>NW_027211603.1:2452500-2857500 GCF_022749685.1 Semicossyphus pulcher
CTGAAGAGATGAACATCAACAAGACAAACATCATGAACTCTTATTGTTTCTTACAGCTCTCTGTGCTGGCAGGTGACGACAGACTCAACAAAAAGCTAACACGACTTCCTCTGCAGGAGTTTATGTGCAGAACACATCAGCCGGTCACCAGGGTCAATGCAGATTTGTCTTAAAGCACGGTTGATGACATGTTGTGTGTGCTGTGTGTTCCATGTGATCAACTCAGCAGTTACAATATGATAGATTTTGCAGCACACATAGCTGCCTCCTTTGTAGAAGTAATAATAACAAATTCACATCCTCTGATCAAAATCAGAAGTTTCACATGTTGGTGATGTTTACCTCTACAGTGATAAGAACACCATAAAGCTATTAGGTATGGGTCATGATCATACGGTACTACCGCCAGACGGTGGCTGTAGCTCATCTGAAAGCTGTTTGCTAACCGCCATTAAATAACAAGAGAAGAAGAAAAGCGTCAGCACCAGGTGCCGGTAAAGCAGATGTGGTGCTGTGAGACTTGGAACCAGAGAAAAATGCAGAGACTCCTGCAGCCTGTGTGGATCTCTGATAAATGAAAAGGAGGTCAAGTGCAAACTTTGAAAGGTAATACTAGCATCTCATACATTTACAAAGTTAAACTGACAGATTTGTGAAAAAGCAATCTGTCTCTCTCTCTCCTTATGTTTGCGTGTGTCTGCGTGCATGGGGTCTTTGAACAATGGTTGTATAGTGTTATAGTTATAGAATACTGAATAGTACATTAGCTTGAAATGCACAACCCTAAAAGCCATTGAAGCATTCAGAATTCAAGCAACGTTATCTAACATTTTAATTGAGGTAGCCAACCTTATATAATACTGTTGTTTAAATTTTATTTTTCTCCAATCATTTTTTTGGCTGTTGTCTTTATTTATAGGAGCGCTGAAGAGAGGGATGTGGGGAGGAGAGAGTGGGGGATGACATGCACCAAATGATCAGCAGACCGGGAGTCGAACCTGCGATCAGTGCGACGAGGACTGTAGCCTACTGTGCTCTACCAACTGAGCTAAACCTGCATCCCTTTGTTTGATTTTTTTTAATTAATTCCCAAATTAATCATTTGGTCGATAAAGTGTCTGAAAATTGTAAAAAAAAAATATATATATATATATATATATATATATCTTGTTCTGTTCAGAAGTCTAAACATCTCCAAAGAGCTACATAACTGAAAGCTGGGGTAAGCAGCTTTAAATAAACCAGCAACAGTAAACTGGATTTGATGGTCCAAAAAATATTAGAGCCACTCCCAACACCTGAACCTGTCTGCCTGTCTTACAGTCCACAAGAGAGCGTTTAGGAGCAGAGTGCAGAGCATTAATGTCATCTTTAACTGCATCAAGCTGCCTTCTCTGCCATTCTTTTGCAACTAGCTTGTTAGCTTTAGCTTGAGGAAGCCTGCATTCACAATCAATGATTGTACAGGAAGAGTGCACGCAGGTAGGCAGGTAGCTCAGCTATCTAATCATTTCAGTGGACAGGCTTATATTTTTGTCAGAGCGTTTGATTTACTGATTTCTGTTTGGGTGAAATGCTTCTGAAGTAAATCGCCTGCTAAAGCTTTAACTTAACTTCAACAGCAACTTTCTGATGTGGTTGTTTTCCAGGCAGGACGTCTCTAATGAAAGACTCTGCAGGTGCATCGTCTGAAATGTAGGATCCAGCATGTTTTACAGTCTGCATGTGTGAGTCCATTTAAATGATTCATTGATGAACTTTCTACCTAATTGACTTATTGACTTATTGTTTTCAGCTTTGTTCTGGAAGTTTCAAAATAAGAGAGATGAGCAGAAGTGGGAAAAAAGGAGGAGAGAAGAGGAAGAGGAGACACAAACAAAAGAGGAGAAGAGGACTGACCGCTACGCA
Organism: Semicossyphus pulcher; assembly: GCF_022749685.1. NCBI lineage: Eukaryota > Metazoa > Chordata > Actinopteri > Labriformes > Labridae > Semicossyphus > Semicossyphus pulcher. Next base: position 2,454,409 of record NW_027211603.1, read on the forward strand.
CTAATTAAAATAACATGTGGTTGTTATTGTGCGGCAGAGACAGAAGGAGCGGAGAGGAGGAGGGAGTGAGGACCACGACTAGACAGGCTCGAGTTTTTGGGGACAGTGGCCCTGCAGGACTCCAGGCCGGGACCCAGTCAACCAAAGAACCAAAGAGGAGGAGGAGGAAGGGAGGGAGGTAGGAGGCCAAAACCCTCCAAAACCAGATGAAAGGAGGAGGGGGGAGGGCCCCTTGTCCCCTCCTGCAGGGGAGGGGGAGTGGACTTCAAACAGTTTACACAGCGACATATTTACTGAGTCTGTCAGTTGTTCTGTGGAGGTTAAAGCTTCTTTCATCGGCCAGTTTGTGCGTTTTGAGGCCCAATTTTGCAGATAACAATGTGGAGGAAACTGTGTTCACTCCTCACGTTCCTTTTCTCTGTTCACACTTGGCACCTCAATGTGTCGGCAGCGATCTGATCTCAAAGTACAGCCAGGAGAGGGGCATGTTTTTGTCCCTGACAGGCTCAGTGTCTGACAACATCACAGAAAGGATCCCTACAGAGGCAGACCTTTCTGTTAAAGAGGAAGATGCTTTTAAAGCGTTTAAAGCCACCAGACTCCATTGATAAAAACAGTGATTTAACCACGCAGAAAACATTTGGTTTCTTTTGCTGCCACATTCTGCTAAGTGTGATTGTGTTATGAAAATATTGTATTGGATCCTGTGTAAGTTTTTATAACATTTTAATCCCACAATAACACAAACTTTTCAGTGCAGTGGAATAAAAGCAACTCACATGTCTGCTAGGTAGAATTGCTGTTTTTGCCAGTGGAGTCTGGTGACTTTAAAGAGAGCGATGTTAGTGTGGTTTCTGATTAAAAGAAGCTTCTTAATCTTTAACAAAAAGGTGCGTGTCTGTAGGGATCCTTTCAGTAATGTTGTCAAACACTTTGAAAAACAATCTGAGCCTGAGAACTTTTAGTGGACGTACACTGATCATATGTCTGCTGCCTCCTGGAGCATTTCCAAAACTCTGTGTACCTATTAGTCATTAGACCCAAAAAGATACTGTAATTACCCTTTAACAAACAAATGAAACAGCTTAGTAATGACACACAGGAAGATGAGTCAAAGCAGCGGAAGCGACTTGGTCACAACACAAACTGTTCTCCACTATCTGATCTGACAGGAGGGAGACTGACTCTGTGTTCTCTGAGGACAAATACACCAGAACTGCTCTGAGAAAAAACTGATACAGTAAATACAGACAAAACGACATCAGCAGGACGGTGAGAACGCCAAGCCAGCCGAGACTCCACAATAACACCAGAGACACAATGACACTGAGAGAGATCCAATGCAACAACATGACACACTGTACACTGTATGATACTGTCAGTGTGGACAAACATGCAGCTTACAAAGAATACAGGTGAACAGCATCTATAAAACAATCAGAGAGCAGAAACAACATGATACTGATGCTGTCAGAGAAGAAGAGTTTAAAGTTTTAGTTCATGAAATGAAGCTAAACACAAACACACAGAACATGTTTGTACTTCCATACTTGTGAGGACCCACATCCCCCATTCTTGCCATAATGCTGCTTTCAATGTCGGCAGAATGACGGGACAGGAAAACATCAGACGTCAGAGTGTTCAAACATTATTCAAAGAGGGCTGCCTTTCTGCTCGACCTGAAGGCACACCATTTATAAAGCATTAATAACCTTCTGTAATGCTGGTATTTAGAGATGAGCTGATATTGGAGCAGAGGCTCTACAGTTTGTCTTTAGGTTTATTCAGTAACGTTTAGTCAAAACTCAGAGGCTTGTTTGAACAATGTTTCTAACTCAGCTCCTTGTAATCACAGTTTGAAAGACATGACAAGAATGCACTAACGACCAGCAGCTCCAAACCTTGAAGCTGGCTCTCAGTCACGAGTTTGACAGTTGCATTTCCACCAAAATTACCTGAAACTTTCGGTCCCGGGAACTATTCTTTCCAGGACTAAAAAGGTTTCTCCAGTTTGTTGTTGTCTGTGTTTCCACTGTGGTTTAAGATGTGCCAAGATCAGGCACATTCTTTTGTAACTCCATTGATATGTCGAAGCACCATCACGAAAAACAAACCTACTGGCTCTCAGCTGCAGACTTTGAGAGATAATGGATGAAATAATGCTGCAACACTTGACCAATCTTAAATGTTTAGCGCTGTGAGCCCCAGTCACAACGTTCCTGCACCTTTTGAACGAACGAGGGTGCATTCAGCCCTGACAGCTTTGGTCCAGACTTCAGGACTTTACTCTGAAAGTCTGGTCTGTTTGGACAGGTGAGAAGACACATTCAAACTCTTGTGCGGACCAAACCACCAGACCATGGTCCGCCAGAAAAGACGGGAGTCCGTTTCCAAAAGAACCACGGTCCTGTTCGATTCAGGTGAGAACATAAACGGACTTAAAGTAGGACCTAAATTATAGGTAGCAAACCAAAACACGGTGCATTGTGGGTAATTAATGGATGTTGACACTTGCAGAGACAACCACGCAGCCAGGCAGCAGGATGAGTTGAGGACAGACGAGGGGGAGCGACGAGGTGAGGGCTCTAGTAGAAATATGGGCTGACTGAACTGTTTGTGTTCTTGTGCGTTTCCACAAGCATTAGCTAGAGGTATTCAAAATGTTCAACAGATCGAAACTTCGTTTACTTCGGGGAGTTTTCCCACATGGAAATTTTGACCAATCAGAAAGCAGTTTCCTTACGCATCGTAACTTTTGGTCTGCTGGTAAAAGCTGCCTTGTGAACTCGAGGCAAAATGCAACATTGGAACAGTTTGGTGTTTGATTCAGATCAAACAAACAGACTTTAGGTGTGAAAGCCTTAAACTTATTTTTAATTGAACTGAAAATTTAGACCCTGGTCCCTGCAGTGTAAACCCTCTGAGTTCTCTAAAGGTTCCTAGTCCCTGGGGAAAGTTCCTGCAGTGGAAACGTGTGCTTAGTGAGGGCTCATGAGACGGTTCAAATGTCAATCAATTCTCTTTCAAATGCCTGGCTTTCCTCTTCTTAATAACAGTCTTTTAACGGCTAATTATTTAAATAAAACAACTGTGATTGTGATGGGAAAGATGTAAACACTGCAGAGATTGAAAGGTTACAAACTACACAGGTGTGAATATAAACCTGACTCTAACCTGAACCTTCAAACAGCCCTCTGAAGGTCTGCAGTGTCCTCACAACACATGAAGAGTCACAAAAACACATGAAGCTAGCGTCTGTTAGCTGGCTCCACTTAAGTTTCTGCTGCAGCAAAGTTAAGCTAATGCAAAAAACACACACACAAACACACACACAAACACACACACACACAGAGCGGGTAAGAGAGAGAGAGAGAGAGAGAGAGAGAGAGAGAGAGAGAGAGGAGCAGAGCGGCTTTGAAATCAAAGAATCTGGAGTCAAACTGACGCCAACTTAACCTCCAACTAAATTACTGCAACAAACACACACAGACACACACTCACTACACAACGACACACTATTAAAGCTGAACTACGTCCCAACACAACTCAAGTACGAGTGTGTGTGTATAAATGTGTATAAATGTGTGAATAAATGTGTGTATCCTACCTTGGTGTGTTCTGTTGAAGCGCTGCTGCCTGACTGAAGTGAGTAGAGAGCGGCAGCCCGACCACACACACACACACACACTCACACGCACACAGACCACCCCCCCACCTCATTCACAGGCTGAATGGCAGATGGGCGGTCCCAGGAGGAGGACGGGGCAGGGGGAGGGTGGGTCACCAAGGCAACAAAGACTTTGTGAAAGGAGTGAAAGGAGGAAGGAGGGAAAACTTGGCACTGGAGTGATACCTGGACTAAGCACACACACATTAAACACACACACAAACACACACGTCTGAACTGAAGCTTTTTTCTCTTTCTGTCCTGACAAATCCATGATGTGGAGATACAAGGTTTCCAGCTGATAGCAGAGTTTCCTGCTGTGACTGTAAGTGTGTGTGTGTGTGTGTGTGTCAGGTCAATATATCAGCCGGTCAGTGTATCAGAGTGGAAACTTCACAATAAACTACAGTCACTTCACTGCGCAGATTAACACCCCTGCCACCCGACCCCCTCACACACACACACACACGCACATACACACACACACAGTTGCGTCTTAGCGTGAGTAACAGAAAATTCAAACTTGGTGCTGCAGTGTCTTGAAATTCTATCAGGATTGAGATTCTCCTGATGTAAAAAATGGCCAAACCAAACTCCATTCAAAAAACAAGCATTTGAAACATAGCCTGCTTGTCGTCTCGCAGACAGACCAGACCAGGCATGAATTCAGACTTTAACAAGTCTGCATCACGATGAAGTTGTTTCGGCATGCTTTTAATCCTTTCAGTGCCAGTTTATTTTGGCTTCATAGCGCTGTAGTAAGCCTGATTTTAGCTGAGGAGTAACTTGCTAGAAACAGGTAAACTGCCACTCAGCCGAGACAGATGGACAGGCACTCCACAGCTGAAATAGTACACCGATAGTTGGTGTCCATCAGAGAAATCCTGGTACTGATCCGAGCTAACAGCTCATCAAACTGGACACTGGTCAGCCTCAAGTAGCTGGAAGCAGCGAACAGTTCATCCAGACACCAGTTCCCGGAGAAGGTGGTGAAATGAACCGAGCTGCATGCACCTCTGTAGGATTTTATAAACCAAGACATGACTGCTGTTCTGACAGACCTGGAAGTACAACTATTTGCTTAATAAAAGGACGCCTCTGAAGCCTTAAAGAAGACGTAATCTGAGGTAAAACTCATGAAGGCTTTGAGGAAAGGAACCAACATTCAGAGTCACAATACGATGGTTGAAAACCTGGTCCTCCCTAATACATCATGCTGAGTGTGTTTACATGGAGTCTCAGTTTTGATCAGGCTTCGGAGTGTCCATGTAAACATCTTGTTCTTGTTTCTCATCAGAGAAATCAAGACACAGCTGCACACAGATGATCAGACAGCTGGAAACGGTTATGATCGTGTAATCGATCATGTTAAATGTAAACATCAGACCCCCAAGAGGGTCCAAACCAGGACACTCGTGCACATGTAAACGCACTGATGCATTCAGGAACTATAAGAGCTTTATGAAGTTTCAGAAGCACAGAAACCATCGTCTGCTCAAACTCACTCTGTTCAATAAAAATCATTGTGTCGTGTTGGTATGATTGATTCAAATCAAAGGTTAGAGAATCGTAACATCCCTACAAATAATGTACAAATCATGACATTAAGACACACGCACACACACCCCTCCCTCCTACAGTACAGGGTCATGTGGACAAAGACCACCACCCCCCACACACCCCTCTACAACAGGCAGGGTCCAGTATACAAAACAATATTGACACTCTCTCCCCCCTCCTCACCCAAACCTCCCTTCTGGCCTCAATGCAAGCTGTCAGTTTCTCTGCAGGAGGACAATCTGAGGAGGAGGAGGAGGAGGAGGAGGAGGTGATGTGTCGAAGCTACATCAGGCAGACATTAAACCAGAAGTGGGGGGGTGTCTATCACTTTCTGTCTGTGTCAATCTGGAGAATAAAAAACATGATAACGCTGTTTTTCTTGTTGTGTCCTTCAGTGAAACCATCGCCCTCACCCCGACCCAGGCTCCAGATATCATTCAGAGATTATCCACACATCGTTAACGCTGAGCTGTTTCATGTATGGGAGAATAAATCTGCTGATATTTGAGAGCGTTTTTGTTTATTAAAGCGGATTTCATCAGACTCAGGCAGAGTAGCTGCAGCCTGCAGCCTGTGAGGTGATGTTTGTTGGATATTACACAAGTCAAATTTACAGGGGAAAAAACATGCAAATGCTTTAATGTAAAGTATCAAAATGGAAAGCCAATGATCGTAATAAAAAAAGTTCTCAACTTTAATTTGACGTGTATTTGGAACAGGTTCGCCAGAAATACAGGAGGACTGGTGATAGCATAAATACTGGTGGTTTCAGGCATGTGAAAAATGATTCATATTTCAACAAGCGAGTTTAAGGAAGGATTAAAATGAACAGTGTGGGGCTCTATGAAAAGTTCTGAATCTAAACTTGAGTCTAACTCTAATGAATCGGAATATGCTATCCTGAAAAAACAGGTTAAATAAAGAGAACAGATTTGACCTCTGACCTGACAAAACACGTGACGTTAAGCAGACAGGTGATGTCATGAAGGGATGGCCGATACTTGTTAAAAGAAGATAATTTAAAGTTCAGTTTGATGGAAAACATTTGATTTGAAGGAGGTTTACGAGAAATGTGGATGGGCAAAAGCATACATGCAGGTTTTCTGCAGGCCTGTAAATAAAAGCACATCTTAGGTTTAAAAAGAATGTTTGAAAATGTTTGGCTCTGTGAAAAGGGACAGAGGAAGCACTGCTGGAGTCCGAGATGTATTTTAAAAGTTAAAATAAATACAAATAAATGTTCCCTGAAAGAGCTGCAGAGCTGACTGAACTGGTTTCGCAATTACTGACGAGAATCAGTGACGGTCAGTCAGCAGGTAGTTACATATCAGTTAGTTCTGATGTGAAGATGTGACACCATCAGCTGGGTAACAAACAGAAACAGTACCTGGTCTAAGAAGCGGTAGAGGCAGACGGCCCGCTCGATGTTCTGGCCCGTGTTTTTGACCCGCTGAGAGAAATCCTGCAGCTGAGCCCAGAAAGAATGAACTTTGACCTCGTACACATGGAGGTCAGGTGATGACATGTCGCCCCAATGCTCCAGACGACCCAACAACGCCTCGCCTTTTCTGCAGTGCTCCTGCAGCGGGAGAGGAGAGGAGAACTGATCAACATCATGAACATGATTCATCTCAGCTGTGTGTGTGTGTGTGTGTGTGTGTGTGTCGTACATATGCAGTGGTGTGGAAATCTTTGAAGTCCTGTTGTTTTTTGTTCAGAAGCTCCAGAGAATCGTCCGGTTCATCCAAACTCTGCAGACGAACCTCCCCGACCTCCTCCAGCCAAGACCTCACCTGAAACACACACATACAGAGTTTAACTATTGTTTTTTACAAAGCCATATTAAACTTCCCATGCAGGTGAGTAAGGAGTCAGGGTGCGTACTGAGCATGCTCAGACTGACCTCGTTGAAGCCCTGCTCCAGGCTCTTGAACTCCAGGATGAAGTTGAGCTCCTGGGTCCGGGAGTTGGACAGAGTCACCAGGCGGTGCAGCAGCTCGTCGACCTCGTCGTACAGAGTCGACACCGTCTCCACCGCCACCCGGTAATCTTCAGTCTCACCCAGACTGCTCTCCTCCCTGCGGAGCCGCGACAACAAGGCTCCGCCCTCCTGCTGCAACTGCACCAATCGGCTGTCTTCAAGGATGCTACGCATCACAGCCTTGTACCTGGACAACAGCAGCTCCGCCTCCTGGGAAAGAGAGAGAGTGTGACTGAATGTTTCTGTGATCAGTGGACATGATGGGACGGTCGTCAATGAGCTTGTGTGCGCGTGTGTTACCTGAGCTGCAGCAGGTAGAGGTGTGGCCTGAAGGATGTTGATGGTTTTCTGCAGCAGGTTGATGACATCTTCACACCGACGGGTCAGCTGCTCCACTCTCTGACGGACACACACACGCACACACACACAGTTTATACCTCTTCTATTTAATTAGAACAAAATATGTAAAAAAATGGAGCCCAGGTTGGAAAATACTGGAATAACCCTTTAAAAATGGTGGTCGCTGGTGCTAAATTGGGCTACGGTTTTAATCATTCACTGTACACTACATCATGTAAGGTTTTTCTTTCACTTAAAGAGGACCTAATCTGTAGTACGAGGTAAACAGCATTGTAAGAACTATGATCCGTCCTAGTTCTTGCACTGTGAAGAAGAAAAAGAGGCAGGGGGTTCCTTCAACTGGTGTGAGTCCATGTGTTTGTGTCTGAATGTGTCAGCGTTATGTTCTGAGTACTGACCGATCTGAAGCAGAGCCAGCTGCTCTGACTGAAGCTGAAAGAACCTCCTAACTCTGCAGGAAGCTGACGGAGCTCCACATGTTTCTGAACGGACTTCAGAGAGCTCAACACCTCCACCTGCAACATACACACATTATAATATCAAAATACCAGCCAGGTCAGGTGAACATGCCGAGCGAGATCGGCTGTCGGCTGTCACCTGTGTGGCTGCAGGTTTGTCCAGACGCAGAGACGAGTCCTTGTTGACCAGCAGCAGCACATTGTGGATGGAGCCTGGTATGTTCTCCTGCACACACACATTACAGAAACATGATCAGTACAGGTGACAGCAGGTTAACTGCCCACGTGGAACCTCTGCTTGAAGAGCTGTTGGGGTCAAAGGTCAGGCATCAGCTGCAGAGGAACATCTTCTTTACACTCCAATATGTTTTATCTCAGTTTGTTGTATGTGAAGTTTGAGCTGACACATTGTTGGCCTCTCTGTGCGTTAATCAGTCTGTCTCAGTTTAATGTGTCTGTCTGCAGTCAAAGATAAACAGCCTGTCTGCGTGCCAAACATCCTGTCTGTCTGTATGTACACTTCATTAATAAACTAGAGTAACTGCCTGGAGGTTGTGTGCCTCTGCCAACCTGTCACGCTGCAATTTACATCCATCAGTGTTTCCCACAGAGTGAAAGTGAGGATATATTTATTTAAAGTCTTATTAGGAATAGATTACTTATGAACAACTCAACATCATGTAACAGATAAGATCGCACCACACGTCATTTACACAAGAGAACGTCTCCTTTCTTTCTGTTTCTCTGCAGATCCTGTGACTGTCAGGTAACCCTTCTCATGACAACATGACAAAAAGGTACATGAGGAAAAAAATGAAAATAAAACAGATGTATTTAATTCCTCTCCAGGTGTTCCTGAGATATTAAATGCACAATAATGGGAGCAACATGAGGTTACATTGACTTTTGACCAGAACATCTTATAGGTCGATCCTAGGAGGCACAAAAACTAATCAAATAATGGAGGTGAGACAGGATTAAGAGAGACCGGTGTGCTTGATTTGATTCGACTGGCAGACAGGAGCTGTGGTGTGTAGAGGATGAACTGTTGACCAGGAGCCTTTTTCATTTGATCTTTAAGGTCTGCAGCTTGTTGACAGTTTGTAAACTGTCGCCCCCTGCTGGACAATGACCAAACAGGACGCTGCATCCAGGCTCTAACATCAGCTCGTGGCAGCCTCAGATCTTTGATGGTATGTGACTGGCCTACATCACTAATTCTTTGTTGTTTGATTTTATTTCATAAAGGTGGGTTTCTAAATATAAACAATCACACAAATATGGAAATCAGAAGCTCAGTCTTTTTTAACTTTGCATCAAAACTCATGACGTCCCACTCCCTGCACAACGCTGGATGCTAACTATGTGAGCATTTTTAAACCACAATTAAAAATGCATTTCTTAAACGCTGCCTTTAACTAGCCTCACTCATCTTTTGTTTTATCCCTTTTTATCTCATGCATTTCTATATTTCCCTAACTTTCACATGTTCTATTATCCTCAGTATATTTAACAGCTCACCTCTGTCGAGCAGAGAACTCTCATTCAGTCTTTGTTTCATTCTAACTGCACTTGTTCTGCTTATAATACTTCTTTGCACATGGTTTATATTTGCATGTTCAGTTACACTGCACACTGCATTTGAACATCAACACCTCTACCTAACTGTATTGTATGTTTATCCATCCATCCAAGATCTATCCTGCTTATCCTGTTCAGGGTCACTGGGGGAGCCTATCCCAGCTGTTATTGGGCGAGAGGTGGGGTTACACCCAGGACAGGTCACCAGTCATCACTCACAGAGCTGACACACAGAGACAGACAACCTTTCACGCTCACACCCACACCTACGGGTAATTTAGAGTCACCAGTGAACCTAACGAGCATGTCTCTGGACTGTGGGAGGAAGCCGGAGTAACCGGAGGGAACCCACGCATGCACGGGGAGAACATGCAGACTGCACACAGAAAGGCCCACTACTTCTGCGCTAACCACTGCACCCTCGTGCAGCCTGATAGTTTGTTAAAATGTATTATATTTTATTATCATTAGTAGTATATTTTTCTAATCGTCCATATCCTAGTGTTAGTTATTATGCATTTATTTTATTTTTCCTCTGTTATATTTTGTTTGCCTGGAAAACCTGAGTTTAAGATCAATAAAGTTAATGGGAAAAGTAGAAGAGCCTGTTTTGTTTGTTATTAATTTGACTGCTTATTTTTAATCACACAGTTTTTACTGCACTTTTAATTTGCCTGGTTTCTTGCACTTTGAGCTGCTCCCCCTGAACCTTTTATTATTATATACATTTAAGAAAATGTCAAATGACAGTATGAAAGTAACTGAGTACCTTTGTAGACCTTCTAACTTTGCGCTCAGTTCAGTTTGTTATAAGCTATATGATAGAATAGAATAGAACTTAATTGTCCACCGCGCTGGAAAACTGTCATGCATACAAACTCATTCAATCAAAAATAATATGTCCCAGAGGCATCTCAGGGAAGATCACTTCATTCCAATCACATTTTATTCCGGGACATTAGTCTTGAGCCATGTTTAGTATCACAGTTTTCCTTCATCAAGGATGACCCAGTTTATTATTTGACCCACATTTAAAGAAAGTCAATATTTAGCTCCTGTTCCGCCTGTGACGTGACCTCTCCTGGATTCACTCCGTGTGTCTTATATTAAAAACAGTTTATTCTTGCTGGCAGCCGGTTTGTTTTGAGACTCACCTGCAGGGACCTGAGGGCAGAGAACAGGGCGGGGGCGGGAGCAGCTCTGCGGGCGTCCACCAGCACCGTCAGCCCCGACGCTGCCGCCTCCTTCCTGTTTGACACAGGAAGTTATGTCAGAGCAGGAAAACTAGAGTTTGAGCTGTGAAGCAGGCAAGCGGGTTCATACCTGAGGGTGGAGGTGTAGTAGAGCAGGAGGCGCAGCAGCTCTGCACTGTCACAGTCCGGGTTCGACCACACGTTGTTCCTGGTGCAGACGGTCAGGAGAGCTCGACCGCTTCTGTCTCTGGTTCCTGCAGAGGAGACGCAGAGGAGACGCTAACGACAGGAAGCTCATCGTCCACATCATCTTTAATTATGCTTTTATGCATGAATTAAGATATTGATGAAGTTATATTTACGGTCATTAAAGGAACAACAGGACAGAGTTTGGTGTTAGTGTCGGGTTTTGGTCTTTACTCTGTGTCTAGCTCTGGTTTGGTCTCCATGTGTTTTGTGTTTTTCTCACCAGGCAGACAGAGAGCTGCAGAGTTCAGCAGCACACTGTAGAAGCTGGACCGCTGGGACTGGGAGGACTGGGTGAAGCGGACTGGGACTCTCTGAGCAGCTGACTGGTCCGGCTGTGGAGAAGCTGCTGATGGTTCTGGTTCTGTTGAGCCGGGGCTCTTAGACAGACTGACATGTGACTGGGTTGGAGGCTGCTCACTGCTGAGACCTGTGGAGAGAAGACGCACCAACACTCATTCCCCTGTCCAACACTCACACACACTTTTATACTGCACTTGTGAGGACATTCATTAAAACAGATCTCCTGCTCTTTATCCAGAAAAACTCTTTTTTGTGTTTATTCCTGTTGGTTAAAAACAACTTACTCAAATGTACATCAATATGGAGGAGATTTCTGGTGCAGACTGGCTTCAGTTAACTCTCTTCTTGTATTGTTGTGTGTGTTTCATGGTGCAATTTAGCGCCTATTCACGTTTTTGCTTTGAGTTCGTATTTAATGTCAGCCTGTGGTTTGAACATACCGTTAGAAAAGTGGACGGTGTGCTAAAAATCAATTTGTGCAGCAGCGAACTATTTTTTAAATCATTATGCACTATACATGATTTTCCTCATTAATCAAGTGAAATATTTTAATGAAAGACTTTGGAGAGGAGCCCAATATCGAGATTTCACTGTCAAACGAATGTGTCCATCCTGCACGCTCCTTCAGCTCTGCAGGGACAAACACGGATGTTTCATGACCTGATTTAAAAAGGTTTCTTTTTAAACTTAATCCTCTAAATAGCAGTGTTCATTTTGGCAGCTGCTTTAAATGTAGTCTCAGTCTTCAGATGAAAATGCTTTTTAGTTTTAGTCACAGTTTACTCCAGTCTCCCTCTTCTCGTTTTTACCTGTTTGCTTCAGGTAAAATTAACACTTTAAATTCCAGGAGATCATCCAAACAGAAACAGAACGATGAGAACACAGCATGTAAAGATTACTTTTCATGATCGCATCTCATTTAAACAGTCTGGCTGAAGCAGACAGCTGGTGATCGCTGCTTTCTGTGCAGAAGAAGCATCAAATGACACGTGAAACGCCCCTTTTTCTGTGAGCGCGCTCAGAGCCTGAAGCAGAACGCCTGAGTTAACAAAGAAAGCTCATAACCACCTTCATGATACCTGTTATCTCAAACCAAGTTACCCAGATACAGGCATGTATTTTGACAGACAGATTAAACACACAGTGGTGGAAACTGCATTTTGAATGTCCGACAGCCGACTAATAACATGTTAGTCTCTCCTCGTTAATGAAAACAAGACAGACGTGTCGTGAGAGTTTTTACTATAAAAAATCTATTTTTTGTCTCGTCAACGTCTCGTCTCGGAAAAAAGATTTTTTTTAAACATCATCATTTTCGTTAACGAAATTAACACTGCTAAATAGATAAGAAAAACTGCTCCCTCTGCACTCCTGTTTACGAGCATGACTAGTCCAACGTTTCCTGCAGTTTTTGTGTAACACACAGAGACTGTTTTTAGAGTTTAAAGCAGAGATATTCAATGTAAAAGCCAGAGGGGGAGACGTTCAGTTCTCTAAGTCATGATGGTTTAAAGTTAACAGCAGACCTCATGTTGCAGCCTGGAGTCTGAGGGAGAACGCTCCTGTCTTATTAGATTATGAAACAATCAGTTATCAAAGGAGCGAAACAAATGACCACCTTGTTGCCTTCTAGCTGCTCCTGTCAGCTCTACATCATATGCATCCAAACAGAAGTGTGTGTTAGAGTTAGAACAGGAGGTGAAGTGTGATTTTACTGAAGAGGTTGATGAGGAGGAAGATAAAAAGGGAAGGAGGAGGAGGAGGTGGACAATAAGTGCCGGAGCAGAGGAGTTAACGGGAGGAGAAGGAGGAGGTGGTAATAAATGAGGACAGTTTGTGGGATGAAAAGCAGAAGAAGGAAAAGGGAGTGATGAGGAGAGAGAAGTTTTCTGTACCTTCAGTTTGAAGCTCTGCAGTTCTTCCTCCACCAACCTCCTCACAGCAGCACTCTTCCTCCTCCTCCTTCTCCTCCTTCTTCTCCTCCTCCAGCTTCTCCTGCGCATTTTCAGACTCCTCCAACCGAGTCCTGAGTGAGTCTGGATCCATCGCTGGTGTATTAGACTCCTCAGACTGTGTTTTAAATGTGTTGTTTTCACAATAAGAGTCTTCAGACAGGGTTTGCGGTGTGTTCTTTTCAGAGTAAGAGTCTTCAGAGTGTTTTTGTAGTGTGTTTTTTTCAGAATAAGAGTCCTCGGGGTGTGTTTGTAAACTGTTAATTTCAGACTTAAAGTCTACAGACTGTGTTGGTAGTGTGTGATTTTCAGAGTAAGAGTCTTCAGAGTGTTTTTGTAGTGGGTTCTTTTCAAAATAAGAGTCCTCAAATTGTGTTTGTGGTTTGTTCTTTTGAGAGTCTATAGAGAGCGTTTGTAGTGCGTTCTTTTCAGAATAAGAGTCTTCAGACTGGGTTTGCAATGTGTTCTTTTCAGAGTAAGAGTCTTCAGACTGGGTTTGCAATGTGTTCTTTTCAGAGTAAGAGTCTTCAGACTGGGTTTTTACTGTGTTCTTTTCAGAATAAGAGTCTTCAGACTGGGTTTGTACTGTGTACTTTTCAGAATAAGAGTCTTCAGACTGGGTTTGTACTGTGTTCTTTTCAGAATAAGAGTCTTTAGACTGGGTTTGTGCTGTGTTCTTTTCAGAATAAGAGTCTTCAAAGTGTTTTTGTAGTGTGTTCTTTTCAAAATAAGAGTCTTCACACTGGGTTTCTAGTGTGTTCTTTTCAGAATAAGAGTCTTTTTCATTTGTTTGTAGTGTGTCCTTTTCAGAATTAGAGTCTTCTGAGTGAGTTTGTAAAGTGTTCATTTCATAATAAGAGTCCTCAGAGTGTTTATGTTGTGTGTCTGACTTTTCTAAGTGTGTGTTGTTTTGACTATAAGAGTCCTCGGCGTGTGTGTGTTGTGTATTATTTTCATAATAAGAGTCTTCATAGCATGTTTGTATAATGCTCGTTTCAGAATAAGAGTCCACAGAGTGTGCTTGCTGGTTGGTCTTTTCAGAATAAGAGTCCTCAGAAGGTTTGCGAGGTGTGTTGGACTCCTCTAAGTGGTTTTTGTTTTCAAAATAAGAGTCCTCAGAGTGCATGTGATTTGAACTATTTTCAGAATAAGAGTTTCCAGAGTATTCCTTTTGTGTACTGTTTTCAGAATGTGTGTCAACTTCCTGATCTTTGCACGTTTGTTCACCTCCTCCCTCTTCACCTTCTCTCATCACTAGCTCCTCCTCCACCTCCCTTCTTTCTTGACTTTGCTGCACAATAATAACCTGAACCTCCTCTTCTACCTCCACCTCCTCTAACTCATCATCTTCCTCCTCATCAGACTCGTCCTCTCCATCCTCCTCTGTCTCTTCACTTTCATACTCCTGCTCCTCATTTTCTCCTCCCTCTTCAGCTGTGTGTGTGTGCAGCAGTAAATCTTCTTCTTCCTTCTCTTCACCCTCATCATCTGACACTATCATTTCATACTTTTCTTTCTGCCTTTCCATCATCTCCTCCTCTTTCCCTGGCTTCTCTTTCATCTCCTCCTCGCTCTCATCCTCCTCTTCTTTCTGTTCAGTGCCGTTCGTAGGTTCAGTGTTTAGCTTTAGACTCATGTCTGAATCAGTACCTTCTCTTTGCTCCTGTGACGTCAAGCGCTGCGACAGACAGCTGGAGGTTTCCACTACTTTAGGAGGAGCAAGCGAGGAGGAGGAGCTGGGGGAGGTGGGGGAGATAGGGGTGAGGATGACGGGTCCATTGGAGTCCTGGTTGAGGTTCTCCTCAATGAGCCTGCAGCTCAAACCGGTGTGGGAACTGACCTCCTCGCAGACCCCAGAGGAGTGCGTGGTGTGTGTCGTAGCAGCAGTTTGTGTGTGAGTGTTCAGAGATGTGTGTGCGCTCACAGTAGAGTGTGTGTTGGTGATTGTGGTAGTGTCTTGAGGTGTGTGTGCAGTAGTGTGTGTGCTGGTTCTGACTCGATGCTGCAGGCTGATGGACTGGGTTAAGGAGCCTTTCTGTGGGGAGAAGCGGGGCAGCGGGAGCTCCGATAGCTCCACGTACTCGCCCTCTGAGTCCGAGTCGTCGCTGCTTCCCTGTGATTGGTCAGTTTTTGTAGACGATGGGAGGAGCTTAACATCCTGTCTTGAGGTATTGTTATCTTTACTCTGATTGGTTGATGTATTTATTAGCATGTCTCCATCCTTAGCTGACGACTCCTTGTCCTCACTGAGGGAGGTCCTGGGCCGGCTGATGAATTGTGGGTAGACTAGATCCTCCCAGGGGACCCTGAAGACGTCTCCATTGGCAGAGAGGAGGCAGCGCTCCAGCCTGGACGCTCCTCGCTGCTCCCTCTCCCTGTTGACAGAGTCCAGCCAGGCCATGCTGAAGAGGGATGGCAGGGCTATCTCCGACACCTCCTGCTGCTCCACATGACGGCTTGCTGCTGACACGCTGCACAGGAGCAGGCGTGGGGAGGAGTTAACAGCGCTCCTGCAGGAGGCGCCACGTGCTCGAGGAGGAGGAGGAGGAGCAGCAGCGGGAGGAGAAACCAGCAGGTAAAAGTCTCCTGGACGGAGGAGACGCGGGTCCAGAGGACAGAGCTGAATAACTACCTTCTCATGGACGCACAGAGGCCAGCCTTCATGACGGAACAACAGACCACAGTACTGCAACTGAGGAGGAGAAGAGGAGGAGAAGAGGAGGGGAAGAGGAGGAGAAGAGAGGAGAGAACTGAATAAAAATCACATCACATGTAAACCAAGTACCAGGCCTGTTTAACAATCAGTAGCTTATGTTTTATTTATGAGCTTTATTCCTTTTTAATGATCTTAAAATAAATCTGTTGTTGAAGCATCAAACACCACAAACACACTTAATGACTTCCTGCAGAACACTGTGGCCTCTCTGTTACTGATGTCTGTGGGCGAGGCTCCTCCCAGCAACCGCCAGGTAAGTGACAAACCCACAGAGTCACCTTAACCAAACATGACACATCAGCCAACCACGCGTGCAGCTCAACAGGCAAGAACAGACACGACGAGAGAGAGGGGGAGAGAGTGGTCTGATTGAGTCATCAGCGAGAGTAAGTTCCTCACAGAGTTCAGTCCTGACTCACAGTAACAACCTCGTGTGTGCTCCTGCAACATATCTGACAGCAGCAAGAAGACAACACAGTGTTCACTCAGACAACTGAGGACACGTTGTACCGTGACTTTCTGTCCAGTGACGGTAAATTTGAAGTTTTGAGATTCACTGCAAAGAAAGAAAAATGTCATGTCCAAACACTTCAGCGGTTTGTGGCAGTGAATCTTCACCCCAGGCCCTCCACAAATACAGTACTGTTGCTCTTCTGACGTCAGTGGTTGTAACACTTAAAAAGCTTCATGGCAGCCCCATACAGACTGACTGGTAGCCTACAGAGATCATCAGTAGCCACTATGGACTGAACGATAGACACCACCGACAGAACAGCAGCTGCTACATAATGTGAGGTAGCCACTAGAGACTGCACAGGAGCAGTACGACTGAAGGTTAGCCAATACAGACTACAGAGTATCTACTCTGAATTAAAGAGTAGCAACAATGGATTGAAGAGTAGCCATTAGAGACTGAAAAGAAGCCACTACACACTGAAGAGTCACCACTACAGACTGCAGAGTAGCCACTAAAGAATATGCATTACAGACTGAAGACTGAGTGGAAGCCCCAACAGACTGAACAGAAGCTGCTACAGGCTGTACAGTAACCAGTTCAGACTAGCCACTACAGACTGTAAGGTAGCCACACCAGACTTAACAATAGCCCCTACAGCGTGAATGGTAGCAACTACAGAACAGAAACCACTACAGACTGAACAATAGCCAAAACAGACTGAAGGATAGCCACTAATGGCTGCACGGTAGCCACTACAGATTGTATGGTAGCCCCAACAGACTGTAAAGTAGCCACTACAGAGTGACCAATAGCTCCTACATACTGAAGTGTAGCTTCTAGAGACTGAACCACAGCCACCATAGCCAACTAAAGCCAACGCAGACTAGAGGGTAGCTAGTAGAGACTGTACAGAAGCCCCAACAGACTGAGCAGTAGTCACTACAGACTAAAGAGTAGCCACAACACTGTAAGGTAGCTACTAGATACAAATGAATAGCTACTTCTGACTAAAGTGTAGCTCCTGCAGACCAACCAGTAGCACCTACAAACTGAAGGGTAGCCACAACAGACCAACTGGTAGCCCCAAAGACTGAACTGTGGCCACTACAGACTGAACAACAGCCCAAATGATACAGAATGGTAGCCACTATAGATTTAGCGGTAGCCAATGCAGCCTGAAAGGTAGCCATTAAAAAGCAGAAGCCACCGCAAAATAGCCTCTCCAGACAATTTGTAGCACCTAAGATTGAATGGTGGCCGCTACAGACTCTACATCAGCCTCTTCAGACTGGATGTCCCATAATTTGGGATACTCACACATGCATCTTGCTGGAGGTGTGTTAAGAATTGCTTTGCAGGTAGCAGGAAGTGGATTAGGTAACGCAGACCGTCTCCTCTGTAGCAGTTCTCCACCACGTTGAGGACCTGACAGAGGACAGTCGGAGATGTCGCCTGAAAGGGCGGGTAGAGGGCAGACAGAGCAGTCTGGATGCACCGGTCCAGAGATTCAGAGTCCTGAGAGGAAAAGAATGGAGACTTTAACAGCTTGTAGGGGGTGAAAATAGGAGCACATTTTGGTCATGGGATCTTAACCCTGGATTATAGCTCTCAAGTGTTTGCTAACCCCAAAAAGCTAACTGCAAGGCTTCTCTCGCAGAGGGCTTAGGTAGTCCAGAGTTTGATAGTAAGAGATAAACAAAAACAGTTGAGGAACATGTGTCTGTGTTTACAGGACCGGCAGCTGCTGTCTTTAAAAACACCACACCTCTGCATCACATTCCAGTCACACAAAGAACAGAGTCATTAAACTACTGCCACATTTCAAACATTTCTTCCGTTTCCCTCTGACCACTGAGAAACACCGACCTGCCCACAGAGACAGACTTGGGCCTGGTCTGAACTTTCAAAGCAGAGCGATCACACCAACCACTGCTTCCTCTGCTATTATTAGTCTACACATTTAAGTCCCTGTACTGTATATTAGAGTTCAGAGTCAGCTGTTATAACGTCTCTCACACTGCCAACACGCCTCATATCAGCACGTGTTCAATCTTTGAGTGCACAGACCAAAACAAGTTCAATATTTCAGGCTTAATGCCCAAGGCGTGCCCAGCAGGCCCTGGAGGTGTGGCTGGGAGGCCCCCGTCTGCAGGGTGGAGAACAGGAACAGGCCTGTAACTGGATCCACTGGTCTGGAAACAGCAGAGACTGGTCCGGTAAAAATATCAGCCGGCACACGACGTCTGGCTCCAGCTCTCTGTGACCGACATACACTTAAATGCTGACTTCAGGAGTTCTGACATTTTATGTGTAGCCGTGTATTTCTGGTTAATCTTCCCTCTCTCTTTCTGTTGGCACATGAGAACATGAGTCCAGGTTCCCTCCTTCATCCGTCTCTTTAAATTAATCTTCCACCGCCTGTCTCTCACAGCAATTTCAGTATAAAAGCTTATGATTAACGGAGGACGATGACCAAGCACTCCAGACAAGAAAAGGCCAGATAGGGTCATCATGGGTGCGGTGAAATGATTGGCATCATACGACATAATTATATTTTTTTAAAGGAAACTGGGTTACACAACAGGCTCAAAGTTTGAGGTTCCTTAGAGGCCAAGAGTGTCTTTTAAAATTTTGAAAGTCTGTTTGGTACAAGACAAACAAAATACACAAATTATTAAGACTTTAATTTAACTATTGTTAGGGATAGATACTTGAGCACGATCATTCACACCTGGAGCATACCAGGGCGTTTACAAACAACTCTGTCCAGCACACTGGCTGTTTGTGAGATTCAGTGTAGATTGATTTGTTCCGGAAACTTTAACCTCAGAAAACTTGAATGTGATCACGCTCCAGAGCGAGACCAACAAGTTCTGCACCTGTAAGTTTGTCTGCTGAATAAAGGTATGTGCTATGGTTCTGTAACAGGTGGACGACAGGGGGAGATACAGCTATTACATGTTAACGTTAGTCAGCTGTTATAATCTGCTGCATGTGATGGATTATTTACTATTCTAACAAGCAAAAGCAACAGAAAGTCAGACTACTTCTGTGCAACTCACTCAGAAAGTGTAACTGAGCAGGTGAAGAGACAGAAGCTCAAAAAGGACAGAAAGGTTTGTGCATCAGTTCGCGTTAGAGCCAACAGTTCAGAGCAGTGCATGCAGCATCTCTCAGGTCCTGTACTCATCGTTAACCAGCGTGTAACAGGGTGGACTGATGACTTTATTCCCACTGCTTCCAGTCATCATGTCATCCTGCTCACCCAGCAACACATGCAGCGTTCTCCATCAGTCTCTGTTGCATTGAATATTCTGGATGTGACTCAGCTGGCCAGGATCACACACAACAACTGGCAGCCAAATGCAGTTCTGAGGCCAATATTAGCAGCAGGATATCAGATGACAGTGGGTGGAGGGCGGCACGGGGCTGAGGGGGGGATTTTTGTACTGCTGAAAGGCACAGAGACTGATCACAGATCATGAGTGCAAACTGTTGACGCAAGCAGAGACAGAACCTCTTTTGGATCCGAGCGGGCGCTAAAGTCAACAGAATTTCACACAGCATCATAAACACGGTGCTACCAAAGGTTAAAAGCAGACACATACTGTACGTGTTACAGAAAAGTCAGAAGGTAAGTGTCACCGAGTCTGCAGCAGCTAAATCATCATCGTCCTTAAAAGCCAATAACTACATCAATTTAGAACTTGTCACTCAGCAGTAAGGCAGTTTCTGCAGGTGTGCTTTGGCCCGCAGCATTCTCTCTGCAAACTCCAAACCAGTTTGGATTTGATGGCTTTTATTAACCCTTACTGGAAGAGTAGTTTCATAATGATGGAAGCACACCTTTAATTTTGACAGGTTAGCTTTTTGCACTGTTTACAAATAAATAAATTAAATTTTGTTGTTGTAACTTAAATAAATGTTGTAAATAATTATATTGGGTTTAAGTTTTAGGTTAGACCCCTTCCCATGGAAGAAATGTTTGGAGTTTAGTTTAGTTACTAAAAACATGTCAGTAAATTAAAGGGACAGTTCGCTTTTTTTGAAGTGGGGTTGTAGGGTACTTATCAATAGTTCATGTTTTATCTAAAGTAGATAGCGGTGAGTGCGGCCAAAACATAATAAATAAAGCTACGTGCTAATGTGGACGAAATCTGCACCAAAACCTGTTCTAGTCACCTGAAAAAGAACCATCTAAATTAATCAATATCAGTTTTACAGTACAGTTTTTAATCACACCTATTTGTATTATACGTATTGCTTTTTATATTTTTATTCTTATTCCTATTTTTTATCTTCTTCTATATCAAAAATCACCAAAACAAATTCCTTGTTGTGTAAACCTACTTGGCAATAAACACTGATTCTGATTCTAATATTACTCTATATAATCCATATTTTCACCACCTCACGAAGCCATCTGACATCCCTATCACGTTTTATCAACTGTACACCTCATGCATGAGGCATGAGGGTGGAGGTTTGATCCCTCAGCACACGTTGGAGTGTCCTTGGACAAACTGGATCTGTGAATGAATTAGAGGCTTGTAAAGCATTGAAAAGCAGCTCTGTGATGCAGGAAAAAAGGAAACAAGGGTCAAATACAGCACACACAAAATGTTAATCCAACTGTAGAAACACAGAGTATATAAATGTGTGGATTAGGAGATTAAAAGTGCAGCTTTGCCCATTGAAGGAGGGCGAGGAGGGGTGAGGACGGGTGAGGAGGAGTGACATCAAAGCAGGCTGAGTGAGGTTCCCATGAGACTGGAAGGGGCCACCCACTCCGAGGCCTCCTGAATACTAACTTCATTATCCTCCACACACCAGACTCCTGTGATAAAACACACGCTCTGATTTAAGTTCACGTTTCATTTATCTCGAGCTCTTACTGAAGGAACATATGCACAAAAAAGCTCCACTCTGAAGATCACTGACAATACAAACAGACAATTAGGAGGGGGTCAAAGGTCAGAGGTCAAAGCAATGGGTTTAAGGCTCCTTCCTGTGCACTATCTTTAGTTTAATTGTGTGCGAGCAGGAAATTCAAATTCATTCATCTGAAATTCACAACTGTTATAAAACGTGTTTATTTGATGTCATTTGGGCGACGTACGTCTTTATTCTGTCACAGCAGACTGAAGGGAAGTCTATAAGCTCGATCTACTCGAGTAATAAAGATGTATTAAAACGTGTGATGTTTTTCAGCTACATAATTTACAGAAAAGAAACAGATATTCACCAAACTGAAGGTGTGTTAAAACCAAAATCAAGGCAATTTTTGCATACGGCGGGAGTACACTCAAAGTCAAAGTTTGGTTTTCCGTTGTATCTGGAGGGGCAAATATCCACAGGTCCTGTTTAACCAGTGTGAATAAACACAGATGATCCTGCAGTCGAACTTGTGCAAGTGATGTGAGGCGGGAAATGGCTTCGATTTTGGTCCAAACACAGCTCAATAACAACAAACATGAGGAGATCCAGCCTGTTGTCAGGCTGCGGTAGAATGTCATGGCACGAGCAGGTAATACTGAACAGTAATAATGATTATACTGTCTCATTAAGGGCACTTTACTTCCTAATGTGACCCAGGACAGGAGGGACCAGACGAACCTGATCCGTGTCTCATTAGCAGATGATGAAAAAAAGAAAACATCCACTACATAAAGCAAGGAGTGCTCAGCTTCATGCCTGTGTCTTAGCAGCTGGCACAGCATTAAACATCTGTTGCCATGTTTACCTGAAGTAAATAAACAGGAGGAGCAATTTTGGATTTTGTAAATTAAATCTAGTTCAATTTTTTTTATTTATCAGAGACGAGGGATAAAAAAAGTGTTTGAAACCTTGATTAAACGATAAAACGTCAAGAAGCCTGTGAACATAAAAAACAGATTACAGAAGTGAACTACAGCTCCCAGGGTGCATTTCATGAGCAAACAGCCAATCACAGGTCTTCACATTCTGCAGTCTGAGTCAGCTCACTGTTGGATTTGAATCCTTCTCAGATGAAGTCGAGAAGTAAGGTGATGTTTGACTGGCTTCTACACTCGAGCAGCACTAGCTGAGGCTCATGGGAATTGTAGTATTAATAGCGGTCCAGGAGAGTCCTGAGACTTAAATTCAGGGACAACATTTTCAGATCAAACTCCTGCAGGACGCAAAATCTGTCACGTTTGTGATGGCAGACAAAAGGCCGTTGTTTAATCATCCAGATGGAGCCTTCAGGATAAACTAATCCAATCTCTCAGGTTATTCTGGTTTTAATGAATAGTCAGTGGCAGCCTGTCTCTCCCTGGAGAGCCATGATTCATCCACACGACTGCTCAGCTGACTGCTGATGGAAAAACCAGTTCCTGTTGGGTGTGGAGGACGAGGGTGCAGCAAATAACAGGGTCACTGTCAGACTCCAGGATCCTGATGGGGCTAAACTGAACCCACAAATACATCCAGTCAAGTACTGAGCCTCCTCCGTATCACGAACATATGGCTGATACGTGATTAAACGTCTTCACCCCGTCTCTGCCTCTCATGTGTTTAAACAACCACACCATAAGAGGGGTCATGGTTTCCAAAAAGCAGAGGTCATGACCTTTTTAGTAACCAATCATGGTGACATGGCACAGGGAGGGTGGAGCTCTAAGCGCATGGGACCCACAGGAGACGCGGCCTTTGACCCCTCATAAGTGAACACAGTGACAGAGCGGGCCAGCTGTCCTGCTGTGGTGGAGGTTGTTTAGAGCATCCACAACAATAAACCTTCATACTGCCTTGTTTACTTTTGCACACACATTTGGTCCATTAAAATGTTAATGTGTTCATTTTGCTCATCATGTTTATGTCTGATTTATACAATAGAAATGTATATGTTGACAGTTGCATGTTGCAAAGTCCAGAAAATTGCTATAAACTATTAAATTATTGTTATTACTGTATTTTTGTGTGTGTCTGTTTCCAAGGATGTCGTCAGGATCAACAGTCTGTAAACTTAACCAACAAAAACTGTGTCTGAAGCAGCCTGTCTCCCCTCTGTTGGCTGCTCTATTGTTATTCATCATTACTATTATTTAACATTCTGCTCCTCTGCCATCTGAGACACTGAGGCATGCTGGGGTTTCATGACTGCATGTGAGCAGGATGCACACCTTTACTTTCTCAGACTGTGGGAAAAACACATCCGATTTTGCAGCTGTGCCGCAGAAACACAGAATATATTGGCAACAACTGCAAACACGTTTCACACACATAATTCATTCAGATGATAGAGATACGGTTGAGATCCCTTTGAGCGTTTTCACATCACAAGCACGTGAGGCCTGCAGGTCGCAAAGACATAACAGTGAGGGAGGAGGCTTCTCGCATCGAACACTCAAACCAAACTTTACTAATGATAATAACTGAAACGTGTCTGTATCTGATCTTACACTTGCACTTGCGTCTGCCTTCTGTGCAGAGCATCCTGACAGGATAAATAAAGGCGGTGACTGAGCATTGCTTTTCTGTCTTTAACTGTAAGGGGAAGATAAACTGATGCACACATGACTGAGCACAAATCTGCTCACACACAACACACACACACAAAAAAACACATAAAGACCTGACAGATCAACACAAGCTGGACTGACATTCATCTATCTGGATTTGATGTTGGTACAGTCCTTCTCTGTCATCCATGTTTCCACTGCAGCCTCTGTTAGAAGCTGCTTCACATGGGACCAATATTATCAGATGACCTCGGGCGAATTACGGCTGTAATTAACGAAGGAATTTGACTTTATAGATTACACACAGGATTAGGAACACAGACGACCTCTGTTTTCTTAATTATTATAAAGCAACGAGGTCCACAGGTAACATGAGTCCCGTGTGAGAAGGACTTCCTCCTCATGAACTTCCTCTGGTGTTGTTTTACATCAGCTCGAGATGCTGTTATTCTTCCTTCATTCCTACATTTCCTCTCATAATGACTTTGCTTTGTTCTCGTTCTTGTTTTCGCGTCTGTTTCTGTCTGCCGTTACGAGCTGCAGCCTGTTCAGACACATCAGATCAGAGTTTCATCTGTCAGATCGTATCTCCTTCCATAAATGACGAGCAGGAATGAGAGCTGAGCAGATACAGAGTGAGATTACTGAGAAAGCAGTAAAGTGATCGCAGTGTGCAGCAACAGTTGGAGCTTCGGGGGGAAACTCGAGGTGTGAGATGAGACAGCGTACCGAGCTGCCGTGTTTCAACCGATAACGGGAATGTGCCAGAACAAATCCACAGTCATTACTGTAGGTCAGATGAAGCTAAAGCAGCATCGACGTAAAACATACACAGTATTTCTTCCCTATACCATCTAGACTGTTAATGCTCTTTGCACAGAATCTGCAGCTGTTTACGTACAGACTTGTGTCCACAGAGAAACCCCTGAACTACATGGACACAGCCCCCTCTTCATAGCATAATTTAAGCATTATCTTTAGCGCCGGTCCTATCTGATGCAGATGTTTCATTTTAAAGCTTTTATCAGGTATGGATCAGATTCAGATGACAAGCCGATGTCAGTCTCACAGGAAGTACACATTTCAACCAACAGGTATCTCTGGTCAGCTTTCCAACCATCAGTATTTTCAGCTGAGCCTCCCCCTGTAGCTACTTTCTAGAAACATCTTTGAAATACATTAAAAAAAAGCTCAGACCTGTTGGGCTGCCCGTCTTACAATACAAACGGTGCTTCTTAACTTTAGAGCTGCACAGCTTCAGCCCTCAGTGAGCAGCATCGTTCATCATTTCACAGAGTTCTCCGTTTCTCCCCACACTTTGAAATTCCAAGTCAAAGTATTAAGATTGATGTTCTCTGAAGGCTTTTTTTGGAAACGCTGTATTTAGAGAAAGAACATTTTTGGTCTAAAACACAGACGAAAAAGGGAATTACCATTTGAGTATTCAGAGAAACTGCAGGTATCAGCTCAGCATGGTTCTCCAAACCAAACACTCTTTACAACCAGCCTTCACTGCCTGTTGTCTCTGAGTCTGCCTCCTCTGTTTTCACAGGAGTTCACACCTTCATGAGAGCGGGCAGCAGCTGAGGCTGATGGTGGGGGGCCATCGATCCCACACAAACACTAACCTCTCACCACGAGGAGGACAAAGATGTCCGAACCTCGCCGGCTGTTACGAGGCAGGCGCCACAGAGCTGAGACAGATAGTGAAGAGCGATGACCTTGACACACAGCGAGTTCCTCCAACAGGAGATTAGATTTGAGCGTTTTCTCAGACTCTGAATGATTCCTCAGGCTGCTCAGTAAGCTGAGCCCAGCTGTGCAGACTTCAAGGCCACTCCACTGAGCTCCTTTGTAGAAATAAAGAGGTAATGCCTCGGCTCCTCTGGGACCTGCTGTGATTTAAGCACCGAGCTAATCTCTAACCACTGACAGGCTCAAAGGGGCTGCAGGAGCTCTCCACATCTACAAGGGGGAGAAATCTACGATCTGTTACCACAAAGGTAGAAATCATGATGTCAGAGACAAGCAGTGAGATGTCAGCCCGACTACCGGCCGGCGCTAAGAGACGAATGTTTCAGCTGATGTCAGAGCTGAGCTCGGTAAAAGTCTGATAAAGACTCTCCAGCAGCTCCTCCATTTCAAACATTAGAAAGTCATCACTTCCCTCCACATTAAAGTCTGATCACAACTACTTGTTCCTCATGTCAGGTTTAATCTGCTCTCTCTGGTTCTGACTAAGAGGACATTTAGCCTGACCCTTCCAATTTCTATCTTGAGGCGTTCAGAACAAAAGAGAAGAAGTTATCAAATATTGTTTCCTTTCAGCATCTTTTTTCCTTAATGTTGACAAGAGCTTTGAGATTAAGGCCATGTCTACACATACACGGGTATTATTGAAAACTGAGTTTTTCCCTCCTTCGTTTCCAAAAAAACTGTTCCTGTCCAAACGAAAAGGCAAAAACACAACAGAAACGCTGTCATGAGAATGCCACACCAACAGGCCGCGATATAACTCGGTCATGCAAAGAAGAAGAATCACAGCTAATCAAATGTCTGAAAAAATCTATCCTGACGTCTCTGTTTCTCAATGGAGGAGACAATGAACTGTACATTTTGGTGTAAACATGTAAAAAGTCCTGTTAAGCATCAATGTTTATGTCACGATATACGAGATAACGATGCACAGCCTGAAGTCATGAGCCAAAAAAATTTACATCGTCCACACGCCTCCACGGAAACTGAGTTTCTAAAAGTCTTCATCCTGTCCGGAGTTTTACAAAAGATCTGTTTTCAGTGACCTTAAACTGCGTCTGTGTGGACGAAAGACCAAAACGGAGAAGAAGCTACGTCTTGAAAAATACCCATGTACGTGTGGACATAGCCCGAGGAGCAAAGCATGATTCTTGTTTGCGTTAAATTTGCTTTGTGTCACAAATGCTGCAGTAACTGTAAAGAGTCCATCGTGTAATCAACACAATCATCGACAGGTTTTGGGTCCAGAGAGACCAGCAGAGCTGATGGCTTATTATTCAAGAGGAGGATATTCTTTTCTTTTACAGGACATTTTAAATCTAACAAATACTTCTTTCTTCTGTTTTGTTATTAATTTTATTTTGTTTTTGAAGGAAAAAAATCAATGATATAAAAAGTATGAAAATGCAAAATGTGTAATATTGACAGATGAATAAAAGGTGATAAATGTAAATGCAGAAGAATCAATATTAGTATCTGTATATATCTCTGCCCGGGCATGTGAGACAGCTTTCACTTCAAACCGAAGTAGGTCAAAATTTAACGGTCCGGAGGGAATCTTCTTTAGGCGGGTGTCACATTCAGGTGCGGGTGTTTTCCCAGAAGATGTGAGGGGGTCGGCGAGGCTTCGGGTTTCAGGCAGGCTGGAGCGGAAAGATTTCAGGAGCCTTGAAGATGAATCTTCTGGACCTGCAAGAACACTGCCTCATTGTGCCTCCTCTTCTGGAGACCAGCACTTTGTAGTCCACCGCCCCGGGACTGTCCTGTCCCAACAACACAGCACTCAACACCAAGGACAATGGACACTTCCTGTCAATGACAAGTCTTCAGATATAAAAGCCTTTCCGGGTGAGTTGCAGCCTGCAGTCCCAAAGGCTGAGCTCCTTTCCCTGACATCTGACCCTCGGAAAGGAAGCGTGAAAACAGCTTCCATCAGGACCTGAAGTGGTGCCCAGTGGGTCAGTGTGTTAAACGTGATCCAGAGACCTGAGGCGCCCTGCTCATGGACGCCTCTTTCTATCTTCAGACTGAACCTAAACATCTCCAGCATAACAAACATCGCTGTGTCTGATGAAACAGTTTTTCCTGTTTGAATCAGCAGGTTTCATGAGTTAAACAGATACAGGTACCATCGTGCAAAATGTTAGCAGGGACGGCTCCTGAATGACGACCTCAGTGTTGTTATCTATCTCTTGCAGCTCCACCAACGACTATTTTAGAACTTGAAATCAACCTCAAGCCCATTTTAGGAGAGTCTTGGTCTTGTCTTGGAATCCACAGCGATTAACTTGTACTTGTACCGGGGATATCAATAAATTGTCATGAAGAAGAATTACATTGTTTTTTGTTATGGTTTTTATAGTGTGGGTCTTTCAGAGCAGTTTGAGGGGTGTCAATAGTTTGGATTGTGTGTTTCATGCAGTGTGGCACACGTATTGGTCTAGTCTTGGTCTTGACTTGGTTTTGCCATGTCTTGGTCTTCGAGTTGTCCTTAGTCTTAGTGTTGGTGTCAATCCTACAAAGCCTTGGTTTCATCTCAGTCGTGATACACTCTGGTCTTGGACTTAAATTGGTCTTTCCCTGTCCTGTTCATGGACTCAACTCAAGCTCTGTCCCTTAAAGTCTTGGTATTGGCTCAGTCCTGATAGACTCAGGTTTGGTCTTGACTCTGTCTCTATCCCTCAAGTCTTTATAATGGCTTGGTACCGATACAGGATTTAGACTGAGTCAAGATCAAACAAAAGTCTTTGGCTTTTCTCTGCCTCAATCCTCAAGTCTTTGTATGTAATTCTTGGTTTTGTTTCGGTCTTAATTTACTCAGGTCTTAGCCTTAACTTGGTCTTTGTCTCATTACCCTCTGGTTTGGTCTTGACTTGATCTAGATCCTTCAATGTCTTTGTCTTGTCTCGGTCACAATACCTTTTGGTCTTCATCATGACTTGTCTTGGTTTAGGTGGTCTTGTCTACAAAGCTACAACAAAGTTAGCATGTTTTATAATCTATCATTTCAGTAACGTACAAGACGCTCATTCTAATCATGTCTCAACGTAGGAAACTGTGTAAACTTAAACAGAGGGGTGGCTCTGGACTTGATTTCTTTTCCATTCTTTCCCTCCATTACAGATTGGCCTTCTCAAATCGTTCTTAAGTATGAAGCCACACATGTTCATTAAATAGGAGATGGATTTGGGTTTGACTATAACAGGAGCAAACAGAGAGTACTGAAGCAGGCAGAAAGCTCCATCAATTGCATTTCTCCTTGTATGTAATGTATCCTGATGTAGTTTCCATCTGTGTCTGGAGCACATGGCTCCCCTGGCACCTCCCTAGTTTATCTGATATTTTCAGCTCTATTTTCCAAACACTGTTGGATATTTCTGGACTGCCAATACGACATGATGGTCTGGTAGTAACATTTTGGATGTCAGACCAGAATAGCTGCATAACTGGAGCAAAATATACAATTACAATGTCTGTCGCACTACAAGCATGAAGGTTAACTTTATTTTAAGGCTCTGACAGACGAGGTCACTTCATTTCTAACTCAGAGAGATGGGGTCCTACATGAAAACATGTTCTGCAAAACTTACAGAAACAATAAAAACCATGGAAAACATGATGTACATATTGTTTTTACGTCATGTTGTTAATCCTCTAGAGCAGCTGTTCTACATTTCAGTAAGTAAAGCACAGACAACGCAGTTCAACATTTGTATTGTAGATACTTAAGTTGTTATCAAAACCAGAAACAGAAATCTGCATCTTAACATTAAAATCTGTTACTATTCATTCCCAGCCAACAAGAGTCCCTGTCGTTAAATTGTTATGGAGACAAGACTGTTGTTAAGGAGATCCTGAATCACCGTAAATGATGAAATCCAAAAATACACTGTGAACAAAAAGTTCTTGCTAGAATTCAGTTCAATGAATCACCGCCGATTATCATCATGTAATCATGTAACAGCAGCTTTTTTCCGCACGCAGATTTCTCAAGACTCTACCTGCTACCTCATACTGTAACAGTTTGTTTTATAACTCAAGTGAAGGATCTGTTTTGTACATATATTAGGTCTGACATAAAAGAGGAAGTTATGATTTTTGTAAATGAAAAGCTGCGATTGTCTCTTTCTGTGTGTTACAGAGACGGAGCTGTTTGTTTGGAATTAAGTAGGAAAAATCTTCCTGAGGTGAACTGCAACATCCAGAATCCCACTGGGGTCTAGAGGGTAAAATAAATCAGGTAGTCATTTAGTGGTATTGATCAGTAAAAATCAATTGATGTTGTTGGCAGCTGAAGCGGTGGCACGTCATGACTACACTAACACAACCTGCTGAATACCTGCATGTTGTTTCCCGTGTAACCTCGACAGCCTCCATCCATCAGTACGAGTCCATTATCCAAGTGTTCCCAGCATTCCTGCAGCTCCTCATGACCCCCCCCCCCCCATCTTTTTACCCAACAGCCCCTCGACATGTCCTAACATCTCTGATTTAGACTCCCTAAAGAAGAGCCTGAACACGTTTCCTTTCTCTCCACCGCACTCTTATCTTTGTCTGTCCATTTAAACTG
The DNA here is from genome assembly GCF_022749685.1 of Semicossyphus pulcher. Classification (NCBI taxonomy): domain Eukaryota; kingdom Metazoa; phylum Chordata; class Actinopteri; order Labriformes; family Labridae; genus Semicossyphus; species Semicossyphus pulcher. The sequence continues at coordinate 2,484,692 of NW_027211603.1, forward strand.
GTGCAGAGTGCTGCGCTGCCAGGCATCAGCATCCAGGCTCTGCATCAGATTGTACACAGACTCAAAGTCTTTTATTCTGACACTCCTTCTGGCTGTTTATGAGACAAAGAGCCACTTTGTACTGCACAAGCAGCTTCTGCAGTTTGGTAAAAATATCTACAAAAATGCTTCTTCATGTCAGGGGCACATGGTCTCTGATGGAAGGTTATTATGGGCTGGATTTGGGGTATTTTTTAGCATGTTTACTCTCTGGATGCAATCAGTGAATCTTTCCCTTTATGTGGACGTTCAAAGCGTGGGGATGTTTTGGGCGTGCTGCTACAGGTACAGGTGAGGTGAGAAGATGGAGTGAGATGTAGACAGTCCAGTCTGATGAACTGATCTGCTTCTCTTTATACGGTAACAATGGTTTTATCATTAAATAAACACACCGTCCACGTGACAAACTCAGCGTTCAGGAATGTCAACCCAGTGAAACGGTGGATTATGTTGCATTATGTTCGTTTTGAACGTTTGTTTTCGCCTTGTGTTACTCACGCTCGTTTGACAGCAAGATCATTTGTTTTTTTCGTGCAGGTTGAACACCACCTGAAATTAGTCACCTTTCCAGATGCTACGCCAACAATTTCACCGCCTTCTCCAGGAACAGAGACTGTGAACCAAAAGATTTTGCTGTGATTAATGAACTAAATTGGTTGATAAGATGCTAAAATATCTATATCATGATACAAATTTGTACAAAGTCTGACTTCATGCTTTGTCAGGTCTGTCTGCACCATGAAACAAGCTACGAACTTTCCGATTCATAATTCAAATGCAAGATCAGGACGTCAGGAGAATCTCACAAGAACACAGGACAGCGTCACGAGTTTCTCACAAATTAAACTTATTAAAAAACAACAGATGCATCTATTCCTGTCTACTACACGCTGGAGAGACCACTGACAGTTGTAATGAAATTACAAACACAAAACTAATCTTCCATTATCATTATGGTCACAATCTTCACGGCACTGGGAGCCACGTTGTTAGAGAACTTCCTCCTCTGACAATCAGGACTTAGATTTTCAACATGAAATTATCAACTTTGCTTGAACCAGACTCTGTGTGAATCAATCGTCCAATCAGACTGACAGGGTTGAAGGTCACTGAAGGGGTTAACGGCAGTAAACCCCGGCAGTAACAATGGTGAAACGTCAGCGACATCAGGGTCCAACATCATTAACATGATGGCATAACATCACACAGGCAGAGTCACAGGTCACCTCCGATCAATGTGAGGAGAGATGCCTCCAAACAGGACGACAACACGTTTCTGTCGTGTTAAAATGACTTCAGCAGCATTTACATTAGTCGGAAAATACACTGTGAACATCTAATTACACTATTTGTGCAGCCATGAGACACAGAGACAACAAACATGGAGGATCAGGACAGAGCACATGTTGAACTTCCTGTAGCACCAAACCTCCTTCAGCTCTGCCTCCGTCTTAGATTTCATAACAAAACAAAGCTGATGACAAAATGACAGCGAGACACTCCAAAGTCAAGAGACTGAAACTAATTGGTTACTACTTTGATAATCAGTTAATCACTCGTCAAACAGAAGGCTCACGAACAGTTGTGGTTTGGAAGACATGTAGAGACTTTGCTGTGGACATTCATGATTATAAAATAAATGTTTAATGTATTTATCCTGGAAATAATCATTGGATTACCCGATAAAGGAAAATAATTTCCTTGAATCACGTGTGAGGAAAGTAAGATTAAAATCCTCTCATCCTCCAAACTGGACTAAAGACTAAACTGGTCAATTATCACAACTAACTAATCAATAAGAAGTGTCCAATCGACGTACTGATAATTGCCAGTTCTACTAACAGAATAGAATAAACCCAGACGTCAGTGCTTCGATATCAGGGGTGCGTTCTGGCTCCTCTCATGGTTCTGGTCTGAGTCTGTGTGAAAGCATCTCTGTGGCATGTCTGCCCTTGTGTACTTCAGCAACAAGTCACCTTTATACGAAATGACTCAAGACATGAAAACACACCCTGTGAAGGTGTACAATCGCACAGATTGTCTCCATAGAAACATAACATCCCCGCTAAGGTGTGTGATGACACACACACACACACACATACCGAGAGACCCGGTGACATAACAGAAACAATAACCTCAGGTCTCTTTATTCCTGCCGTGTCCTGTGAGTCTGCTCTGCTGACAGAGAACGAACCAAAAAGACAATTAAAAGCAGAAAACAGATCAAACTGAAGCTCAGGGGCAGGAACAGGCCCACGGTCGACTCGAGACTACAACACATATTGAACAAACATTCAAGGCTTTCAGGTTTACAAGATGGTGGTTTTCCAGTACAAAGTTTTCGTTATACATTTTAGCTGCAGGTGTTGTTCAGGATGAACTTTGAAGATCAGGTATGGTGATAGTTAGGATATTTTAAAGTATTTACTTATCTCAGTCAATGTTAACGGAAAAAGGACACAACGCATTGAAACAGTTGTTTTGGAAAAGCTGCTGATCTTGTTTCATTTGGAAACGTAGCTTTAAAAGTGGCTCTCAAAGAACGTGTCATGGTCGTGGGTGTGTTGTCTAATTCGTGTCAGTTTCAGTCGTTGAAGTGAAACGTTTCATTTCTGCCTTGGAGGGGATGCTTGAAATGTTTGGGATGAACTTGATAAACTTGGGACAGACACGTTTAAAACCTGTCTGTCTGCTCGTGAGCGACTGTTTGTCTAAAGCAGAACTCTCTGCAAACAGGCCTCACAGCACCACATGTCTACACACATCCAGAGTCTGCATTCTGCTGCTCTCACCAAATGAATGAGTGAACTTGAAAAGGGTCCGTATGCTCCTAAACATTTATGTTCTAGTAATGATTTGTTGAGTCTGCTGAGGTGAGCGCTCCTGCTCTTGTTCAGGTGATAATTACCAAATTACAATCTGTTAGCATGACGAGTAGGGACTACAGCATGAGACCAGAATCATGCAGATCAACTACAGGAAGAGCTGAGGGACAAAACAGAGACCCTTTTCACACAGCCAATCCGGACAATTTCCACAAAATTTCAAGACAGTCTGCCGCTGACATTTTCCAGAGGGGCGTCTCATGCTGCAATACATAGTGTAAAAAGTATGATGCTGTCCGCCCAACTGGTGAACAACTTCAGTGTTGTCTCTCACAGCCAGAAGTCTTAGATACATCTTATAAATGATCCTTCTTCTTTAACCTCTGATATTTTTAATCATCCTGTTATGTGCCGCTCTTCTGGTCTCACAGGCGGTTTATGATACAAACGTCATCACCCCACTCGCTCGGGGTCAATGTGACCTGTTGGGTTACACATCGGCTCACCCTGACTTCTTGCAGACATTTCACTGGGAGGCTGGCAGGAAAAAGTCTGCATAAAGCCGGGTGAAATATTCTACCATTTGCGTTCACACATGCAGCCGAACCCGGACCATGTCAGGACATTTTTAGGAGTGCAGTGCATGTGTGAAAGAGCCTACTGACTCTACAGGAGTCCTTCACATGCTGATCATCCACAGCAGGACTGAAACAACATGCCTCCATCTGTGTGTCTAAGTCCAAGGAAATAACAAACATCCTGTAAATGTTCTTTAAAGTTTAAAAGACAAACATGTTTTTCTGTATCTGTTTTTGCAACATGTTGTTGCAGCTCTTCATTTAAGCTTCATTAAACATATTTCAGGAGACTCCTTCATGTCTGTTGCATCGTTTAAAACACTCAAAATAAACCCAGTCGGATGTGGGATCTTTGTAACCTTTGGGATCTCCAATAAAACCGAAATTAAAGTTATTTAAAGTTCTGGGGGATATAAGAGACAGCAACACTTTTAAAAACAGGTTGTTCTGGATTTGTCAGATCTTACTAACAGTATGTATTATTATTAATGTTATTATATTCCTTATTTTACATCAGTGACTGACTGGGCTGAGCCTGCTGTGTTCTGTCTGTTTCCCATTCTGACAATAAGACTGAAGGATTAATTACTGTACCTTCTTTTATTTCACTGAGCAATCTCCTAATCCAAACTACACACACACACCTGCAAGCGCGCACACACACACACACCTACAAGCGCGCACACACACACACACACACACACACACACACACACACACACAGACTGAATTGACTGTTTAACTAACTGACAACACACACACATCTCGGGACAAATGTTTAAGGAATACACCTTGGAGGAAACCCTACACCCCTGCAGCCCCCTCCCCCACCAAAAAACCCGGCTTCAGCACACACACTCTCCACATGGACACACTCTACATGTGCTACTTACTGACTCTGTATGTGTGTGTGTTTGTGTGTGTGTGTGTCAGTGATCTTACCATGTTGTTTGCAGTGTGTTGTCAGTAGTAGTATATTCCAGTGTAAGGTCATTTTCCTGTCTCTCTCTCTCTCTCCCTCTGTCTGTCTGTCTCTCTGTGGTGTGTCTCTTGTCTCGTCAGGTCTGATCTGCTGTAACTCACAGTCAAACCTCTCACACGTTAAGCTCCGCCCACCAGCTGTCAGTCCTTCTTCTCTTGATCCTCCCCCTCCTCCTCCTCCTCCTCCCCCCTCTCTGTCTCTCTCTGCTGGCAGGTTTTTGCCTTACAGAAGCTTCATCTACAATCACCCCTGTTCAGAGTAGTGAAGCAGGATGGATCTACTTTTTAGACCGTGAATCGTTTAAAGGGTAATTCCTGTATTTTTTAAACCTGGGACCTATTTTCACATATTTGTGTGACTTTGGTGTTTTAAATGGTTAGTTTGGATCCAACTGAAGATTTGTGTAAGAGACAAAAACACAAACATACTAACAGATCTATACACAATCACCACCTGTGTCCTGTGGGGTTAAATTACTCTTTATGTTAAACTGAAGAGAACAAATGTTTCTGGTCCGTGAAGATTCTTTCGGTAACGTTGTCAAAGACCTAAAATAACACTCTGTGAGTCAGTGGCAAAAACAAGAACTTTAAGTGGACATAGATTAATTGGGCGCATTTGCCCCAAAGGATTACGCTGCAGCCATTGCAGCCTGTTTCACAGCTGCAGGCGCAAACAAACTACTGGAACAACCCAAAAAATGTTGTACCTGTGAGTCATTGAGAGCCCTAAATAAATAGAAAATAGGGCCTAGGGTATTAAATGCAGAGAGAGGTATTTTATTGTTGGTGTTTTAACCAGATGATGGCGCTGTTATCTGGCTAAAGCTTCATCACGGACATGCGCCGTCATGATCGCCGGTGCAGCCGCCACCCTCACAACAATCAACGTTACCGCAGGCTGAGCTCACCTACCGCACCAGTGGCTAGCAGGATGCAAACTCGACATGGCGAAAACAGATGGCTGTAATTTGTGTTTTGAATGTGTTTCAAATGAAAATAAACTTGTATACACTTCTTTATTAATACATAGCTTTGGGAAACCTTTTTCCTTCTGGGTGACCCCGAAAACTTACAGATTTTAAGGTTCATTTTTAAAAGTTAATGTAACTTCAGGAGGTAACCATGATGAAGAAACATCTGGTGAACATGAACGTCCAAAACAAACATGGCGGCTGAAAGACTGATGGGAAGAATTAATCTTATTATGGATGACACACCGGCTCCTGTTCTTATTGTCAGTTATTGTTTGAACAGAGCGATTTGCCTTCTGTTGAATGCATTACAGCTCTAACAGATCCCACATGTGAATGTGGAGCAGCAACACTTTACTGACTGTGAACAAAGACCTGCTCTGAGCTGGTTTCACTCCCACAGCTTCCAGTCTGAGTCCAGTCTGAACTCCAGTCACAGCTGGAGGTAAACAGCTGTTTCCTTCATCACAGTGAGGTGACCTCTGAGTCTGGGGTCGGGGAAACAGATAATGTGCTGGCAGAGAGCCAGTAAGACAGTGAACTGGGCCACTTTATTGTCCAGTTGGCTCGGTGCCTGGAAAAGAGTTAGAGTGTTATTGTGGCCTGATGACAGCTCTGTTATCTGTGCTCAGACTGGAAACCAGTTGGTGATGCTGGAGACTCCACACAAAACAAAATAAGTCTAAATCCTGCATCAGTTCTTCAAAATCGTTACACTGAAGTTACACCACAAAAAGACTCAACAACATGTAAACTGTTAACATCAAGAAACAGGCCTCGCAGCAAATGGCCTATCAGCTGCTGAGTGTTTTCTTTGCTCCATTTTCTCTCATTTTGCTTCGGTCTGTCAGGAGATCTTATTTTTCACACATCTTGGAAAGTTTAAGGCTGAGAACAAAAGCGAAGCCTCATCTCACTCCGGCAGGTTTAAATGGGCGACTGTGAGTTGGTTAAACGATCCAGATACATGAAAAACAAACGCTGCCGTTTGTTTTTTCTTCAAATGATGCACACACAGTTTGGTTAATTCCAACGCCCTCTCTGGGAACTGTGTCTGGATTAACTTTGCTGCTGCTTCAGCTCAGCTAACCACTGCCCAGTTCGAAAACCTGTTAGCTAGGATTGGAACCAAGGTGTCTCGGATGGAGACCAACTATAAAGGATTTTGTTTCAGCTGTGGAGCAGCAGAAATAACTACTATTGCTGTAAAAAGTATGTGCAGACAGTTGTTTGCAGACTTTTAGTTTTTTTAATGGAGCTTGTTTCGACCATTTCAGATACATCAGAGTGTCAAGAGAATCAGAACTGTGACAGGCGTTAGCAACAAAGCTTCATGCTGATTTCCTTAAAAACTTCGACTTGACAAAGATTCAAACATCTGAAACCTGATTACCTCCTGAATCGTGTGAGAGGGGGATCAGCTTTCCATTTTCCATTCTAAAACTGGTTCCATTCTAAAACTTGTTACTTGCATATAAAATTGGACTAAACCCAAACAGACACACAGTCCAGCAGCACCATTGAAGCAGTACTGAGTTTGGGTTTGTGTTGGTTTCCAGGGCGCTACAACAAGCTCTCACTGAGGAGAAAATACCAGAGCAGAGCTTTGAGACGAGCTGGCAGAGTCACAATGACCGTGGCTTTAAGGAGGTGACATGTTGGATTAAATGGTCCTCCTCACTGCCCCCCCTCTCCTGTCAAAGTTTTAATGGGAGCACTGGGGTCTCAGCTGGGTCTCTTTGCTTCCTGTGAGGCTTTAAACAACACAAATAAACCGTTACCCTGATCCCGGACCACCTGCATGGCTCTGATGCGGCTCGTCATCAAGACACAGGACGTTCATCAACACGGTGGACAACTTCCTGTCGTTAATGTCACTTCAAACACGAATCTGTTGGCTGCAGACTGAGAGAGGTGGGACTGAAAGCTGCACAAACTGATGCTTTGCTCTGCTGCTCATCATTGCTTGAGTTGATATGCTGTAAATCTCATACTGGCTGGTTTTAAATTTCATTCAGACATTAACAGACCTCAAATGTTTCCTTAAACGTCAATGATCATTGGACGTTCCTGCAGGGCCACCAACAGTCAATTAACCAATGGGAAAATAGCAAATTTAAGTTCATCCGATTGTCCACTTTGTCACACGGTTGAATGCTTGAGGTGAGAGGATGGTAGCAATGGAAGCGGGCTAACATATGTTTTTTTTGTAGGAGCGGGCCTGTCCAATTAGTGGAACCTGGGCCCTGCACGATACCTGCACGCATCTGAAGTGGACAAAGTAGGTACACTTCAAATACATGTCAACAAGCTGATCAGCAGTGGAAAAGTTTAACTTCAAAAGACTGAAAGTGTTTCTTTGATTGTGTTATTTTCATTGTCACAGTGTCGCCTGATCACACCTGTGTACACACATCCTACACACCTGAGACAACAGTTATCTGACCTACATAGAAACACACGCAGACATCAGTCATTTCAGTCACAGTGTACACAGTGAGATCATAATGTATGAATGAATGGGTGTTTCTGTAACTAACCTGCAGGAAGTTCAAACACGTCCTGATCAAACATTATTGATTGATATGACCTGATCAAACAGCCCGCTCGCTCAGGTATCACACATGCCACAGCACAGATGTTTGCACGTTATTACATTCAATTAATTACTGTAATGACATTTTCCCTCTAGCAAAACAAAAGTAGAATAATTTTGTTTCCTCGGCTGACTGCAGCTCCTCCGAATGACAGTTTGTTTTATCCAATCAGCACAGTCCTCTGGTCTTCTAAGAAACACGGCTCCGCAGGTAACAATGGTTACATTTAAGACCTAAAAACCTTTAGGACATTTGTCACAGACATATCGGTAAGCGCTAAGTATGAAGCATATGTAGGAATTACTTGCAGGACAAATGTTTCTGAATTACTTGCAAAATAAATATAAATACTCATATTAAATATCAACTTTATATCATACCCCAAAGTTCCTATTTGAAGAAAATAGGTGCAGCTGGCTTAAAATGTTTTATTTTCAATTCACAAGATGCGCTTTTCTCGAGCCAAATCTCAATGAACTCGCACTTATTTAGATGACATGGAAGTAACGTTAACAGAACAAATAAAAACTTCCAGAAAACATACTTTTTTTGTGGATGGAAATGCGAAATAAGCAACATATAAGCTGAGGTGACCTCCAGTAAATTTTGGCAATAGTGATTACTAGTACCAAATTGGTTTTGTTTTTAAAGTTAAATTACAACATGATAAAAACTAATTTGTCCACAAAACACATTCAAAAGTAAGATTAGTTAAAGCAACATTAACATTGTAATCCAATCGTTTTTATGATCTGTTAACATTGTATGAAAGACATTTTAAAGTCTAAACTTCAGATGATTAGACTTCTTTCTTTAGACCTACAGAAATCTAGAGGATCAGTGGTCAGTAACTCTCAGTAATCATTTAGTGCAAAAAACGTCCAGAAAGAGTGAAGAATGCACATCATGAGTCCCCCGGCCTCAAGGTTATGTCTCAGTTTGTCCTACAGACAGCTAAAATCACAAACATATTCAATTACCAAAAAACAAAGAACGAACAAAATCCTTCCACTGAAACCAATTTATCAGAAGAGTTGCAGTTTGTGTTCAGTGATCTGGAGCTGTCCGGACCAGTGTTAGAGCAGTCATCCAGAGCTGCGGCTCCACCAGATTTAAGGTGGACTTTTCCTTTAATCAGACCCATTAACTGTGACCCTGACCCTCTGTGTGCTGAGAAATGAGTCTGTACACAATAACAGGCAGCTGCAGCAGCACATAATGACATTTCTCTAATGGAGTGTGTCCACTGTGACAAATGAGCAACACACCCAGATAAAAAACATCCGTCTGATCCTGTTCAAACACTTGTTTCCAGTCCTGTTTACCTTCCACATTACACTCAGTCCAACAGCTCCTTCTGTGAGACACTCAGTGTCAGTGTTTATGCACTTTTATAAAATAATAAATGCTTTGTTTTCCCTTCAGGCTGTTTCCATTAAAGAGATAAAGTTCAGTCTATCAGTCAATGTCACTCATATAATGTAGGTCATTTACACAGCACAGCTGTGGAAACAGAAGCTGACATCTGATTTCACTTGTTATTATTCATGTATCTGATGGACAATGAATAAGTGACTGTATAAAGTCAGTGATGTCACATGTTGACACGTTCAGAGGGGAAATAAATAAAGTTAAGGATGAATTGATTTCAAACTCAAACTACAGCAGTTTATCGATCAATCCATCAGCTTAAATGTGGCACATGCTAATCAGCTTGTTATGCTAGCAGTGTGTAAAACTACGACACAAAACAAAGTCCAACTGATGCTGGACTTTTGAGGCGACAGACCCACAACGGCCAAAAAGAAAACCTGCTGACAATATACAAGCTAAGATTCCTGTTTAGACGCAGATGCTGTTTCCAGGGCTTTGGTTGAAATATTCTCCGATACTGGTACTGGCTACCTGAACCTCGGCTTTGATATCAGTTCCTGAACAATACTCCCTGCCTATTTTACACACTTGAAGCTGTTTCACAAAAATACAAACCTACTTCTACACAACTCATTTCTCACTGTTTCAAGTCACTTTCAGATCTGGGTCATTTGTATTTTAACCTGATGAGTTGTTGTAGTCATTGTACTTCTAGATCTAAAGTTATCAGAGAAACAAGCTAAGCTAACATTAGCAGAAGTAAAGGGGCATTGGAACAATCTGATTTCTAACATGGAACTGCTTTAATCACCTAGTTAAATTATGAAAATCATAAAATGTATGATAAGAAACTTGAGCGCACGTTGTTGAGCAGCTGCTGACGACACACACGAGCCTCGTCTTTGAGGCATAGCGTTCTGTCTCCTGCAGACAACCAATCACCAGCAGCATTAGATCTTCATACAAGCATGCTGCCTGCTTACTGGCTACAAACATGGACGAGATTCACCCCTGAAATTTGGTACCAAGCAGGATGAGGATGCATTCATAGACACTTGATGGTAACACAGCGGTTTGACGGGTGCCATGAATGAGAGCCTTGGGTAAAGCGACTCCTATTTATTTAATGAAAGAAATACAATGTTGAAGGTTTTATTAACATGATTATTGTTTTATTGATTTTATCATGCTGGTTTGTGAAGTTAAATATACAACAGCTAATGGAGGGGGTCTCCACTGCCCTGAGAGGCACCATAAACCCAGTATGACCTGTCTGAAAGCATCCTGTGAGAGTTTAAGTTTCACTTCCAACACAACATCTGTAAGAAACCAGCACACAGAGGAGGTACTATCACTGGTCTCAGCACCGATCACCTCCACAGACCTAAGGTCAGTTTGAGCCTTCACACCTGGACGACAAATTCAACACATCGGACGCAGACGTCTCCAAAACCGAGGTGACCTTTGACCTTTGTTGTTGGCAGAGCGTTGTCTGTTCCACCTGACTGAAGCAGAGCCTCCGGTTCAGTACCAAGAGGTCAGAGGTCAATAATATCCACACTGAGGGGTGAACCAGATTTGGTCTCCAGACACAGACTGCAATATAAAGCACTGAAACTTTAAGACCAGTGTGTTCTATATGATTTCAAGTTACTGATCTATCTGCTCGTCATTGTCTCATAAAATAGAGAATAATTCTACTTCAGGTGCAGTCAGTAATTTGCTGTTTTAGCCCAACAAGTCTTGAAACCATGAAACTTTTTCAGATGGAAATAAAATAAGAGAACGAACCACATCCTCACAACTGAAAGGAAACAACTTGGAACTGTTGAACGATTCTTAAAATAGATGATTTTTCTTTTAACTGACAAACCATTTTTTTGCTCTATCATATACTTAACGTGGCTCTGCAGCCCGAACTGTTTACCAGGTGCTGCTGTGACTGGATGAGTGACAGAAACACTGGGCTGCATCAAACTGTGAACCTTACATCGTTTGTTTAACTGTCTCGTAAACTATAAGACTAAATACTTGAGTTAGTATGGTTAAATACTGACAATAAATAACCTCAGGTGGAGTAGAAAGTAAGAAGGAAGCAGTTAACGCTGGTAAAAACACTAAATCCAGCAGTTTGTGTCTCCAGCAGACTTCCAGTGAGGGGGCTGCGAGGCGAGCTGCCGCTTACATCCAAATAAATGAAGTCATGTCTCTATTTCTACTCAACAGTTTCTTCATCTTTGATAATAATGAAGTTAACTTTCATTGTTACTTTAGTGCCCCTCAGATTCACTCATTTTTCTCTCTCTCTCCTACATGAGACACCAACTTCCCTCACCAGTAGCTCAAACAGTGCGTGTTCCCTGGCGTGTGCTTCACAGGCAAGCAAAAACCGGCAGCCTCTTTGATCTATCCATAAATCAGCATCATAATTATTGTACATCTAATCTCAATCCCAGCCCTACTTTAAGACGAATGTGAGGACAACAACCTCATTCATAAACAAGACGAACAAGCTGTGAGGCAGCTTTAGCTCTTCTCTGAGAAGTTCTGGTTAACAGCCACACATATTTAGAGAACAGAGTGCATTATGGGTACAAGTGCAGGACAGGAGATGCTGTGAGGCTTCTCAGGAGGAAATTAAAGAGACAAAGGGGAATGAACACAGGCTGCAGACTGGAGTTAATATCCTGTTAGTGTGAGGCGTTCAGGTACCAGCTCATGATGTGCCTTTTACAGAGTCAGAGGAGGAACAGGAAGTGAGTTTACGGTCTCAGAGGGATCGCAGCACTGTGGCAGGTTAATCTTTACAGAGAGGGTGGAGGGGGGTCATCAGGGCTTTTTGAAGTCTGGACATGCTCTATCAGTCCAACCCCCCCGCCGCACACACACAAACACACACACACCGACAGCTTCAGCATATTTCAATAAAAGTCATGACAGAGAGAAAGATTCAGATTTTCCCTCATTAGTGGGAACAGGGGGTGAAGTGAAGGTCGCGGGTGTGATTCCCGCCTGGTCCCCGACTCATTACTCGGCTCAGTGCACACACAGCGGGGCGGAGAGGGGCCCGAATACACCGAGGCTAATCAAGGGTTAAAAACACACAAAGATACAGCCTGCAGGGAGAGTGTACAGCACCTGGATCATCACACAGGGCTTAAACCAACTAATAAATCAGTCACATTACAGAAGATTAATCAACAACTTTGATTATCGATAGGAAGGAAAAATGCAAAAAAATGTCTTGTTTTCCAAAATGTTTCTCACAGTGAACTAAATCTCTTGTTGGTTTTGGACTTCAGAAGATATCTCCTTCAGCTGTGACTGTCTGTTTTTGAAAAGCGCTTCATTGAGAGACATTTTAATTCCCTCCGGGCGGCTGTGATCGACGTGAAACCGCTTTGAGTCAGCTGATGTTCTCTACAGAGCTCCTGACCCGGGAGTCAACTGTGAAATATGTGACTTCAAAAAATAAACAAGAAAGAAACAGTGAAGAATTACACCTGGTTGGCTGAAGACGCTAGGGCCACCAGGTCCAGAGGTTGCACACACACACACACACGGGCAGGCACCCACCTGCAGCAGCTATGCAGCCTCTGGCTTCTTACTCTGCTCACATATTTTAAACGCCTCAGTAAAACCTCACATAACTTAGCGGAGCGGTAAAGCCGACTCGTGTTCCAGCTCAGTGACACTCGGTCACAGCAGCAGCCTCATTACGACAAACACGCACAGAAACTTAAACACGACAGTTAAATTATCTTTATGTAATCAGAATCTGATTCTGATTCTGATAGCAGCAGAACAACAACCAAGTCCTATTCTACCTTCTTTATCTAGAGATCAGTTAGGACTCATGTGCACAAGCTTTCACAGAAAAATGCTTTCACAGTGCAGACTTCCAGACTTATCTAGACGCAAATTAAAAAACACTTCTCTTTATAATTTTTAAAAGTTTACTGTGAACATTATTTATATGTTATCAAACCAGGCACCAGGCTTTATATGTAAGATTGTCAAGCCAGCTCTTGCAAATGTGCTTTAAAAAGTTGCAGCCATTCAGTTCACATCGCTACGTTCACCAGCAAACATCTCTGCCCAGTTAGAAAGTAAACCAACCGCCGTAAACTATACTAGTATCACTTTGCATTAATATTGAATAAATAGTGTTCCATTGTCCATCCACACCATCACCACTTATAATCTCTTCAAATAAGACAATGAGATGAAAAAAGTAAAAACAAAAGTGATGATTTTTACAGCGTCAGAGCAGCTTTGCTAATTCACCATGGCAACGATGCTGAATGAAGCCGTAAAGACAGTTTGTTTTTCAGATAACTACAAACCTGCATATCTCATGAATGTGTAGGTGCTAAGTTTATATGCTGTTAGGGTATTACATTTGTATTTATATGACATTTTATATTTTAGAAAACCAACATTGAGCCGCTTTCTCACCGGTCAACAAAAAACGCTAACACCCGCCTTTTTTGCTTAATGGGAAAGGTAACAATCGGCATTCAGACCTGGGTCAAATGAGTCTGCAGTAGACCCGGGCACGCATCGCCTCGGCTCTGATGGGAACACAAAACCTGTGGACAAATTCCGCCCGTCTCCGTCCAAGCAGCGCTCGATTATCGTTAGAGTTTGATAAAGAGACTGAATGAGTAATAGATACGATAAAGACCTACCGAAACATCTTCACTGGTTACTAACCCTCTCAAGCGCGTTTGTGACATCAGACGATGATGCAGCAGAAAAGAGACCACAAGGAGGATACTTCACTGACAATGGGAAAAGAGACAATGGTCTTCTATAAGTGGGTCTTCCCGGGTCTGAAAAACCTGACCACAGTTAAAAATGTACCAAAAACTAAAATGACTTAAACTACTAAAGCAGGTGTTTAACCTCACCTCCATAATTTACACAATTAAAAACAAATTAGAGCTGCCTTGTCATGAAGAAGGGGGAGGATGGGGGAGGCAGAGGGGAGTAACCTGCCTCCATGTTGGCTCCAACATCAGATGGAGCCAGTTCCTCCCCCTGCAGGCCTCAGACGGTGCGCACACACACACACACACACACACACACACACACACACCAACTGTCTGCCTCAGTAGCCTGAACTTTTAACACCTTCAGCACAGAAACACACTTCTATAAACACACACTCACAACAGCAGCCTGATAAAGTTCTGATCACTCAACGAACGTGTCAACTTTTGGAGAACCTTTTGAAAGATTTTGGTGAAATATGAGACTAAAAGACTAAAAGGAAGACTGCTGCATGTGAAAGCTCTTATCAGTCCTCCTTCCAGCATCTCAGTGTGAGATTATTTCCTGCTCCAGTTAAACTCTTCCTCATGTCTCTCGGAGTCTCTCGTGGTTAAAATTCGTCCAATTTCTGTCCTGGTTCGTTTTGTTTCTGCTGCAGCTCGACAGAAAACCAGCAGACTGCAGCACGAGTGTTAAATTGACTGTAAAAACACACTGCAATGCATTCCTGTGAGCTGATCCGAAAATGAAACATTAAACAATTTTCTCTGTTCAATTTAGCACATTTACCTGTCTGGAAAACACCACCTAAAAGTCCTCTGACATTCCAGGAATTCCAGGACCAGTGAATTATGTTCAAAGGAGCCTTTCAGGTGTTCTTTCTATTCAAAGCAACCACAGTGCATGAAACACCAATAACGCACATTTCGGACTGTTTAAGACCCTTAAAATGACAACAAGAGCAGAAAATAAGTCCAGAATCAGTTTGTCTCAACTCAAGGCTTCAACAACAGCCTGCAAACAACACGTTGCTATTAGCTGGTAACGGACAGAAATATGAGGTGCAGCTGCAGAAATAACTGAACCTGCAGCTGAAGACAAAAGTCAGATAGTTTATGTTTGCAGGAGGAAGCTGCACACTGAACGAGCAAGGCACTCACCCTCTGTGACTGCACGACTCCCACTCAGCTCCTCTCAGGACAGACGTAAAGTAATCCAAACTGAAACAACGACAACGACAGAAGAGATCGGGACGAAGTCAGACCGACGGAGAATCTCTGCTGAAACTAACTCAAGCACAGCGAGACGGAGCAGAGCGGTGACATTAAAGTCCTCAGAGCTCACACAGACGCAGCAGAGCTCCAGCAGGGTGAGCTCAGTTCAGTCAGAGAAATCCAGCATGTGTTCCCAGAGAAGCTCCTTGACAAAATATCAGCCTGCAGGCTCAGACAGCTCCACCCCCAGCTCTCTCTCTCTCTCTCTCTCTTTGTGTCTCTCTACCTCTCTCTCTCTCACTGTTGTTGGAGCATGTGAGCCTCTATCACAAAACAGCTGGTAACACACTCACACGCACTCACACACACTCGCCGACACAGTGCTGGCAGGAGTTTAGAGGACATTCTTTGGAGAGCAAATTGAATCTTTAAATAGTCCAGAAGAACACATGATCATCACAGTGAAGCTGCTGGGAGGAATAACGTTCACTACCGATCAATAGTTTGAGATGCTACTTTACTGACCTCTTCTAAACAATCCAGCCATGCAATTGTCCACTCATATAGCAGGACGCGCAACAGAAGTCATCACTTTCTGCTGAAGTTGTTGAACTACAGAACACCTCTGCTTGTACTGTGGTGTTCCAGCTCAGACACACAAACAGACGATAAGAGGCCCAGTTTATAGGAAGTCTGTCCTTTTCACCAGCCTCAGCATTCACTGTTGAGTCTAAATCCTGTTCTATATTCACCGACTAATCCAGGGAACACTTTTTGACACATGTCAGTATGGAACAAGGTGGATGATCAACAGATAAATGGAGGGCAATATCTCTAGCATGGCTAAAAACTTCTCCAGCTGGATGCTGTTACTTTAGCCCTTTTCACACGTGCACTTCTGACCATTTCCAGGAACTTTTGCCCCTGAACATTTCTAGAGTTGTGCTTTCATACACGTCCCTCAAAACAGGAGATTTTCCCGATCATAAGAAAAGAGGGGTGGTTCATGAGGCAGGACATGACGGCCCTCGCAGCCAGATGGTCCAAAATCTCTTCATGTCCACTCTGCGGACATCTTTGCTGTTGTCGTCTTGTAAATGACCCTCCTTCTTCAACCTCGGATGTTTTTAATCATCCTGTTACGTGTCACTCTTCTGGTTTTGAACCGGCCGCATGATACAAACGCCATCCATCCGCCCACTCGCTCGCGGTGAATGTTCCTGACTCAGGCTGGGCAATATGACAATATATATCATTAAAACAATATGAAAATGTCTATCGTGTGCGTTCCTTTGTATAGTCTCTATCGTGATGTTACAAAACCAGTGGCTGAACAGCTTTACGGCAATTTTAAAACCATTTTGACAAGGCTTTACGTTCTAATCTTTGAACGTGAGAGTGAACCTGGATTGAACCGTAGAGGGAGGCGCTGTTTATGAACATGGACTTTAACATGTAGAAAAGGGCTCACGCTCGGCCCACGTGAAAACGGGAACTCAGTACTTTTTATTTGTCAAGTATTTAATTCACATAGGATTATCCACCTGCTGCGTTCACACATCGGCTCACCCTGACTTCCTGCCGACAGTTTACAAGGAGGCTGGCAGGAAAAAGTCTGCATGAAGTCGGGCTGAAAAACTCGGCCATTTGAGTTCACACATGCGGCCCACCTGGACAATGTCAGGACATTTTCAGGAGTCCAGTGCATATGTGAGAAGCTTTTTGAGTGACAAACAGCTGAAAGAACGCCAGCCATAAAGATCTAAAATTGAGTTTTATACAGTGAAATCTGCAGGATTATAGATTTTAGGGAACTAAAAGTGACCAGGAGGAAATATGGAAGAGGAAAGCAGACTTGTATTTTAAGGAATGAAGGCGCTCAGCTGTTTTAGAAACTAGCCGTGTGGGTTCAGAAGCTTTTAAAGGACCCCAGAGTCCAAAATGCACTCCCCACGTCGGAGGAGAGAAACTTTAGATTCCAGGAAAAGAAAGAAAAACATCTGAAGTGCAGTGAGATGTTTGTGTTTCATCAGACAGCAGCTGTGAGGGATCGAGGCATAAATCCAGAACTCTGTGTGTGTGCTGCTGTTATCAGCTCTGTGAGGATCAACCTGCCTCCGTGTTCATCAGACACTCACACTCACAGGACAAATAAATAGTCCTTCAACACTTATATGTATTAAAAAGAGTGACTCCAGATCTCAGAGGAGAACCAGATTCTGCACCGGGCCCTGTGGTCAGGTGTGGTCCGGTGTGCTGTGTTGTACCTGTGTCCACACCCAGCTGTGATTTAATGCGTGTGGCAGGACAGACAGGATTATTGGACTGGGTGCAGGTTATTTTTAAAGGCTGCTCAAGTGTATTTTAGGATAATACCAGAGCATTTCCATAACAATAGTGAAGTTGCTTCTGCATCATAGACCAAGTCAAAGAAGTTAAGCCAATGTCGGTGTGTCTGAGGGTTGAAATAAGAAGTCTGTTTAAACGTCTCAGTGAAATTGAGCCTGTTTCCACTAGAGGAAAACCTCTGCAAACATTTTCTTAGTATATGGTCTCAATCGCTAGAATCAAGTCTTCTTCAGTACAGCATGATGTCCATTTTGTAAATTATGTTCCCATGTAGAGTAACGGCGCTTTTTGCACTGGCGGCGCTCGCAACCTCAGTTTCAGAGCACTTCTCGTCTGTGCTTACTGTTGCTAGGTTGCGAAAGTTGTCTGGTGGCACGTCTGCTCCCCTCGGTAGTGATCGTTCAGTCTGTTTTAAAATCGCTCTGGATGTTTAATATTTGCTTTTATCTGCCGATCATTTGTTGCATGTCATCCCCCACTCTCTATTCCCATTTCCTGTCTATCTTCAGCTGTCCTATAAATAAAGGCAGAAGCCAAAGAAATAAATAAATAAAGTACATCCATGATACAAACGTGTTAAGTAAGAGCGTCATCGAGCTCGTCCATTTCACACGCACAGTGATGAATGTTTACTGACAATTATTCACTTCATGGAGAAACACAAGCTAACCTGTAAACACAAACAGATATCGCTACTGTCTGTGGGTTATTGTTGTATCAGCTAATGCTAAGTGGCAGGTCGCCCCCCCCAAACATTAGTGACCTTTGACCTCAGAGGGTCTTTAGTGTTCGCAGAGGGACTCAGGGGCGTCTCTGGGGAGGAGATGTGACGAGGAATCAGAATGAATGAATAATAAGCAGCGTCACAGGGGGAGATGGACTAATGAGTGTGTGTGTTACTGTGTGTGTGTGTGTGTGTGTGTGTGTGTGAGAGATGCAGGACACAGCTGTGCTCCATAACATGCAGTCAGTTTATTAGTTTACTGACCTATAAATGCCAAATAAAAGCAGATTAATTCACTTAAAATAATCAAATACAAACATGAGGTCAAAAGGTGCTGTGGAAAACATATATTTCGGCTTTTATAATATTTAGGAAGATAAAGCACCTTACTTTAAATGTAGCCGCTGTATTTATCAAAGCATCCTTTTTATTAATTTCCTAACTGTCTGCACCGTCTGCTGTTTCTGCTGGTGTGACACATGTCGATGGTGCAACTGATCAAAGCACACTTTTTTGGGTGCCCCTCGTGGCAGCTCCATTACGGAGGGATATCAGGCCGTCTATTGTCCAGGTTGGTGTACTTTAGCACCATTACACCACTAATGTTCAGCAATGAGAGCTGCATGTAAGTGGCTGCCAGAGCCGGTTACAAGGTTAAGAGTCATTCGTTTCTGGGTGAAAGCTGTGTGTCAGTATTGACCTACCTAAATTTATATCCCAGTTTTTAATGCATATGAGCAACTGATTCTGATATTCATCAGTCTTAGATTCGGATGATAATTGATAACTGATGTATACTCACCTTTAAATGTAGATCTGTCTCCAGGCTGGAGTTGCTGTCTGCTTCAAATGAACTGGCATCAAACCGACCTGCAAACAACCACAGAAGAAATTGCTGAAATTCAACCTGAAAACCAGCTTAAAACATTCATGTCAAACTTCCTATCTCTGCTACAAGCTACAACATCCTGTGAATGAAAGAAGATGACTGAATGAATGACTTGGCTGAGGGTAACGGGAGCCGTTTCCAGCTCTTCACACAGAGTGGACATAAAGGCGTGATGTTGGCAGGACGATGTAACCGCTCCTCTCTGACTCTGTGCTTCATGTCGCCGTGTTGTACTGCAGCAGGAATGTGTGAACTCTGCCAAATGTATGCACAGAGCCTCTGCTGAGCACTGAGGATGAGGAGGAGGAGGTTGTAACTCTTCCATCACAGCCTGCAGCTCTTAAGATTCGGGCCAACCCTGGCAGGACTGATGATTAATGACTTTTGGCTGCAGAGTAAGTGTGAAACTAAACAACATGACACACCGTTAACAAGCCTGGAAAATCTGCTCTACATGAGTCTCACAGGCTCAAGCATTATATTATCTGATGTGAGTCACTCCTCTACTCGTGCATCCACCCTGGTACTCAGTCAGACGCAGTAATAAGATAAGAGGAGAACTTACAGTACAAGCACACATTTGTTTCTGTAGGTTAATTAGTTCAGGATAAGCTGCACGTTTTGTTTAATGCTCTTATGTGCTGCAGTACGACCGCCTTGGCCCACTTAGTACAAAACATTAATACTTCACATAACTGCTGACCATGTTCCTCCTATTATAAGAAAGCCACCGGTTTATGTTCCCCGCATTAAATTAAAGTGAACTTCAGATGTAAAAAAAATCTGCTGAACACGGTTAGAAAAGCCCGTTTTTCTTTTGGAACTGAGAGTGAACAGAAGTGCAGGAAGCACGCTGTGCGATGCAGCTGCAAGAGCTTCTGCTACCTCTGAGGACGGGTCTGCTCCGGTCCAACACATTCTGGATCAGAGTGGGATAATGCACCTCAGCAGGGCTGCAGGATGTTGGAAAATACTGACATTGCTATATCTTATTTATGCAAATACTGTAATATCAAAATGCAGGACATTTCAAAAGACACATGCAGTGGGTTATTTATAATCTAATATACTGATAAACAATTAGCTATAAGGATTTTTATTATTTAGGTTCTAGCTATGTTTATTAGCAAAACAATGACCCTTCTAACACAGGCGCTACTTTTAACACACTTGGTTCAGCCCTCTGCGACCCCTCTACTTGGTCTCTTCCACTTCAGTTTAACATATATACGACTCCGATATCGGCATGGACAAGCGGAGACAGAATTCGTGGAGAAGTGTTTTGGAAAAATGACATGCATCTTCACAAACTAGAAGTAGACCTGTGTGATGCAATTGTGTTATTAACATGTGATGTAGCATTTATAACCAGTCAAACATTTGCTTCATGGTGAAAGATAAACTGTCCTGCAGAGCAGCTGAGGAGGTGAAACAGTCATTAGTGTAACTTTTAACTTTTACACAACAAACTCAAAAACCACGATTTGCTTAACTGAACACCTGCTTCTAGAATTAAGGGAACATCAAGTGAGTGAGCAGCAGAGTGAGGAAGCACTCTGCCGTAAGCTGGAAATTTTATTTCCACTGACATTCTGTATCACAGCAACAACATGCAACAAAAGCAACTAAAAACAGTCCAATCTGGAGGTTTTTCAGAAGAGTGTCTGAAGTTTTCAGCTGTTAAAAAACACTTTTATGGACACAGAGCCTTAGATGAGGCAGCTGAGGCTGCTGGGAATGCCATTAGTTGTACAGGTATTTGGTGATAAACAAAGTATTGGATACATTTAACTGTTGACCAAAGATGGCGTTAAATAAAAAGTCAAAGGATCACCAAAGTTTATATGATTCCTCCTGAGGTAAACAGGAAGTAAATTTCAGTCAGGGCAGAAGTGGACAACAGACAGATATCTGCATCTGGTTTGCAGTAAAGTAAGATACATGTGATTTGCAATAAAGCCCTTTAAACACTTCACCTCTGTGTTGGATCTCTGTGACACTCTGCCAACATCTCTCTCTCTTTTGCACCTCTAAAGCCGTTTAGTCTCCCTGCCTGCATTAAAATGGCTCCCTGCCTTCTCTCCTTTCTTGCTGCGAGTGCAGATTTTGTCCCGCTGTTCTGTTGTGGTGGGCTGGCCATTTAAAAACAGCATCAGTCTGGGTCTGAGGCTTGGCCTTGAAGGGGCCTCTGTGGAGTCTGCCTTAAATCCAAACCTTTGAGGTGTCGGCCAGGCTTCCCTGGAGGGTTTCCCTAAACCTGACACTTCAACCTGACTGCAGCTTCAATGGCCCAAAACCAGCCTCCTTTCAAACCCCTGCTGAATATGTAGAGAAAAGGTCGAGGGCAGGGGGGTGAGAGGGGTCAGCTGACTCTAAACTCATACAATCCAACCGCAGTTACATTTCATTTGTACGGACTCCAACCCACAGAGAATATAACTCCTTCTAAGTATTGTGTGCAGAAAGAAAGCCAGATATATCTTCTTCCTGTGAGCCATCAAAACTATTTAAACACATCAGTGAGCCCCACTGTTGCTTTGGGTGACATGTTCTTTTATTACTATGAAAACATTGTAGTTTATTTTGACTGAATCCCACACACACACTGTCCTGCTGCCAGTACTAAATGCAGATTCATCCCCTGCTGAAAATAGTCCCCTGTTGGTGTACAAAAATACTGCAGTGTGCAGTTATTTGAGGAGATTAGTGAAGCTTTTTTAAACATTAAACTAGACTACTAGCCTACTGAACTACCCACTTAATTTATTAATTCATAATTCATCTGTGTTACCTCTATATTTCTTGTGTTTTTTTTAATCTCATATATTTTGCATTGTGCATTTGCAATATTGCAGTGTCTGATAGAACAAGACCAAATCAAGAAAACAGTCAAAACTAGGGCTAAGCTCCAAGTCATCAATTCAGTTAATTGGTCGAGAAGTCACCAAGTTGAACAGAGCACCGTAAGCAACAGCATGGCTGACATTAAGTATCAACATGACCTTAAGGTGATCATTGTACACAAGGTTTTTACAGGGACCCAAATTATCCAGTCTCCTTCTCCTTGAACCAATAAGTACGACCTGATAACATTCAGAGACATTCAGAGACAGCAGGTACAGCACGAGTGAATTAACGAAACAACGCAAACAAGAAAAACATCTTCACAACTTCAACTCCAATTAAGAAATCACCTTCTGTGTTTTAACTTTGTTCTGATTGGTTCGAGTTGGCAGAGAGTTGTTGCAATCCTGTTGTTGAATAAGCAGAGGTGGTAAAAGTACACACATTCTATACCTAAGTAGAAGTACAGGTACTTGTGTAAAAAAAGACTTTGGTAAAAGTAGAAGTACTGATTCAGCTCCTTTACTCAAGTAAAAGTAAGAAAGTCCAGGTTCTGAAATGTACTCAAGTACAAAAGTAAAAAGTATTCCTCTGAAGGTCGTTTTACCACTTCTGTGCAAAGCTAACTAAACCTCACGATAATAATAATAATAATGATTCAAAGACGATTAAACGTAAACATTCCAACTTCAAATAAAATAAAACTATATTCTGCCAATAATGAACATTAACTTTGTTCTAGAGATGTAACAACACCAGAGTCTTGAACTTCAGCGATACACGATACTTCTTTTGATAACTGCAAAACGAAAACAGTCCTCGGCACACTGGGACAGATTTCTTGGTTTATTATCACCGAACACTGTCTGGTTTTTCAGAAAGAATAATAAAGACTGAACCGAACTGAGGTCCCATTTTTGCAGCTTTGAAATCAGTCTTGATGTTGGGAAGGCAGCGTGCAGAGACCAAAATAAAAATAACCAATAATTCTCCTCACATGCATTAAAACTAAAGTAACGAGCCCGTTTTGAGGATGTAACGAGTCAGAAGAACAGATTTTTGTGTTCAAATGTCGGGAGTAAAAGTAAAAAGTAAAAAAATAAACACTCAAGTAAAGTACAGGTACCTGAAAAATCTACTTAAGTACAGTAACGAAGTATTTGTACTTTGTTACTTCCCAAATAAACGACTATATGACTCATGCTTTGTGTTTTTAGTGTTTATACTAAATTAAATGATTGTTGGTAACCTGATGACATTTTCTTTATTTGCACCTGTTTTCAGTTGCAGCACAGTGAGCTCTCTTTGCTCTCTTACATCACAACTCTTCTGTCGTCGTTTTGACATTAATGAAAAGTTAATAACCATTTGTTGTATTGACAGTGTAAACGTAATCACTACTTATAAGATCACATGTGTCTTTTTTTGTATCGTAGAGATGCTCCATGAAGCCTCTGAAAGGTTGAGTGCAGTTCTGTGTTACGTAACAGCATTGTGTTGGACATGTGTAACCAAACAGAGCAGAATCTGAAATCTTTTGTGTGTGTTTAATGACGGTGTGCGGTGAGGACGGGACGTCCAGCATGCAGTCACATGCAGCGAGTCTCAGGCTCTCACTGGCTGAAGGCAGAGTGGTGATTATGCAGCACAGCCTGCGCTGGTGGGCCTGTTTGTGTCTCGTTCTGTATAATTAGAGCTGAGGATGACAACACATCTATAAACACCACATCTCGCTGCTCTGATGGAAAGTTACTGCTGTGTGCTCAGAGCGACAGGCGGGCTGGGCAGCTCATCACAGAAGAATGTGAGCAGGTTTTCCACCTCGCAGAACAATTTGCAGGCAGCCAATGAGCAGCCGGGCCGGGCCTGCAGCTAAGCCCTCACAGAATAGATTCATTCTTGGCCGGCTGGTTCGAGGTCTGCACTCTGGTTTCCAAAGAAAGACACGGACCTCCCAACCGGGCGGCCACATTCCCCTGAGGCCGAGGGATGGATTATTGATAAATGATCACTACAATGATCACCAGAGCTCATGTATAGCAACGTAAAAAGGGAACAGTGCAATCTTTTAATACCAATCTCTTTGTGGTGCATGTTAGTTAAAACAAAACTGCATCAGTGCACAACAAGATGCTTATACTGACTTTTGTTTGTTTTACTTTGATCTATAATTAATATGTTTGATATAAAACAAAATCCGAGAGAAATATGACGCCTGTCTCGTTTTGTTTCCTCTGAAGGGGCCTTTAACCACATGTCAAAACTCACTACTTCACACACTTTCATACATAGATGGCCGTGGCTCACAACAAGGTGCCAACCTGCCCATCACGACCTAAACTAAGCCCTTCATAAACGCACACACTCACACACACAGATTGCTCCGTCTTTAGGGGGAAGTCCGGGTTAAGGATCTTGCCCGAAGACACAACATCCATCCTGGAGAAGCAGAGGATCAACACAAGCCATATACAAGCCAAGAGGATGACCCGCTGATTTTACAAGCAAGTTTATGATGAATAAATGTTCTCCTTATCCTTATAGTTAAAAGTAAAAGTAAACTTCACTTTTAAAATATTTATTTTCCTCTTCAAATATTTGCATTGGCAATATTAATATCATCTTAGATGTCGTTAAACAACCTGATACAGAGTATCATACATCCAGTGTTTCCCACAGACTGACTGTGTAACTGTGTCTTTTTTCACTGCTGATTCCATTTTCAAACCAGTAGGTAGTAAGTCACTATCTATCGCCAAATGAAGCAACACAATGGTGATTGAGCCTAAAGGAAACGACCATCAGCGAGGACAATCAAGAGTTGGACCAACCGTGGACGTCACACAGACGGCGCGGTTTGGATTTCTGTGTTCTCATGCAATTACTGTTTATGGCCATAGATGCCGCCAAAGAGAACGAAACTGTGATCTTAGAGATTATCACTTTAAGTCGAGGTTACAGAATCTGCACCGAACACGTGCGCATACAGGCTTTTACAAAACAGCATAAGAAGGCCTACACCACAACCACCAAATAATACCAGGGACATTCCTTCTCTCTCTCTGTCTCTCTGTATCTGTGTTTCTCTGCAGATCATCTGATTGTGAGTAGAAACCTTCTCAGGACAAACAGGTACACAAGAGGAGATATGAAGACATGAAGTTCATTAAATGCTGACAGTGTTGTTGTTTTGAAACTCGTGCTGAGGTCGAACACGTCAGCAGTGAGCTGAGAGGACGTGTTGGGATGTGACAGGAACGCAGAGGACCTTTACGACTGCGTTTCCCTGATCTTGTCAGGATGCATTATAGTGGTGAAACACACATTTAAGAGCTCATGAGCCTAGAACAGAGCCACGTTCTGTGTATATATCAACATTACAGCAACGTGTGCAGCAGACAGCACAGAGCAGGGGGCCAGTGTGAGCAGCTCCATCAGAGTCTAAGCAGGCGTGTCTCCTCATTATCCACCCTGTTTCCTCTGTCTGCTGTTTATGGCCGGCCTGCTCTCTGA
The DNA here is from genome assembly GCF_022749685.1 of Semicossyphus pulcher. Classification (NCBI taxonomy): domain Eukaryota; kingdom Metazoa; phylum Chordata; class Actinopteri; order Labriformes; family Labridae; genus Semicossyphus; species Semicossyphus pulcher. The sequence goes on from NW_027211603.1 coordinate 2,510,369, forward strand.
CAAAACTAACAATTAGCCTCTGATTTACACCCACAGGGCCAGGTGAGGCTGCTGGCTACACAAACAATTACATCCATTTAGCTGCTTTGGAGAAACAAAAAGAGACAACAAAAGTGACCCAGCCGACCTGCAGCACATAAACATCCATCTCTCACCAGGCTCTCTAACAGGACGGTCTTTGTTCCTCTGGTCCGACGCGGAGATTCAAGTCCAGGCCCGCAGCTCGCTCACACTCCAAGTGGTAATCATGGTCCTGCAGGTGGACAGAAAACACAGAGTCTTCAGAGGGGTTATAACAACATGCTGCTCGAATTATTGATACAGAATTAAAGACCACTTTTTTAGTGTAAGTCTATGTTCTTCAAAATAAACAGTCAGATATTCTTTATAAACATCATGAATAAGTCTCATCCCTGTGACTTCAAAGTCTTCTTTTCATAAATGGGACTGAAGTGAAATTGAAATGCATTTTAAAATGAATTGTGGATCACTTGCTTTGCATCCTGCCTCATCACACACTGCATACTGCTTCTACACATCAACAGTGATTAACAGAGAGATAATGTCTTCCCTTTGGATCAGATCGTCCAGCTTCAGCTCAGTCTGCCTCCTCTGGGACACAAACACCATGCAGCCAAGCTTCAGCATGTTCGTGCTTCACTGTCTGACACAGCAGAAACACAGCCTGACAGCAGACTGCCGAGGTGCTGGTATGTGCTTTCACTGAAGCTCAGCGCTTATCGGACAGTTAGAGGAGCCTGACGGAGGGCGAGGCTGTGATTCAGAGGATAAACTCTGAGAAACAACAACAGCTGAGAGGTTAAAGGAGCCACAGATCTGAGAACAGTTGCTAAAAAACAGATGTGCCACGCTGAATGAGTGCAGAACAGGTGGGGTTTCCATTGCATCCAATGCTCCACCTCTCTAGGCAAAGTACTCTGGAGGAAAGTTCTGAGGGCGAGTCGTCAGCAATGCTTTGATCAATAATTCATGGACGGACATAACCACCTTGTCAGACATCGTTATACGTGTGATATCAACTAATCAACTATTTCTTACACATCCAGCACAAAAGTTATTTCATAACATTTTACATATACAGCAGGTCTAGACTGTACACTTTTTAATATCAGTTGGGGCCTAATTACAGAGACCCAACAATGAATGATCACAGTACAGACTATCACAACTCTCAGTTAGAGCTTTGGGAAAAGCTATTTTACTTGTATATAAAAGTTTATAATTTAAAATAATGGTTGTGAAAGATGTTTAACAATTGTACAAAAGAAAATGTATTTTCTCTCTAACTTTGGAACGTTTGGCACCGAGCCACCACCACTTCCCTAAGCTCCCTGTAATTCATGGAAGCACAACACCTCTCTTCAGACATATAAAGCCAACACAGTGGCATGAGCTAGCTCTAACAAAAGTGATGAGTCTCCTCAGTCCTCTTGAAATGATGTGGTTTTGCAGCATCCAATCACAAGTAAAGTAATGTTTGCTGTAAGGTTTTTCCACTGTCTGTGGCACCTGAAAGCAGCAGCATAACTGTTACATTCCAGCCTCTCAAACAGATGCAAACAGGAAAGATGGGCAAGTGTGCGGGTAGCACTGCGAGTTGCACAGCACAGCTGCAGTCCCAAAACACCATCTTACAAGAAGCTAACAATAGAAGGCATCAAAGCAGTAATTTTCTTATTTTGCTTTGCTCGGGATGTTTCAGGGTATCTTCTTTGGGGCAGGGGTGTGTATTACCCAGCCAATAACATCCTACGGACGTATATGCATCCTCAGTGTGTTATTAAAGCCTGTCTCTCAATCATTACACACTTGAACATACTAATCCCTTCCTACAGCATGCATACACTTCAGGACATGCTGCTGCAGAACTGACAGAGTTACACAACACATGTAGCCGCAGGGGAAACTTTGGAATCACATAAACAAGACCGTTTTACTGGAGGAGCTAAAAGTCACACCTCCAGGACATAACACTTTGTGTCAGTCAGAGGCTGGTGTGGACAGGGGTGGGGTATTCTGAGAAATAATGGTGAGTAAAGCTGAATTGTGAAGACAAACTGCTATTAAGGATTGAGACATTTCCTCTCACTGAAACAGATTCAAGTAAAAGAGCTTCCGGCAAAGAGAGAGACTGTCAAATACACCCTGTAATTAAATACCACCACTGTCAGAGAAAGAATCAAGCATTATCTGCTCTGATCTAACTGAACAACCACACAGGAAATAGACGGAAGCATTTAGTCACTTAAAGAGCATTATAAAACCCACACTCTTTTCCTCTTCCTACCCCAGTGGGCTCTAATTTTATTATCTTCAAAACCACACAATACTCTTTGCATGTCATTCATATTTTTACCTTCTCTTTTCCCTTGAGGCCATGATAAGCTGTGAGCTAGCTTTAACTGACACACCCACAACCACAAATTGCTTGTTATCATTTCACGCTAAACTGAAAACCTCTAAATGAAAAACCTCTCGGATAATTTACGGTTTGTCTTGCTACTTCATGCCGACTAAAAGCTGACAGAATCATCTAGCCCCCTTACGGATCAATAAACACAGAATACCAAACAGCTCAACTGGCTGCTGACATATCGAAAGCTATTTCGATAGGAGTAACCTGATAGAAGAGAAGGGTCCAAAGCAGACCTGTTTCCTCGGGCACCAGCTCATAGCCGCTAGCATCTAGCTTCCCAATGCTGTTTAATAACCTACATAAACAATTGTGATTGGCAAGTAACTATAAAACTAAAACGCCGTTGTTTTTTCTCATTTTCCCGATCCATGAAAATACAAATACATCCTCCCGCATGAGGTACTTGGGCAGAGAGGTCTGAGCTACTGCATTTGGACCCTCTTGGCTTAGAAACACGATAAAACCCAACCAAAGCTAGCTAGTCAGATAGCTTAGGCGACCGTTATGGCGTTTCAAAATTTGCTTTAAGCTAACGTTACCCTTAGCACCCTTACCCTTAACTTTTACTGCACCTTGACTCAAATAGCCTGGCTAACGTCACAAGCCTACTAATTATAGTAAATAAAAGTCACCAGACATCTCTGATAAAATTTAAAAGCAGCAACTCACCAAGCGTTACCCAACTTTCAACGGCTAATGTTCTATCGCCAGGTAACGTTCGTTACCTGGCGATAGAACATTATACGGTGCTAGCTAGCTAAGCTAATAGGTGCAATGTTTTGAGGTGAGCATCTCTATTAAACTCCATTAAACCCTACAGATGTTTTGTTCACACTTACCGCTGATTTTAAGATATTTCCACATTCCTAACACACTTCTTCCATCTAGCTGGAACACAGAATCCTCAATGAGATGAACCTTCAAGGGCTGTTTAGTCCATATCACCAGGACCAACTCCTCTACATCATTACCTGGCAACATTTGAAGCCCTAACAAGTGTTGTCCGCTAGTACTACGAAATGCGTCACATCACATTAAATGTAATTTTTTTCAGCAGGTTATAAATCGTACTTTTGGTACTTCATATTTTCATAAAAAATAGCGCCTTTATTTTATGATTCCTACTTGACAACAGCAAATGTCACCTCCGGTCGCCATCTTTGTTTGCTTTGGCAGTCATCAGAAATGAGTTAGAGAGCGTTTTTAATGATGTTCTTGTTGATTGACTGAATATTTTATACATTTTTGTGTGACTAGTTAGTACCCATACCTGTAATTCAGGGTCCCCTGGTGATTAATAGGATCAATGCGGGATAGTTTACAAATGCTGTGTTATGAGTGACGATATGCATTTTTTAGTTCAGTTTCAGCATCATGGACCCATGCGCTGTCGCCTCAGAGCTAGGGTTCCTGGTTCGAATCCTGGTTCGGACGTAGGGGACTTTCTGTGTGGAGTTTCCACGTTCTCCCCGTGCACCCTTATGCACGGGTTCCCCTTCGGTTACTCTGGCTTCCTCCCACAGTCCAAAGACATGCTTGTTAGGTTCACTGATGACTCTAAATTGCCCGTAGGTGTAAGTGTGAGTGTGAAAGGTTGTCTGTCTCTATGTGACAGCCCTTTGATTAACTGGAGATCAGTCCGGGGTGTACCCTGCCAGGGTGTACGTCACCTCTTGCCAGCTGAGAGCACAAATACATGTTCTGCGTTGAATTCTGATATCGCAACAATTACTTTAATGTAAAGGATGAGTCTTTAACCTCTACCCTGCAATGAATGTTATCAGACGGTTTTACATTCTGACAGGAATTATTTGTCTAATAATAATATATATACAGTGTTCAGTTTTTAGTATATGAAAAGTCAGAAACTACAGCATCAGATGGTGTATAAAATTCCCTCTGATGTGGTGGAGAAAATTACCTATGTGCACACACACGATCTTAAAATCCTTCAGACTACAGCAGACAAAGTAAAGCACAGAGTCATACAGAAAAACACAACTCACATTTATTGGCTTTTCTGGGCAGAAGCCAAAGCTAACAAATATTTGGCACGAAGACAGATTTGTTTCATTCGATTTTCAACAACTTGAATCACAGATAAAATACAAACAGTCTTGATGCTCTATAACACATTCCTGTGTCTGTGTTCACATAACGAGTGATAAAATCAGCCACACTGACGCTGACAGCTGGATGAAACACTGCAGTGATGATCAACACTTAGGTTTCTGTGCTGGAACCAGACTGTCCACCCCAAACTCACAACTGGTCTGGTGTCAGCTCCAGTTCAAGTATCTTTGCAGAATAAAGATCTTATTACAAGCAGCATGTTTTGTTTTTTATTTCAGTCACTGCTGTACACTGACGCAACAAGAAAGACGATACACACCACAGACAGCCTGCTGCAGCAGCTTTACATTTGACAATCAAGTTCAGTTAGAGTTTAAAGCCAACAGCAGCCGAGCTAACAGAAATATCTGCATCGACGGTGAGCTGCAGGTGGACGCAGAGGGATGTGTTCTAAATATCTGCAGTTTTACACATTGCTGTAGAAACAGAGCTTTAATTAATGAACATGAGATTTCAGTCTTCGGTCCTCCATTCTGCCAATGCAACTTAATTTAACCACAGAGAAGGACTTCTTCAAGAGTGCTGCTTTGTATGGAAGAGGATTAGGGCAAGGTGAGAAAAAGTTATTTGGGTTAATGTTGAAAGACTTTGTTTTTTCTTGACAAAAACAAAGTAAAAATTTGGTTTATAAACCCTTTATGCTTGGTGTCCATGACACTGGACAGATATTTGGAGGCTATTTTGAACCATTTAAGCTGCAGTAACATTTTTATTTCTCTTTCTTGTTTGAGAAATTGAAAATGGCAAAAATGAAAAAACACAAGGATTTTTTTTAACTGAATAAAATGTAAGACATACTTGTGTTCCGATATTTTTATTTCAGTTTTTTCCCCCTCTACATATAAAGTCACAATTCTGAGGTTGAACACAAATACACTTTTCACTTTTGGCACTTATCCTCTTCCGCACTTTTGTGTTGCGTTCACGTCACTTGGCAGTTTTCAATAATTATCATTTTCCATCCAAGTCAACATGCAAGTTGCAATTAGGACTGGCAAGTTTTCCCGAAATCTGACCCGGTGTTAAATAATAAGGAGCTGCCTGGATAAGCAAACGTATAATATCATGCAGAGACTGGTGTTCAAGGTAATTACATTCAAAGTTCACGTCATTCATTCAGGGGTAAACTTAGTCTCCTTGTTGGTAACCTTACATGAGAGAGTTTGAGAGAGCTAAAATCTCCAGGGCGTGAGCTGCCATCTTGGGTTTCAAACCATCTTTCCTGATAATACCTTCCATCCCACATGACCTGAACGCAACATTAACACTATTTTTAATTTAACACCATGAAATATCTGGCGTTGTAGCACATGTTAGAGTCATGACTGAGCACTTTGGACTGTCGGCCTTTATGCAGACTTTAAGATATTCCTGCCACCTGGAGGCTCAGTGCTGCTGCTGGCTGCTGGACTTTAAACAGACTGAACTGAAAGCAGCTCTGACATTAAGGCGAACAGATTCTTTGGCAAAAGAAGCGACACAGCAGAGTAAAAACTAATAAAACATCAGAGAACATCTTTCCTGCTGGTGGAATAATAAACCTGTTGACGGTCTGATGATTGAGCTCCATCTACACACTCACACACAGGAACACTGAACCAACACACAGCTACACAGGCAGCAGAGTAAGGCAGTTATACACAGATACACACTGTATAAATGTTCATTATACTTGTTTTTACACACTTTGGTCATTCAAAATAAACTACTCTGTAGATTTTATATATTTGCAGCTTTACAAAATACATTTTGAGATTTGATAAGAGCAGCTTTAACAGAATAAATACACATGTGGATGCATGTTTACACCTGTGTGAAGAAATAAGGCTTTAAAAGCGTCTGTCAGCTCAGGTTAAAGGGCGGCTGTGTCTACTTAACTATCTTTCTAACTACATTTCTATCAGCTGTGATGATATTACGCTTACAAAGTTTAATAACATTGTACTATGAGAGTACAATGTCCAAAATGTGCAAAACAGAAGTTGACATAAACCAGAATGATCACTGAAGAGAATGACGTCAGAGTCCACCTCCAGCAGGATGACGAAGCTTTGATTATAGAATATTTGAGCTTTTGCTCTCCGTGACTGTAGGATCATGTTGCTGTTGAAGTGAAACTCAGCTGATGACTGTGTTGACTAAAAAACTACGGAGAGAGTGGGAGCTGTTGAGCACAATCACAAAATCGAGAGGATATATTTAAAGCATCAGTCTGGTGATGTCGTGTATCGGTGCTTCTCTTTTCGTGTCAGGTGATTGACAGGAATCAGCACTGAAGTTTAAAGGAAAACTCCTGGAAGCTAGTTTTACATATTCTTGGGTCTAAATGACAAATGAGTACAACTTTTTTTTTTTTTAACAGCTCAAGTAGATTTCTTCAGCTGACAACCGCAGAACAAGTTGTAATGGCTGCAACATGATCGGTTAGGGCAGGGATCTCCAACCCTGCTCCTGGAGAGCTACCTTCCTGCATGTTTTAGGTTTCCCGGACTCTAACACACCTGATTTGAATGATCTGCTCGTTATCAACCAACTGAACTCAGGGGACATTCGAAGCAGCTGTGTTAGAGTACGGAGAAACCTAAAACATGCAGGAAGGTAGCTCTCCAGGAGCAGGGCTGGAGACCCTGATTTAGGGCAATTCGCCCAATTAAAGTACATCCACAAAAGTGCTTATGTTTCCCACTGACAGGCTCAGATTGTTACAACATCACAGAAAGGATCCCTACAGAGATAAACCTTTTTTTAAGAGTAAGAAACTTTTTTAAAAACCAGAAACAGCTGCTACATCACTCCTCAAAACTTCCAGACTCCACTGAAAAGCAGAGTAATCTTGTCTAGCAGAACACGAGACCTTTGATCAGTTTTTCAGTGACAAAAACAAGCACGCTGATCAGGCACATTCAGGGTTACTTTGCAGCCATTATAGCCTGTCAATGCTGCCGACTAAAACAATCTAGTAGAACTATCCCAAAACTTTTTTAGACCCTAAATGTGTAAAAATAGGTCCAGGACTGACTGACAAAGACAGACAGAAAAGTCCTAAAATGTATAAAATAGCATTTAAAAGACATCACCTGACCCATCAGCTGTTTGTACATTTAAAACTTGTCACAGGAGCTGGTGATATGTGAGGGCTGGTGATGTGCAGAGAAGAGCAGTGATCTGACTATAGTGTGACCTCTGACCCCTGCGGTCAGGATGGTTTCCTATTGGATGGCATGTGTATACGTGTGTATGTGAGCGTGTATGTGTGTACATGTGTGTATATGTGTGTGTTTTTGTATTAAAGGTGCAGCTGCTGATTGGTGGAGCTCAGTTTCTGCTCCGCTCTGCAGGGGACGGATGTTTTACTGATCTGGGATCTTCTGTTACAGCTGGGTGGGGCCTCGGCTGTGCGGCTCCCCACTGCCGGGAGGGGGCGCTGTCACCAGGCTCCTCAGGTACACACAGGGGTTCCTTTTCCGCCCTGAGCCAGGGGTGGAGCCTGGAGGTGGAGGGGGCGGCGGCAGGGAGCCAGGGGGCCTTAGAGACGACATGAGTGGCTGCATCTCAGGCGCTGCTCCTCCCTCTTCCTCCTCCTCCTCCTCGTCCTCCTTCTTCTTCTTCTCTGGGAAGCGGAAGGAGCCCTGCGACAACTGAGCTGCGATGGAGGTGGTGCTTCCCAAAGCGCTGCCTGGCGGGGTGTAGGAGGCTGGTCGCGGTCCTCCCAGTCTGGAGAGGGCGCTCACACGGGGGTGGACAGGCTCGGCGGGGGCGGGCGGGGAGGAGATGCTCTCCAGGGAGGAGATGCTCTGGTTCCAGGCCTGCTGGAGGTCTACAGGGATGATCTTTGTGGCCTCCACAGACACACAGGGGGGAGGAGAGCCAACACTGCCCTTCCACGGCAGATGACTGTCTCCACTGGGGGGTGAGGCGGGGGTTGCTCCTGGACTCTGAGGCCCGTCCAGAGCTGCAGGGACTGAAGGAGGAGACACAGCAATTACACCTCAGTAACACATCTGAAAACACCTCTTTTTTTATGTTTGTGGCCACCAGGGGGCAGAAGAACTACATCAATAACGCTCGTAACGCACTCCAGGACGACCTGTTATCACATGACAGAATTTCACTGTACACAGTAGCAAACTGCATCCTCTGATAAAGACATGATAGACAGATAGAGACATGGTTCATGCTGGTATTTTTCACTGAAGGAGCCGACCTCTAATTACAGTGTGCATGTGAACAGCTGTGTACCTCCACACAGCAGCACTGACAAACACCAGACCTCTGTGATTGCGTCAGGCCTTTATAGAGTCCATCTGTTGTCATGAACTCTTCGATTCTGTCGTTGGAAATCCAAGAGTATAATAATATATGACACCTTTTCAAAACATGGACAAGATGCTTCCTAAAAGGCCCAAAACAATCTATGTGTGTGTGTTTGTTTGTGTGTGTGTGTGTGTGTGTGTGTGTGTGTGTGTGTGTGTATAAGTGTGTTCTTACCGGATTGTGGTCGTTGTTTTGGTGTCTCCGGCTTGCGAGCAACGAAGGTGATCCCGACGTCTTCCTCCTTCTCAGGGTCTGAATGTTCTCCTTTCTCCTCCTCTGACTCCACAGGAACAACCACTGGATCTGAACACACACACACACACACACACACACACACAGGTTTTTTATATGTATTTATATCTACATACACATGTTTCACTTTTAATGAGGCTGTGTGGTGACAGCATCAACTTTGCTCTTCCAGTAATGATGCAGTGATGTGGGTGTGATCCCTCCCTCTTGTCCTCCCTCCCTCCCCTCAGTGTCTCTCTGCTTACTTTTGTCCTGCCAGCTGACGTTGCGTCTGGGTTTGTCGCCGCCGTCCTCTTTGGCGTCGGATCCTCGGCGCTGTAAGAAGCAGATAAAAAAACAACAACACGTCAATCAGTTAACCTGCAGCCAAAACAGGAAGCAGCCGGCCTTGTCTTACATAACATCAAGATCAAAGCCGCTGTGATTAAAGGACCACCTGACAAATGTGGCGGTAAAGAACATGATGCTCTGAGTGTTTCTGACCTTCTTCAGGCTTCGCTCCTTCTTGTGTCGTTTGTGTCGGCTGGATTTGAACGTCTCCATGCGGCTCTTCATGTTCCTCTGAAACACCTCCCGGTCCTGACGCTCCTTCTCCCCGAGAGGCATGAAGTGACGGCTGTAGTGGGACTGGTACTGCACACACACACACACACACACACACACACACACACACACACACACACACATGTACACAGTAAACATTGATTCGTTTTCTGTCGATTTATAAGGAAGTATTCTTAGTAATCGTCTGATCTGACTCCGGGTCAGTCCTGTGTGTGTGTGTGTGTTACCCGTCTCCTTGGCTTGTACAGGTTCTCTGCGAGGACGTGGTGTGACTCGCTGTCCTCCTCCACTTTGGCTCCGGGGACGTTATCGATCACCTGCAGGTCCAGACAAACACCGCTGCCGTTCTCACGCCTGGAACACAAACACAACACACGATTAGCATGATGCTAATAACACGAGGCTAGAATAGCTCAGGCCTGCGTATAACAAATATGATGTCTGTAAAGGACTTCACCACGTCGATCATCAGGTGACTCACAGGTAGTTGGTGACGTTGGTGACTTCGGGGAAAGAGGCTCTGCTGGCCATGGAGGGAAGAGACAGTCTGGCTGAGGTCAGGACGTTCCCACCCTACACACACATAGGTCAAAGGTCAACCATTCACCAATGATTCAACATATAAAGACAATAGCTGTGTCTCAATCACGGGGCTTCATCCTTCGGAGGCCGCATTTCAAGGCTCCTTCAGATTTTCCCTTCCTTTTGCCCGGCCATGAAGGATCCATCGGGTGCATCCTTCGCTGCCCAACGTATCCCGAGTTTCATTGCGCCACAATTAAACAAGATGGCGGACTCTTAAACGGCAGAGGAATACACTTTAAATGTTTCGGTTTCGACTCAATCAAACAGCTAGCGTTACACATGTTTAAGAAAATGAAAAGGCCCTTGAAACAAATTATCTTTAAAATAAGAGGTTAAGTTACGTGACGTTAGATATGCTAGCTAATTAGCCTGCTAGCTACCTGTTGCTAGGCTACAGAAGCAATGCTTTGTGATGCAAGATAAGGGCGGGAACAGGAAAGAGGAAACAGGAAATCCTCCATAGACCAGACCGTCTCATTTCAGTTCGGCTTTAGCGTCTACGGAGCTGTCTCATCCTCCGTAGACCTCGTCCTTCGAAGGCCATATTCTAAGTTATTTGATAATTAGCTACAGTTAGCAATCAGCTAACGTTACCATCAAACACTTCCAAGCTAACACATTACTGTTTAATAGTATTGCACAATACAATATAAACGGCATACATTTGTTGCTCACATTACCATTCCTGCAACTGCAGTGATAGTATGTTAGCTTACTACCTAGGTAGGCTATGCTAATTATGTAGCTTGCAAAAAGCTAGTATAAAGGAAAAGCTTACATTCCAAGCAAACAGTACAGTTAGCAAGGTATTTAGGCTTTTCCACTTGTACCTTGTAACACTGTCTAACTGTATTAGCCAAGAAGTGGTTACACACTAATGTTAGCTGTTGTCTGATGGTAGCTAATGAGCTAATGAGTAATCAAATATGTTGTTTAAATCAAAACAAGGCCCGATTTCCACTAGCCATTGTCTTTTCAGTTGGTGATCGATCAGGAAGTGGTGAAATGATATCAATTGTAAGATACACACCGGAACACAGCCGCATGACTTAAAGTATGACCTTTCCACCCTCAATGTGACATCAGAGGAAAAGTGGCCGCCGTGTGAAAATGGTTGAAAGTTAAAAGCATCTCCTCTTCCTTTTTCTCTGTCTGTTCAGTGGTATTTTAACAGTTTCTCCCTTTGAAACCACATTTCCCAGAATACCTGCAAGGACAACTTGCTCAAGGACTTCTGCAATAGTTCAAGTCTTTTCCAGGATTTTGAACTGTTTTTGCTGACTTGTTTTCTTATTTATGCCCAACTTGTGTATTTATCTTGTCTTCTGAATGGTTGCTATAAAAAATTTTTTAATTCTGGAGTCGTTTAAGGTTTTGTTGGATGTTTGCAGCTGAACCAAGCCTCAGATCAGTGAATCATTACGGCCACACACGAAGGGTTTCACTTAGATTTGCTGTGTTGACATTAAAGTTTTATGGAACCTTCCTGCAAACATTTTCTTGCCTCAGTAAATCTGTTTCATGTTGTTTTAGTCTGCACTGAGTTGGTGGGCTGATACATAAAACTCAGCTCCCAGCTGGACACTAACTTCAACAGAGAGACTGGTCGATTCTTGTTTGTAGCCTGACTGTGTTTTATAACTTATAACATTAAAACCAGAGAGGGTCAACTGAGCCAAGAGCTGCTACTTAGTTTCAGTGCTTAAAGGCTTATTTCTGACTAAAACTGTGAAATAAAACTAAACTGTTTTTTTTTGTCTTCTTGTTAAAAGGTTAAATCGTTTTTTTAGACCAGAAACAGCCGTTATAGCGCGTTCTTCAAAGCCACCAGACTCCATAGAATAAAACAGTAATTTGACCTCACAGGACGCAGACGTTGCGGCCTCGATTGGCTGGATTTTGTGTCATTGTGTGTTACATAAATATTGCGTTCTAAATCTATCTAAATCTAAAATAACCATTTATAACACCAAAGTTACACAATAAAACAAGTAAACTAAGAAATTCAAGTAACGACAAACCAGAAATTATAAGAGGTTAAATAACTGTTTTTTCAATGGAGTCTGGTGGGTTTGAAGAGAGCGCTGTAGCGGCTGATTCTGGTTTAAATAATAGCATTTTAGCCTTTAACATACAGGTCTATCTTTGCAGGGGTCACTACTGTAATGTTGCCAGTGGAAAAATAACAGGGCTCTCCACCTTGAGAGTTTCTCCCCCTCCTCCTTCCTCGCCCTTCCTCCCCCGTACCTGGTCGATAACACTGATGGCGTCCCTGATGTTGATCTTCTGATAAGCCTCCCATAGCTCACTCTTCCTGTAGACAGACTTCCTCAGCAGCAGCTTACTCAGGTAGTTCTTATCAAACTGCTCCCATCTGAGAGACAGACAGAGTTATTGTTAGTATAGTTATTGTCTCTGCTCAGGCACAAACATACGTCACAAGTGTGTGAGCGTCTCATGCTCACTCAGCTGTGAACGAGGGGCTCCCCCTAGTGTTCAGTCTCATTCATTACAATGAAACAGACATAGAGGGCACACATTGTAGTATTGGAGTATAGTATTATTCCCCACCAAAAAACACGTAGAAGTTAAATATAAATTTCGGATCAAATACAATGAGGGGGGGAAAAAACGGTAAATATGGAGGCTATTTACACAAATATATGCATTGGCAACCCTTTTACTACATAATTTAAGTTATATAAGAACAGAACAAACATAAAAGTTTCAAACATTTCATACGAAAAACAGAACAAAGACTGAAACAGACACAAAGAAGAATTAAAGACGCCAAATGTGTACTTTAATCCTAATTATAATCATATTTTACAAAGGAACAAACATAAGAATTGCTCTATGACAAAAAGGATGACAAAAAGCAATAAATAAAGAAGAACACTGGGAATCAGTAAGGAAGTGTTCTGGTTTCTGTCTGAGTAATATTGACCAATCACGTATCAGCAGGCTTCAGCGTATGCAGGATAAACAGTCCGTGTGGAGAGATGTAATGACATCCCGGCTCCCATCAGCGTCATCTGACAACGATTTAGCTTCTTATTAATCTCTGTTAACAGACATCTGCAGCAAGTTCAGCTAACAATCTGTTCTACTTAAAAAATTCAACTTGATGCTGTGTCATGAAGAGCGGATAAGTGTTTAGATTTCCAGACTTCCTCGAACGCATCATAAATGATGGCTCCGCCCTCCGTTCAACAAACTTGTCATTTTAAAGTAGTTTTCTTCTCCTCTTGAGGACAGACCTGGCAATGCTTCATGTTGACTTGTTCCTAATCTGCATCATGATGTTGTTATTTCAGCAAACTGAAGAGCCGTTAATTAAAGTCGATCACAAGAAAATCTGTTTCTGTTTGTGCTTCATCCCGCTGCAGTAAGCCAGAGTGCAGCCTCTGTGTAACTTACTGTTTACAGTGAGACTGAGACTCAGCACAGACAGATGAACGGGCGCTCCTCCGGGGGATGGAACGAACCGAGAGATGAAGCGTTTATTTAGCAGACACAACTGGAGGGAGAATTTCACTTCACTTTGATCTGAACACACGGTCGCTTCTCGAGCTGCTGACTGGACTGTAAACAATGCAGCGCACGGAGAAGGAAGTCTTGGCTGGAAGTCGTCCATGGTTAAACACTGGCTAAACTGGGATGCCTGACATGTTCTCTGTTGTACTCCCTCTATTATATTTCTTCAGTTCAAGAGGAACATTCGCACTGCTTTGAGAAACACTGACTCAGAGTACACACGTTACCGTGACTAAAGTGTATTATAATGCTGAAACACTGAATCACTGTGACCCCAGTTTAACTGTAGTTCAATGGACTCACTTGTCTCTCCAGTGATGATATCCCTGCAGTCCTGCGATGTCCTCCACAGCGGTCAGGATGTGGTCGAACGCCTGAAAATATGAAAGAAAAATCAGCAGAGGAAGACTTTAAAGAGAGGGTGAACCTTTGCAGAAAGCTAGTAAGAGGATATTGAGCACCAGAGGGGAAAAGGTGGATGAGTTCTCCTTTTAAATTGCTTTTAGATGAAAGTGTGAATTAAAAACTTCTCAGCGTTTTGAGGATATAAAGAGTTTCCACATTTATTGAAGGTCAGTTGGTACTTTCTTTCAGAGGGATACGTTGCTGGTTTGAATCCCTGCAGCTGGATAAAGTGCATCTTTATTCCTTTAGGTGCCTTTTGTGTGGTCAGGTCTTTACACTTGGATGTTAGAGCGGTTTGACGATGAACGTGACGTTTAAGATGAAGAAGAAGAAGTGAACTGACCCTCTCGTGGATCTCCTCGTTGATGGTCGGCTTCCTGCTGGTGGATCGAGGAACTTTGAGCCAGTTGACGAGCGGTTTGATGGTCAGACCCTGTAAGAGAAACGCACACAGTATTCAATTATTTTTGCAACCTCCTTCGACAGCGTTGAAAAGCTCCCAAGTGTTCCCAAGTTCACACCTTTCTGTATGATATAATAATCTACGGTTCAGGTCCTTTTTTAAATCAAACTGCAGCAAAGCAACTGTATCAAAAGAGTGACTCAGTGCAGGTGCAGAAAAGGTGAACAAAGTGAGAGAGAACAGCTCAGCCTCTCTCCACTGACGATAATGAACTGAGTGAGTCTCATCAACACAAGCAAACAGAGCTCATTAACCTGAGCAGCTCATAGAAACAATCACGCACAGATACGGAGCTGCAGGGTGATTAAACCCACTTACTTTATTATAATATATAAAGTATTTACATGTGAAGAGTCATGATTAAGAGAAAGAAACATCCGTCATGGTTTAATGAAATCAGCTTCTGTTGCAGGAAAACATCACACCGTTATTAAAACGATACAGAGAATAATCAAGAGAGAGAAGCGTGTGTTTCAGTCTCTGTGATTCATGATGGGAAAGTAGAAACACTCGAAGGAAGTCTGAACTCATGTATTTAAACACTTCAGATTTAGTGTCTATTTACACAGTTAGATGTAAATACACACTAAGTCAAGGAGCTGCTCCTGCCTCTGACTTTAGTTCCCACATGACGGTGATTCAGGGCGACTCAAACATACATGAAAATAAACATGTATTATTATTTTATCCAAACGAACCTGATGGTAACGAGGACTCTGATGGACAAACAGGATAAATCTCTAATCTTAGACCTGAACTCGTCCCATTGCTGCGTCTAAAGACCAGATGAACCGGACTGCTGCTGCTAAGCTACGGTACATTTTTACTTCATTTCAATCGTTACAGCGCTGATCTTGTTTCCGAAAAAACAAACATGTTAAGTTTTGATCATTTAATTGATTTGATAATCTGAAACTCTTAGTGACCTTGTGGTTCCACTAAAAGCTTTAAGATCTGTAACACGTGGAGCATCTAACGGGGGATCAACATGTGGAACACTTTACCTGCAGGGCTCAAACTGGGATCCTTTTAAACCCACACAAACAGCTTCTGAAGAGGGCTCAGTCATCGGGTCGTGTTTGATCTTGTGCGTCCTGATTTACGGTGTTTTATAGTGTGACAGATTGTGTTTTGTGTTGTTTGTTCTTTACTGTCCATTGTATATTAGTTGTTGTTTTTTATGCATTAAAAGGCCAATCTAGGGACGAGCCTTGCAAATTAGCTCAGGATATAACTGCTTTTGTGGGTGGCATCGGTTTACTTGCTTCACATTTGCCCTCATACAAATAGACATTAAATACAATGAATCACACTTTCCTTCATTTGTCCCACAAATCCAAAACTCTTCTATGATTCTACTGTCATAAAATGCAAAGAAAAGCAGCAAATCCTCACATTTAAGAAGCTGGAACTGAATGTTTTATCCATGTCTGTTTTGGTCATCCATTGTTTAAACTTGTTCCCCTTTTATTCTGTATGTTTTCCTGTTTTATTCCTACATTGTTGTGTATTCTATTGTTGGGATTTCATGTTTTGTAAAGCACTTTTCAATCACTCAGTGCAGCTCCAAAAGATTCTTAATTAATTAGATTTAAAAATAATCAAACCAGAAGCTTTATACGATCACAGGAGTCGATGTCGTTCCTACCTGGAACATGACGGTGAAGAAGACGACCACGATCGTCGTCGCGACAAAGTAATCCTTGGCTTTGACCTGCTCGCCGTCCAGCAGCACCACCAGAGCGAACGCCACCGCGCCTCGCAGGCCGCCGTACGACATCACCACCTGGTCGATCTTGTCCAATGGGACGAGGCGGAAGCGGTTCAGGACCCAGGTCTGACCGATCACACCTGGAGAACAGAGGTTACCTGAGGTCAGGACAGCCACCATTTCATCAATTAGAGCCCCAAACCGCACCTAAAGGATGAAGCTGCAGGATGCGTGAGGAGGTTTTTAAGAGAAGTACTGTAACATCTTAAAGCTTTATGTAAATATCTGCAGCTCCACATTTAAACTCAACCGTCAGCAGGGAGATTTGAAGGAGAGGAGAGGCTTAAAGGTTGAAAGGGAGTCTGGGATCAGTGTGACATTTTAACCTGCACAGGAGGGAGCAGTGATCAGCATCACAACCTCTTTTAGCTGTGGAGCTGAAATGTCACAATCGGAGGCTGAAATAGAAGCTGAAGCTCGCCCAGCTCAAAGAGAGTTCAGATATTGTTTTCTTTCTCCTCTGTAAAAGGGTTAGCACTATCTTGTATCTTAGTGACGGAGGGAGTGACTGACCCATCGCTCTGAAGATGAAGATGAAGATGAGCGTACAGGACACCAGGCCGGTGTCCCAGGCCCACTTGGACTTGTCCACCGCTGAGATCCCCAGGAAGATGAAGATGATGGTCTCAGCGATGCTGGCCAGAGTCTTCATCGTGTACTTCACCGTCGTCCGAGACTTCTGGGAAATGTTGGCCTCCACGTACTTATTGGCACCGATACCACAGAAAGTCATACTGAGGAGAGAGAGAAGAGGTAGAGCGAGGAATAATGAGCCTTTTCTTCATTGGCTGTGCTGTGAACTACCTACAGATATAACGAACCCACATAACAGTCGAATTACCGCCCTGCGGTTGTACGCCTCCACCAACTCGTCAAGCTGAAGTGACATTTCCGTCTGTGTAGACTCTGGATGTCGGAGTTATTAAACAAAAGGTTTTAAGTGTTGTTTTGGTGAAATGGATGTTAATACAATAACGACATGTTTGATTCCAGTGAGAAATATGCTGCCCTTACTTAGAGACTACGTTTCCAGAGGAGGAGAGAGAGCTTTGACACATGATGCAATCATCATCACTTTAAGTTTAATATTAGCAGATCAAGAGCTCGTTTGATGACCAGAGGAGCAGGACGCCCCCTGTCCTGGTGTCATCCGGTGAGAGGAAGTGAACAGGGTGGATTCATACAAGTACCTTGGGGTCTAAATCAATCACAGTGACCTTGACTTTTGACATTTGACCACCAAAATCTATCATTCTTAAATCCAAGAGGACGTTTGTGCCAACTTTCATCATAATTAGCGTTGGAATTCTGGAGTTATAACCACAAACGTGTTTTGTGAGGTCACAGTGACCTTGACCTTTGACCTCCAAAATCCAATCATCTCATCTTTAGGTCCAAGAGGACAATTGAGCAAAAATTCAAAGAAAGTCCCTCCAGGCGTTTCTGAGGTATCGTGTTCACAAGGATGGGACGGACATCCCCAACACGATGCCTCCGGTCACGGCTGTCGCGGTGTGGAGGCATAAAAATGACAAACCCCTCAAACCAGCGCTCAACCTCAACTGTGCATCTCACACAGAAAACAATTCATCACTGCAAAGGTCACAGCCTTTCCACCACAGCTGATAAACACGTTAGCATGCAGCTCTGGGCCTCACATCACATCTACATTTGACCTTTTGGAGATCCAGAAGTTCATTTCACGTTTACTGCATATAAAAAGGATCAGATTTTTAATGTTCTGTAGGCTGAATGTTTCTCTTTTTATTTACAGTTAGGGACTCACGACAGAATGGCAGACAGGGAGAAGAGCTCTGCGGTCAGGTAGGCCAGGTAGACGAGCAGGAAGACGAAGAGCGGCTCGATGATGCGGACCTTCTTGGTGAAACGAGTGATGAAGCCCAGGATGACGGCGAACACCAGGCCCACCATGGTGCCCCCGATGCTGACGATGAGGAAGGAGGCTGCAGAGGAAGAGGAGGGAGGTGAGTGACAGAAGAGTCTTATAATGAATTTGTTCCTTTCAGTGGACTCACCGACTCCTTTGAAGTAATCTGCAGTCTGAACGTTCTCTGCTCCCACCTCCACGAAGGAAATGTAGACTTTATAGAGAACCTAAGGAACAGGGACAGTCATCAGATTACAGGTATCCATAAGTAGAGGCACAGCTGGGTTCTAAAGGGATGGTGCTCTATTCAGTGTGTTTTCTCAAGGTTGTTTTTCCGAGGACACACTTCACCTTCTTTCCCTTTTTGAATTCAGTCAAGGATTTTGTGTCTTTTGTGTTTCAAGCCACTTTCAGAATAAGGAAAAAGATAACCGAAGTCAAACCAGTGAAAACAAAGAGGTGCTGGATACAGCAACAACAACATGAAGACAGTCAATAAAAATACCTGCACTGAGCTCAGTCTCTTTAGTCGTGACAGCTGGATCTAACGCACACCTTCCTCTGGAAATGATCAGCTGTAGTTGCTCGGTGCATCAGTGAGAAATACAATGAGTATATAAGCGAGACAATAAACCAGAGTTCTTTATATTTTCACTGGCTTTAGTGGCTTTTTTTCGTGACCTACTGAATAATATTCATAGTGCTACATCATCCACATTACACGCTAACAGAAAACTATCATTATAAATATATTCACAAGTAAATGGGCTGTACTTAAATAGCGCTAGTCTTTGCGACCACTCAAAGCTGCTTTTACACTACATGTCACATTCACCCATTCACACACACATTCACACACTGATGGCAGAGGCTGCTACAAAAGGTCAAGTGTCAATCAGTTATCACATTCACACACCATTGGCTATTAGGGCTGTCAACGAATATTCTAAATTCGAATATATAACCGAATTGTAATAAAAAACGGATATTCGGATATTAAAATTAATATTCGTTGTGACAAAAAAATCTGCACTAACGCGGCTGTTTGTCCTCACGCGCACTCTTGGTTACGGAGCATCCTTGAAAGCATCACAACGTCACAATAATACATTAATAATTATTAACTTTAGTCTCGCTGAAAAGAGCTAAAACAACAACCGTGTGGCGAGCGGTAATGATGTCGGAGAATTTAAATCCCGGCCCGGCCAGACAGAGAGATTCTCACCCCCAGCAGAACAGACAGGTGTAAGTATGTTGATTTTTTTTTTAAAGGCTATGTTTGAATAAATATACCTTCACAGACACAGCTCGCTTGGAACGCTGAATGTCCCTTTCACCGTAACCTTATTACTTAATTTGTTTATTTTGCAAGGTGTAGGATCTTATAAAAGTTACGTTTCTGTTTAAATCAATATATCTTTGCAAGTAAGTTTGTCTCTCGTTGTGTTGGTATGTCCTCTTGTGGACATATTGTGCAAAAATAGATATTCGAATAGTTCGAACATTTGTGGTTTTTTTGAAGGAATAATCGAATGTCATTTTGACAGCACTATTGGCTATGCCATTGGGAGCAATTTGGGGTTCAGTGTCTTGCCCAAGGACACTTTGACATGTAACATGTCGTTACTGTGGAAAGACGACCGACTCTACCACTGAGCCACAGCCGCCCTTAATCAAGTTATTCTGATGTGTAAATCATCATCCTGCATTCATAGGATTACCAAATTTCCAGATTGCCAATTTGACGTCACAGTAAGAAACTTGCCGTACAAAACTTGGTGTATGGAACAAAACTCGGCGTACGAAAGTTAACGTTGGGTTGATGGTAAGATAAGATATGTTTTATTTCATGTGTTGCTTGCTCACATGTAAATTGTAATAAGGTGTAAGGGTTGTAACGGTTAGTTGGTGTTTACATAGAGTGACATACATTAGTTTGAAGAATTATTTATAAGCATGAACCTTAATAAAAGTCAGGTAATGCAATATTTTAGGGGTTTTGGTGCAGCAACAAGTCTTGAAACAGCTTTTGACGTGTTGTTTAATGCCTCGGAGAATTATGGGACTGTCTTGGGTAAATCTGAGAAACGTGAAAACTTTGTCTGCACTGAAATAATGAATTCAAAGCAGAAACTTCTTGTGCACTAATTTAGTTCATCCCCAAAGTTTAACAGACTGTGTGGCACAGATTGAGACTTTTTTTCTTTGTAGCAACAGAAAGTGGATTTTGGGAACTTTTGCTGAGCCACGGTGACGTCATCAACTCTAAAACACGGATGATGAAATGACAGAGAAACTTCAGCGCGTGCACCACTGAGCCTGGGAAAACAAGCCGACCCTCCGTCTCTCTTCGTCTGTCTTTCTTTATGGGATTGCAGGTCACAGCTGCCGGTTTCCCACACTTTGGATTTCCCACTTGTTGGTGGGATTAGTTCATATTCTGAGTGCTGCTGGGGATTAGAAAAGTGCAGAGTTAATCTGCTCAGAACTGTTTAATCTCTGCTTTCTCGAAATGCTACAGAGTAAATGTGAAGTTTTTTAGCTCTTCTTGCTTCTGTCGGTGTTTTCATCAAGCGTCTGTCGTTACTGTGGCAAAAACTTGACGCATTTAGGGAATCAGTTTTTCACTTGCTTTTGTCCTATTTGCAGTAACATTTTTAAAATCATCGGCCTGGTGTAGACTTCATTCAGAAATATGCAGCCATTTAAAACATTTATAAAACACTTAAATAATCTTTGTAGCTTTCTTTATACCAATCATGGATCTATTTCAACAAACAGTGGCACACAGCATGCCAGAAATAAAAACCTCATGTTCAAAACCTTAAAAATAGCATAAAGCCTCTACTTCTGCAACAGCTCAAAAGCTTTGTTGAAACAGCTGATAAGCATGTTTGAGTGAACAGGTCATTGAAACATTGAGACATAGCTGTTATAAGTTGTGTAAAATAGACCAAACACAGCTGATCAATTCTCAGTCAGAGACATCGCCTGGTATTTATTTAATACGTATATATTTACAATAAAAAGGCGACTTTTTGGACTCATTCTGGTCAATCGAGATAAAGAGCAAAACAGAGGAGCAGAGAAAGAAAATAGTAACATCTTACAATTTTTTCCTACTGCAGGTGGTATGATTATATTTCCCAAAGTGTACACATTCAACGCACAGAGAGTGGTCAACAGTAAAAGGCAATGAATTATAAAAAATAACGATGTTTTAATTAGTCTAAGTAATGCTGTTTTTTAATGACAAACTGTTGTGCTATGATCGACTTTATGCTCCTTTTGGACTTGGACATTGCCGATACCGAGTACCTATATGAGTACTTATTAATAACATTACAATACAATGACTTAAAATACAATGCCTTTGATAGCATGTTTTATTTTCATCAGGTGTTCCTCACTTTCTTACTGTAAAGAAGTTAAATCCATCAAACTGCAAACCGCTGCTAGCTGCTAGCTGCTAGCTTACTCCTTGAATTCTGTTGGTTTGATGTTTTCTACCCCTCCTCTTCACACGTCAGCAGTGCATAGTTTGCTGTCTGCCCTTCTTTTATCATCATTGTTTATCTTGAAATATCTCCAAACTGCCGCCATTGCTCCTCCTCAGCCGACGTGCTCAACCAACGAGAGGCTAACGTCACGCTGTGAGCAGGTAAGGCATAGTTTTATGACTATGATTACAAGTATTTAAGCTCAGTATCTGCATTCCTAGTTAAGAGTTTAGAAAAAAGTATTTTAAGCAAATGTAAAAGTAAAACATCTTTAATTGGACAGAATATTCAGGATATAAACCACTCTTACCATATTCACATGGTGGCCATTTTCCTCTGATGTCAGGTTCAGGTTAGGAAGCTCAAATGCTGTTATAATGTCATACAGTAATTTTCGTTTTTACACATTTGAACTGAAAAGACAATGTTTAGTACAATTCTGGAGGGATTTCAGGCCATATTTGGATATATCTGAATCTGAATCTGAAGCAAGTAGCCAACATAAACAACAGAGAATGTTAGCAAGTAGCCACTTTCTTGCTAACGGTTATTTTAGCTTTCTATTGTGTGGTACAACACCTTCAGTCTGTCATTTAAGCATTCAATTACCTCAGGAATGAATTTATACCGTTTCTATCTCATCGTATATCAAACTCTAATGTTAGCTTTAGCCATCCTAGCTAACAATAGTGTTAGCTAGGAAGTTCTGACGTTAGCTAATGGGTTATCAAATGTGTTGTTTCGACTTGAAAAATGGCCCATTTTCCTTCTGGATTTTCCCTCTTTGTTGTCTTTTTAATTACAGATAAATCTGTAAGAGATTAAATTATAACAATTTGCTAGATTTCCAACATTTACATAAGACTTAAGACTTAAGACTTACAACCTGTAACACAGCCGTATGACATTTTGAGCATTTGAGTTTCCCACCCTGAGCTGAGGAAAATGGCCGCTGTGTGAATTTCATAAATAAACATCTGTGTTGACTGACAGCAGTCTTACTCTGCCTTTAAATAAAATTTAGATCAGAGAAAGTTTGAGGTACAATATCTGTGCGGTACTGTAAATACTACCACAGATAATATGATTTTTGAGGATCCTTTAATGAGCGGCAAAGATTGTGCCGCTCCCTCATATTTTACTTTGAATGTTTGGCCATTTCATTCTCTATTTTTGACACAGTATAGCAGTGTTTTATATATTTGTCTTCTTAATTTGAGGTACAGTTTTCTTACTGTACAATCCTCATGCTGTGTTTATTGTTACGCACTAAAATACCAAGGCAAATTCCTTGTATTGAAAACCTACTTGGCAATAAAATAACCTGATTCTGATTCTTATTACGGCTCCAACAGGTCCAGCTGTTGCGTAATACTACAAATACCACGCTGCACATGGCGGTGGAGTAAATACCTCTGAGGACAGAAGGGAAATATGAGGAATAAAGCTCAGTAAACACTCACACAGTCAACAGTGTGTGGTGTGCTCATGATTTGACCTTGTAAGCCTCTCTGTTGCCATAGAAATCCAACAACTCACCTCACATGATGAGGCGTGGGAGTGTTTGTGTGCTATATATTTCTGCTGTGCGTATGTGTGTGTGTATTTGTCTCACCACAGTGACGGCGTCGTTCACCAGCGACTCTCCGAACACGATGATGAAGAGCGTGTCGTTGACGTGAACCTCCTCAAACACGGCCAACACCGCCACCGGGTCGACGGCAGAGATCAGCGATCCAAATAACAGGAAGTCCATCAAGTCAGCCTGCACGCGCTGGTCTGCAAACACACACAGTTTGAGGTTTAGTTGGAAAAGCAGAATTCCTCTTGTTTCCTGATGGGTACAATCAAAAGTCAAACATAAAAGAGACCTTGAGAGGAACATTCATTCAAACAAACGTACACAGACGGTGCAGAGAGTTCCCGATCAATCTGTCAATGGGGCCACCAATGTGCACTTTTTGCTGGTTTCAGTGCTTTTAGTTCCTTTCTCTTTCTCCCCCTACTTTGGTGCAACAAGTCCTCTTACCAAAATGAATGAAAAGGTCGATCGCAATGACTCCCAAAACTAATTGTGAAAAGGTCGCAGTTTGGTGACTTTGGTTGGGTTAAAATGAGTGTGTTAGCTGCGTCACTTAAGCACATGAAGTAAGTAACCATTACTTTTGTGACTAGCTTGACAACACTATGTAAATAACTCTGCCTTGACTTGTGGTTTTCACGTGTCACACAACCACCTGGGTGAAGTCTTGCAGGGTAAAACCAGTATTTTATTTACCCAACTTCAGGACATTTCTGCACACGTTTCTGAGTGAAAGTCTTGTGTGTTAAATTTGTATTTTTGATTACGTAATAACTAAATTCATGTATGTTATGTTGGTTCATGGCGTAGGTTACACAATAGCTGTGTCCCAATTCAGGGGCTGCATCATTTGAAGGCCGTATTTGAAGGCCCATTGCTGCACAGCAGGGCGTCAAAGGCTGTCCCATGTCAAAGGCTCCTTCAGATGCGGCCGACAAATGCGTCCTCCTTTTCCCGGGCCAAGAAGGATTCTTGGGGTGCATCCTTTGTGGCCCAACGTATCCTGATATTCATTGCACACCAATTCAAACGAGATGGCGGACTCTTAAACGGCCGAGGAATACACTTTAAATTTAAAGTTTCACCTTAAGTAGCGTACGTATGTTATTTTACATACGTGATATAGCAAGTTACATAGTCCTACATAACTAACTTAACTGTTACATTAATAATAAGTTAGTTTTTGATTTACATGGGACACGAACATTGGTCTCCCGGGAGAAAGTCATGCACTTTAAGATCTTCTGTACGAACCCATCAATTGTTAATAAACGTATACTGATGGAAGCCAGTTTAAGGAAGAATCAGGCATTATTGTACCGACTTTTTCTGTTTCTCTCTGTTCATCAGCATCCTTTATTCTCACGTGTCAGCTCAGTGTGTGCTCAGACTGACCTATGACCCCCAGCAGTTTGGCGGCGTACAGACAGAAGCCGGTGCAGAAAGCGTTCCACAGCGTTCCCACCACGGCGTACGTCAGGATGGCTCCCAGGTTGTCAAAGAAAAGGCGGGCGGGCATGAAGTACCCGGCATCGCCCACGATGGTCGGCAGCAGGAAGAGGAAGAAGAGGGCGGGCTCAAGCTGGTAGAGCTGCTTCTTATTGGCTATGAGGACGACTCCGCCTAGGACCAGACCCAGCAGGATCAGCATGCAGCTCTCTGGGACCACAGTGGTGAAGCGCTGGGAGAAGTGGAACACTGCAGGAGGAGAGACAGATGTAAAGACGTTTCACAGGACAAAGCTTTCTGTATTCAAAGTTGTTTTAATAGTTTTTTGTCCAACTGGAGGCAAAATATGGAGCAAATTTTGTAAACAGAGGTAAGATCACAAACCAACAATAACAACCCAAAACTATTATTGCTTCAACATATTGAATAAAGATGTGCTTTGCATCTATAATCACTGTTTCAATTTTAATGTATTTCTGCCTTTTACTTCGTCTTTCTGAGATTTGATGTTCCTTTAAGAACACCGGTGTCGGTATCGGGTGGTATCGGCACCCGAATACCACTTTATGGCTCGATGTTAGCCTTACACAAAAGTAAAATGTGTGGCAGTGTCATGTTTGTTTGTTAAGTACAACAAAGTTGAGTCTTAAAAAGAAAATGAGGAACGTCTGATGAAAATGAAACATGTTTTTAAAGTCATTAGGAGAACTGTAAAGATATTATGACGTACTCATATCAGCACTCGGTATCGGCAAGTACCAAAATGTAAGTACTTGTACTTGGTCTGAAAAAAAGTGGTATGGTGCATCCCTAGGGTGAACCCTTGTTTAAAATGGTGCCGAGGTGAAGACAACAAGAGAGCAGACACAAATAAAATCATCAGAGACGGCTCAGTGGTAGAAAAGAGAGAAAACATGGATAAAACAGGAAAATTCGTAATGATAAGAGATAAAAGGGCAAGAGAAATAAACGTATTAAATCAATAGAACAATAAAAAATAGTGAGAACAATTAAAGTGAAGAAGATCTGAAATTAAAACTTGGAATTGTCTCAGTGGAAACAGAAACAGAAAGCAGATCTTCCCGCTCTGTGTGTAATTTGGGAATCTGCAGGGTGAGCCATGACTGGGAGCGTGTGCGGTGAGTACCCACGTTAAAAGAAAGCAGAGTTGAGAGACAAGGGGGGAGGTTTTTTTTTTAAATTGCTTTATAAATAAATAAATATAAGTGCTGATCTCTCCTTATTGTGAGAGCAGGCAGGCCAGTTTTCTGTTAGAGAAGACAATGATGTGTCCCATAACGATCTCCAGAAATGAACCTTAGTGCTGAGTGATACACTGCATCAGGAGATGTGGGAGTTGTTCTGGCCACCGTACCGTAGATAACATCCTCATAATCCAACACAGAGAGGAAGACTGCTTCAATAGTTATTTTACTCGTAAATAAAAGGAAAGCAAGATTGATTTCTAAACACAAAGCCCAGTTTATATTAAAGTCTGTCGATGTGTGTTTTAAAGTAAGTTTTTCATCAATGCAAATTCCAAGGTGTTTATTGCACTCTCTCTCTATAATGGTGCAGATTCAATCTTAACACTGTCACAGTCAACATGCCTTGCTTTTGAAAACAACATCCATTTTGTCTTTGCGCAATTCAGGACCAGATTCAAGTTCTGCACGTGGTTTCGTCGGAGGTTAAATGATAGCTCAGAATTTAGAGTGTCTTTTATTTCTACACAAAGATAAGTTATTGTTTTCCCAACCAGCATGAACCCATCCCACTCTTGATTGGATGAACGAACCAAACAGAGGGTTCTGATTGGTTTCTTGAAAAAAACATGGCGCCTGCTGGTTCAGCTGATCATTTTACAATTAATCATTTGGTTTATAAAATGTTATAAAATGTTAAAGAATTCTCATCACAAATTTCCTAATGCTCAAAGAGACATCTTCAAAACCAAAACAATCCTTGTATCTAAAGTCCAGTTCAGATCAACAATGCACAGCGCGAAAAAAGGTTTCAGAATGTTGCAGAGAAAATTGCAGCGGTGTGAGCTGGTTAGTTGCAGAGCGTCTGAAGCCGTTGCGTGGAGTTGCAAAAGATTTGACTTCTAATCTCCAAATGCAGTTTTAGAACTGAATGATGTCACTATTTCACTTCGGCCAATCAGGAAACAGCATAAATTGGCGTAGGCGCCCTGTCTCTGGCGCTGCAGTAGCCACAGACGGCTCCAGATCCTCTCTTTCCAAACTCTCTGTCTTCACCGTTTATTAATCATTGTTACAGCTAACACTGTGAGCATGTCACTGTCATCCACTTCTTTTATAACGCTAAAAGAAATCCAGCTAGATAATTCATGTAACCTGGACCTAATGCTAACGTTATAGTATTAACGCAGAAGTAGTGGGGTATGTCAGTGCGTCGTTGCTATGGAGACGGTCAGCTGTGTCTGTGTGCGTTGCGTTGCTTTGATGTGAACGGCCCAGTTTTAGAACGTTTACGATCAGATGTCGGGGATTCTTTTGGCAGTTGCTTTGAGTCTCGTTGTGAATCATTGACCTGAACTGGCCATGTTTAAGAATCTGAAACCAGCAAATGTTGAAAATTTTGACTAGAAAATCTAAATATTTGTCACGGACTATTCAGTTAAACAAGTGACTGATGCAGCGCTAAACTCTGAGTCTGCTGAATGAATGTGAGCAGAGAAACACAGCTGCAGCTGCTGAGTCATCACTCTTTTTACACTTGATACACCTGAGTTAAAAAACGTGTTTTAAAGGCAGATGAGTCATAATGTCTCTTCTCTGATTGGTCGAGGCGTTTGACATAGACAACATGATGCGGAACATGGCCTTGGACACATATTTAGACATTCATCATTTAAGGTCAGCTGTGAGTCATGACAAGACAAGTGATCACACACACACACACACACACACACACAGGGACAGACATTAGCGACAGCCCTCATAAATCACCGTCAAGGACACAGAAACATCAAAGACTGAAGCGATCACAGTCTGTCTGACCTGCACAGAGCTCCGTCTCTGTTTCCTACATCTCACTGATGTTTTTTGTTTTTTTACGTGACGTAAACTTCATCAACTGTTTCTGTCGACTGCCGATCTCATCCAATCTTCACTACATCCTCCTGCCCTGATCTTCCCTATGTCCTACGATCTCCTCCAGTTCTTCACTATGTCCTCTTATCCTTTTCTACACCCTTCTTTCCTTCACTTCCTCCTCCTGTCCTTTACTACATCCTCCTTTCATTCACTACCTCCTCCTGTCCTTTACTACATCCTCCTTTCCTTCACTACCTCCTCCTGTCCTTTACTACATCCTCCTTTCCTTCACTACCTCCTCCTGTCCTTTACTACATCCTCCTTTCATTCACTACCTCCTCCTGTCCTTTACTACATCCTCCTTTCATTCACTACCTCCTCTTGTCCATTACTACATCCTTCTTTCCTTCACTACCTCCTCCTGTCCTTTACTACATCCTCCTTTCCTTCACTACCTCCTCCTGTCCTTTACTACATCCTCCTTTCCTTCATTACCTCCTCCTGTCCCTTACTACATCCTCCTTTCCTTCACTACCTTCCCTCATCCTTCAAATGGTTTTCCTTTTCTTAACTACCTCTGATCCATTGCATCCTACTTATCTTGACTTCATCCTCCTTTCTTATACCAACTCATGTCCTCCTTTCCTCCTTTCCATTCATCTCCTTCTCTACCTTCTCCTTTCCATCCTCCTCTCTTACCTACCTCTTCCTGTCCCTCACTCGACCTCTGCCCTATGTCCTCCTGTATTTACTATCTCCTCGTGTCCTTCACCATGTCCTCTTGTACTTTTCTACACCCTTCTTTTCTTTGATCTGTTTCTTCTTATCTTATCTACCACCTCCTTTCCTTCACTACATTCTCTTGTCCTTTACTACATCCTCCTTTCCTTCACTACATTTATAAAGTCCTTCACTATACCTCTTCTTTTCCTTCACCATCTCTTATTGTCCTTTACTAATTCCTCCTGTCCTTTACTACATCCTTGTGTTTTTTTACTACCTCCTCCTTTCCCTCACTACTCCTGTCCTTTGATACCGCCTACTGTCCTTAACTACATCCTGCCTTGACCTGTCCTTCACTTTGTCCTCCTTTCCTTCTCTCTTGTTCCTTTCTTCTTTCAAATCCTCCTGACCTTCAGTAAATCCAATACCTTCTCCAATCCTCACCATCTCCTCCTGTCCTTCACTCCTTCCTCACATCCTTCTCAACTTCCTCCTGTCCTTCACTACATTCGTCTTCCTTCACTACTGATTCAGACTGTGTACTCGGACAGCAGTAAACAGCCTTCAGCCACAGATGACAGCAGATATTAAATCTGAAATTAATTCCACCGTCTTTGTGTTAAACAAACATCTGGATGAAAATGTGAAGCTTCTGCATGAAGATGATTCTCTCTTTAACACTGAACCTTTCAGCAGCTGAGCCGGAAATGTGACCAGCTCCACTTTCTTTGTTAACTGTCTGACTCTTTTCATTATGACAATCTTCAAATTCCTGTATTCTTACTCAGACTCAAGCACAGAATAACAAGGCCTGTCTGACCCTGTGTGTTGATGGTTTTCTGCATGGGCAACTCTACTCCTCCTGAATGATGAAGATGGGGACTGGGAACATTACAACAAAGGGTAGGATGAAAATTTGTTCGACAAATCGTTAGATTAAAAAAAAAGACCTGGAATCTGGTGATGAAACTTTGTCAGGCCTTTTCCAAAGAAACTTTCTGCAGACAAACATTGAACACACACACACACACACAGGTTGGAGTAAATATAAACACACACACCCGCACACAGCTGAACCTCCCACACACCAGACGGACGACGAGGACAGAAATGCTGAGAACATTCAGCTGCTCTACATGAGGCTCTAATATTAACATCTAGACCAGAGAGAGTCACCGTGTTCAGAATGAGGCTGCTGATATTCTGTGTTTCTTCTCTTTATATTCAGTCACTGTAGTAAATGTATTCTTTAACTATTTAATTATTTAGTATTATATGTAGGGCAATGTAGTGACAGTGAAGAGAGATAGAGTGGAGTGTGATATAGTGCAATGTGATAAAGTTACAGTGTAGAGTAATGTGGTTAAACTGCAATGTGATGTAGCTTAAATGCACTGCAATATAATTCAAGTACAGAGTGTTGTAGTCAAGATATTTTACTTAGAGTGCATTTATTAACTTACAGTGCAGTGTGATCTAATAGTAGTGCAGTGCGATGTAGTTGCTGTGCAGTTATGTACTTACAGTTCAGCATGATGTAGTTACAGTGCAGTGTAATATAGTTGTAGTGCAGTGTAATGTAGTTACAGTGCAGTATGACGTAGTTACAGAGCAGTGTGATGTAGTTACAGTGCAGTGTGATATAGTTGTAGTGCAGTGTAATGTAGTTACAGTGCAGTATGACGTAGTTACAGAGCAGCATGATGTAGTTACAGTGCAGTGTAATGTAGTTGTAGTGCAGTGTAATGAAGTTACAGTGCAGTATGACGTAGTTACAGAGCAGTGTGATGTAGTTACAGTGCACAGTGATGTACTCACAGAGCAACGTGATGTAGTTGCAGTTATGATGCAGTTATGTAGCCACAATATTGTACTTACTGTTTATCTAGTCACAGTGCAGTGTGATGTAACAATAGTGCAGTGAGTGTTGTTACAGTACAGTGTGACGTAGTTACCAGGCAATGTGATGTAGTTACAGAGCAGTGTGTTGTTGTTGCAGTACAGTGTGATGTAGCTACCATACATTGTAATGTAGTTGCAATGTACTCTGATGTAGTTAAAGTGCAGTTTGATCTAGCTGCAGTGCAATGTGGTGTAGTTACAGCGTAGTTTATTTAGGTACTGTAAAGTATTATAGTTACCATGCAGTGTGATGTAGTTACAGTGTGCTGTGATGTAGTTGTAGTGCAGTGTAATGTAGTTACACAGTATGGCATAGTCACAGTGTAGTGTGATATAGTTGTAGTTCAGCGTGATGTAGTTACAGTGTGCTGTGATGTAGTCAGGGCAATTTAATGTAGCCACAGTGCATATAATGTACTTACAGTGCATTTATGAAATAACAGTGCAGTTTGATGAAGCTACAGTGCAGAATGATATAGTTACAGTGCAATGAGATGTAGCTACAATACTTGTTGATCAGTCTTTAATACTAAACAAAGTCATGTATAAAGAAGTCCATCTATGTTTGAATATGTTTTCATTGTTGGTCATTTGTTTATAGAAACCAGTACCCTGTATTGTAATTAATGCGCTGTACCTTTAACAGTAATATGCATCATTATACTGGACAAATATTATGTTTACTCTTATTTGATCTATTTAATATTAACTACATATACACTGTTATATGTGTATTTTTGCACAAAATCTTGATTCTTAAATGTCAGTATCTAAGAAGCAGTTAGGTTGTGCCTTGGTGGTTTAAGACAGGATGAGAGAGGACTGGACTCAGATTCAGATGAATGGACAGAGCCTCAGTGTGTGTGTGTGTGTGTGTGTGTGTGTGTGTGTGTGTGTGTGTGTATGTGTGTGTGTGTGTGTGTGTGTGTGTGTGTGTGTGTGTGTGTGTGTGTGTGTATGTGTGTGTGTATCTGGGTAACATGACCACAGTAATTAGCTGGATGTATAGCATGGTATTGTTCTGCAGAATAGTGAGTCACCAGCAGCTCAAGAAACATGACAGTCTGTGTATATATGTGTGTGTGTGTGTGCACGTGTGTGATGACGGTGGTACAAAATGTTTAACCAGAGACACAGAGAGAGAGAGTGAGAGAGAGAGTGAGAGACTGAGAGAGAGAGAGAGAGAGCCAGAGAGAGAGAGCCAGAGAGTCTGAATCCTGCTGGTCTGTTTCTGCTCTAAAAATCTTTAAACACACACACACACACACACACACACACACACACACACACGCACTGCTGTTTCCTTTATAGGTCTTAGTCTCTTTGATTTAATCATATTTTCTATTTAGCTACATTTCTCCTGGTCATTTATTAAATCCTTCACCCCCCGTCTTATACAACAGGAAATGATGGTGGGGAAGTGTAACAACATACTGTGTACAGAGGTGAACATGCTGACTTTTTGGAGATTATTTTTCAGTATCAACAAACTACTGACTGAAAACCAGCTGACAATCAGTGGAACGAGCTGCTGGGATTATCAGAGTGTCTCTGTGTCGACTTTCAGCTCACTAAACGGTTTGAAGGTGAAAAACAAGCAATTTCCTTTTTCAGTCTAATTCTGTTAAAGTAGAAACAAGATAAATGTGTTGTCATGTGTCATTACTGATCTCGACACTTAACCCTACACAGATTCTTGGAGTTGAAATGGAAGAATGATTATAGATGTTTTAATCAATATCTCTGTCTGTGTTAGAAAACCTTCATCCTCTCCAGGACCAGTGAGCTGCAATAGTTACAGAAGGTTCAGTGTGAACCTCTTCCTGTCTGACTCTGGCTCTTGATAGATTACCATTTGATATATAATTGCCTACTTATAGCCAATTTTCTTTTGCAGTCTCTTGGCAACAGAGTTTATTGATCAGACAGAAAATCAATTGATGAACATGATGCTGATTGATTGATGCTTTTCAAAGTAAAAGCATCCGGTCTCTCTGCTCTGATGGTTTGATTTTTAACCTAAGAAAACTTTTGTTGTGTTCTGGACTTTGGATTGATACTAATAATGAACAATCACTGACGGAAAGTTTCTCGTATTTTAGTTATTTTGTTAGGCTGAGTTAAAGTTCTGCTCAGAAACCAGTAAACCCAGCACATGTCTTCAGTCTGCCTGTTTTAAGGCTTCATTGGTGAATCAAACATTAACTCTGGTTAAAGTCCCAGTTGGACCAGTAAAGGTCCAGTTTGACAGACAAGCAGGACTTACAGATCTTGGCCACGCTGGCCAGCAGTAGCCAGATGGCGATGATGTACGGGGTCTGGACGTAGCTCCACTCCCACTGCACGATCCGGTACCCGCCGCCGTGATGATGATGCTCCCCCTCCTCTTCCTCCTCTCCGGGGCCGGGCGGTTCCTCCGCCACGGACCGGGCCAAGGCTACACCGGGCGCCCCGTACTCCGCTCGCCGCTGCGGGAGGAGGAGCAGCGGCGGGGCGGAGGGAGAGGCGGGGACCGGCGGAGAGAAGCCGTGCCCCGGCCCCAGGAGCGGCGGAGCGCCGGTCCCGGACAGGTCAGCGGCGGCAGCGGCCGTCAGCAGCAGCATCACACCGAGCGGCAGCATCTTTCCCCGGGAGCTCAGCGGGCTGACATCCCCGCCCCCATGGTCCTTTTATACCGAGACACGGAGAGGACACGGAGCCTCGGAGGAGGGCCAGCAGCCGGTTTACAACATCAACACAGTCTCACACACACACTCCCACACACATACACTCTCACACACACGCAGGCTCCTGCAAGACAAGGAGGAGGGGACACCGGAGCTGGACATGTGACCCGCCGGCAAACCTTTAAAGAGACGGAAACACTGCAGGTACGAACTTCAACAGGAGCCCACTTCTGCCACTGACCGACACGACATCAATATTACTGTAATACTACAATTAAACTTCTAAATGAGCCACATCTGGTGTGTTTCTGACGGCTCTTACGGTAGGAATACCTCAGTGAAACTACATAAATACTTTAAATTGAGTCTGTTAAGGATGTCATGACTGCAGTAATACTTTAGTAATGTGCTTTATACTGATGCGCCATACAATAACCTCCGACTACAGTAACACTACAGTAACGTTATGACTTCAAAATGACCTAAAGCCCTTTTCTTACTCTTCTTCTTCTTATGCTACAATAACAGTACGACATACTACAAGAGCACTGCAGTTATAGCAGCCTACAGGGACAAGTAATAAATCAGTAAATAAGTAGAGTAAGAAATTAACAAACATAACATTTAGGTTATTGATGTGACTATGACAAAGATACAGTGACATTAATAACCAGTAAAAAAGACAAACACGGAATTATCTTACGTTTTGTTTTGTACTTTGGTTGTTTATTGATTTAGTTTTGTTTATAAATGTAGCATTTTTCATGTTTGATATTTGTTTATTTCAAGTTTAAATAACTGCACCACAGAAAACAAAAGAACACATACACACATCTTTTTTTTTATCTATTCAGCTTTCACTTCCTGTAATCTCATAAGTTCTCTTACTGCGAGGTGAAAGAGTCTCTCTGACAGACTGAAAGAAATGCATTAAAGAAAATCAGTCCGAGGAGGACGCCTTCAGGTGCTGTAGGACATTTGGGTGTTTGCATGTGGTTCAGATTGGTTTCAGCACAGCTTGTTTCAAATAAAGATCGACTAACTGAATTACAAGACACTAATGTTTCAAGTAAATCTCTAAATAAAAAGTTTATAAATTCATAAATAAATAAATCCTGCTATTCTTTATCAAAAACCTTTATTAATTATATCAGGAACACATTCAATATTCTTTTATTTTTCTGTAAAATGTCCTCATCCTTCACACAGCTTTTACCTGCGAGCCACACAAACTGATCTGAAGTCAGCAATTTAACCAAAAACACCTCAAAGTGCAAAAAATAACAAGACTGTACAGAAGATATGTGCTCAGATCGAATGACTGTACATCCTGGTAACATATAATAAAATATAGACACACACACACACACACACACACACAAACACACACAGACACACACACACACACACAGACACACACAGACAGACACTTTAAAGCAGTGGCAGGTGACGTGTTGAACATTTTGTACCACCTTAGTGATTTTGGTTTTCAGCTGGATTTTGTGACAGGAAACATTCAATAACTTTTCAAACCCTTCCAGGACTTTCACAGACTCTTTCGTGCAGACTGGAGTGATGACATGAACCAACGATTAAAGCTGACAAAATGAATTCATCTTAAAGGCCGTTTAGATGTCTGTCTGTCTAATCAGTCAGAACGTTATTTAAAAGCTTATTTTATTTTGAAAGGTCCTGATGTGGGTGTGTTTTCCTCTAAAACACTGGGCTGTCTACAGTACGATCTTTGGTGTCACAAACATTCATGTTAAAGAGCCACAGGAAGTTAAATAAACAAGCCACACGAGCAAACATCTTCAGTCGAACATTTTTCTGAATGAAAACATCCGTTGGACGTTTCTCCTCCTGCAGGAAACAAACTCAGGAGCACGACCTGTTTCTGCGTCCTCCTCCGGCGCCTCTCAGCTGGTCTGGGTTCAGTCTCTTTAATCAATAGTGTTCACTGGTTTATCGATCAGACCCTGTCTGCTGTCTTGTTGTTGAGCCCGAGAGCCTGAACCACGTCCAGACTGAGGCCGCTCTTCAGAGTCCTCCTCACTGAAACACACACACATTTATTTATTTAAGCATTCAATTCTCGGCTCCAGTTTATTCCTCCTGCATGCTTAAGGATATCACTCTCGAGGTCGTGATGTTGTACTGAATATCATCACAGCTGGGATTTGGTCGTAGGCATGAGGTTGCAGCCGTGATGATTTTCAACGCAACTCTCCCTCAGGTGTGATTTTGCTTTTATAACTGTTACACGAGCCGCAAGTAGGAAAAAGTAACAATCAACAACAGGTGACTTTTTGTTCCAACTTAACTGAAACTGGACTTTTGTTGCCTATAGCAACCAAAACATCGTTACCTTAGATCAGCTGTTATTATCATGTACTGTTTGTTTTAATTTATCGTCAACCAGTGAGATAAGAGTCTGCTGTGTGATACCAGCTTGATCATTGTAGACATACACAGTCTGCTGTAACGTTTATTAACAGTATTCAGAACACCTGGCTGAGGCGGAGTGATACACAGAGTGAAAAGTGTTGTTCTCTGTATCAGCGCTCATGTTGTATAATGAACAGTTCATATCTGAGACTATAACATGCAACAGAAATCAGACATTAATAAAGAAGTCTGAAGTTTCAGCAGATTATTTGACATGAACATCAGATACATGGCTTCTTGTCCTCACACAGTTTCCATTTTGTCCCCAAAAAAAGAATGAGAACAGAATTGTTCTAAATGTTTCCTCTCCCTACATGATGACTGAAAACCAACCAATCATGTGCAAGTCTGTAACCAACAATAATCTGCATTTAACCAGAGCAGCAGGTGGCAATGATCAGTAACAAACAAAACTCCTGTGACAGTTTATAAGAAAGAGAATTTGAGAGAAGATAAATTGTTGGTTCAAAGCCCACACAATGGATGATTTAAGACAAAGTATCCAGTCACAGCAGCACACCAGCAGCTCTTCTGTTCTGAGAGGTAAAATCACTGCTTTTGTCAATGGAGTCTGGTGTCTTTGAAGAGAGCGATGTAACAGCTGTTTCTGGATAAGAAAAAGCATCTTCCTGTGTAACACAAAGGTCTCTCTCTGTAGGGATCATTTCTGTAATGATGTCAGATACTTAGAATAACAATCTGAGCCTGACAGTGGAAGAAACAAGAACTTTTAGTGGACGGACTTTAATCGATCAAAGGTTACATTGCAGCTATTACAGCCTGTTTTGCTACTGATGGTTAAAGCTATCTACCGGAGCAACTTTAAACCTTTTGTACCTTTAAGTAGACCTCGATATATCTCAGGTTTAAAAATACCAAAATACCATCCTGTCTTTGACATCACATGCCTTTTGTGTCTTAATAAATTTGACTAAACTCAGTTTAGACAGCCTGTCAGCATCAGGTAATTTGTTTCTTTATTTTCCCCTGAATGAATCCCATTCACTGAGCTCATTCTAAAACTGCAGAGAAACTGCAAGTCTGTCTATCTTCCAGGTAAATGTCGTCTCCAGGTATCACAGTTAGAATGTTTTGGGTTCTGTTCTCTGCTCAGGGGGACTGCTCTGTCCTTCAAACAGCAGCGGGGTGGAAGACATGACGGTTATCTGATAGCAGAAGATTAACAGAGGAAATGAAAACACTGATATGACTATGATCAGAGAGATGGACCTGTTGTGCACACAGAGATGCTGTTGTGTCTTCATACAGAGTCTGACCTGCCGAGAGAACAAACCCAGGAACATCCAAACTACTCAGGTGGATCTGTTCTTAAAGGAACAGTACAACATTAAGATCCAGTCAGGCCGTGTACTCACATGACTTCCTGTTTAGTCTGGACCGTTTGCGGGTCTTGGGACTAGACGGTCTGTCTGAGGGATTCTGGGTAACAGACTTCACTAGTCGGTCCATGATCTCGTCTGTGGCATCGTCCTGGGAGCTCGTCCCATCATCTTTGGCTACAGACATCTGTGACGGACTCACCCTGCCGAGACCTGCGGACCAGAACCAGAACCAGAGTCAGAATCAGACACAGAATTGAAGATACAATTTCCAGGAACAGCGGTAGACCAGCAACTCCTATGTTCTTTGAGGCAAAATTACTGTAGTTTTGACAACAGCGGTGTAACAACTGTTTCCGTTTCTGGTTATCCTTTAACAAAAAGGTCTCTCTCTGTAGGGATCCTTTCTGTAGGTTTGTCAGACACTAAGAACAACAATCTGAGCCTGTTACATCGTCTTTTTTAAACCAGAAACAGCTGTTACGTTGCTCTCTTCAAAGCCACCAGACTCAATTGAAAAAAACAGTAATTTAACCTCACAGAACACAGAAGTCGCGGCCTCAATTGGCTAGATTTTGTGTCATTGTGTGTTACAAAAACAATGTGTTGATACAAACTAACCATTTAAAATACCAAAGTCACACAATAAAACAAGCTAACTAAGAAATCCAAGCTTCGGTAGACGAGCAACTATGAGAAGTTAAATTATTGGTTTTGTCAATGGAGTCTGGTAGCTTTGAGGAAAGCATTTCAACAGCTCTTTATGGTTAAAAAAATCATCTTCCTGTGTAACAAAAAGGTCCACCTCTGTAGGGATCCTTTCTGTAATGTTGTCAGACACACAGAATAACAATCTGAGCCTGTCAGTGGAAAAAAAAACTCTTTTAGTGGACGTACTTTGATGAGGCACAGTTGCCCCAAAGGATTACATTACAGCCTGTTTTAAAGCTGCTGGCTGAAGTAATCTACTGGAGCGATTCCAAATGTTTTTGTACCTATAAGTCATGTAAAATAAAACACTTGAAGGATTATTATTTCTTTAGCAACGTCACAACTCTCTCAGTTCTTTCTCCACTTCAAACTGATGCTGAAAGCTTGAATGTAAACATGCTCAGAGTCTTACTGCGGACAGCTCTGGAGCGTCTCAGGCCTCCCTGCTCAACGCTCAGGCTATTGCTGATCAGCAGGTTCTTCATGTTCTCATGCTCCTCCTCCTGACCCGGCTCCGCCTCCGGTGAGACGGGGGAGGGGCTGTCGTCTTGAGACACCGCCGCCGAAAACTTCTCCGTCTATCGAGGGGAAATAGACGAAGGATTTACAGAACATAAGTTAAATCTGTTCATATTTAACTGTTTCTCACATAAACTAAGAATAACATTAATAATCATTAACAATTTGAATTTAGGATGTAATTTCTCAAAACAATAAAGACATAAAAATCAATTGGAGTTGTAGGCAATGCTGTGCAGGTCTGCCACCTGGTGGTTGGGACATGGAACTACAACATAAGTGGTTCTGAATGACTTCCATATATCTGTTCATTGTAGAGGTCGCATAAAAGATGTGAATGAATTAAAATAATGTGTAAGAACTCAACATTGTGTCATTATACTCAGAATTAATGTAGAAAGTTTGTAGTGTTGTTTAGGCTCCTTCTGTGACCTCTGACCCCCCAGGAGGAGCAGGTGGAGAAGGTTTACCTCTGTGATCATCTTTCCTCGGGTCTTGGTTCTCTCTCTGTGAGCGGCTCGTTTCCGCTTCATCGTGAGGACTCGCTCTCTGGTGGTTCGATACTCAAGAGAAAACTCACTGATGATCCGACAGAAGCTGGTGACCTTAATGTCTCTGACCGAGGAGGACGGCTGACCCAGGAACAGCAGGAAGGAGTGGAACCTGCAGGAGGAGGAGCAGGAGGAGAAAGGGGAGGGGGAGAAAGAGGAAGGGGACAGGAACAGGTGAGTTTAATGTAAAAAAAGGAGGTCAGCTGACCCAGGAACAGCAGGAAGGAGTGGAACTTGCAAGAGGAGGAAGAAGTGGATGGTGAGGAAGAGTAGGAGATGGAGGAGGAGTAAGGACAGGAGGAGGAGGAAAAGAAGGAGGGGGAGAGGACAAGGAGGAAGAGGAAAAGAAAGAGGCAAGGAAGAGAAGGAAGAGGAAAGTGAGGAGGAAAATGGTGAAGAGGAGTAGGGGGAGGAAAAACAGGTGAGAGAAGAGTAGGAGTAGGACGAGAAGAGGGAAGAGGACGAATAAGTGGAGGATGACAAGGAGGTTGAGGAGGCAGGAGGAAGAGAAAGATGGGGCACGAAATGGAGGAGAAAGGGAAGAATGAAGGAGGGAGAGGGAAGGTAAAGAGGAGAAGGGTAAAGAGGAGTAGGAGGAAGAAAAGGGGGGAAGGAGGAGGAGGAGAAAGAGAACGAGGAGGGAGCCCAAGGAGGAAGAGGAAGGAGAAGAGGAATAAGGAAGAAAAGGAGGGGAGTGATGGGGGTGGGGATGAGGAGGAGGAACAGAAGGAAGAAGAGGGGGTATCAAAGGGTGGGGAGGAGTAGAAGGAGGAGAAGAAAGGAGAAATGTGAAGGATGAGGAGGACGAGGGACAAAAAGGAGGAAGAGTTAAAAGGGAGAGAAATAGGAGGCAGTGGAGGAGTAAGATAAAGAGTAGAAGGAAGAGGAAGGTAAGGAGGAGGAGCAGGAGGAGAAATACACACGAGGAGGAAGAGGTGGAAGAAGAGGAGGAAAAAGTGGTGGACGTTGAGGAGGAGGGGGAAGAAAGTGTAAGAAGAGATGGGGAGAAAGAGGAGACGGAAAATGAGAGGGAAAGAGGAGGAGGAGGAGGAGGAGGAAGAAGAGGAGGAGGAAGAAGAGGAGGAGGAAGAAGAGGAGGAGGAGGAAGAGGAGGAGGTGTGTGTTGTACCTGTTAATGACCCTCCTGTGCACCACCTTCAGGATGATGATGCGCTGCGTGCAGTCCTTCAGGAACTCCGTCAACTTGTTCTTCAGCACCGCCTTGGTCTCATGTTTGGCCACCACCTTCAGGTTGTCCCATGATGCTTTGCAGCGTCTCTCCAGCTGGACCAGGTTCTCCGACAGCAGCTCAAAGTCCACCTGGAGAACGGAACAGACTCACCTGGTCACCTCATGAACATCTACAGCGCGTCATCAGAGCGGTGAGTAAACAGGAAGTGAGATAAAAATAAAAGACTTTTACTTTGGCGGAGCGGGTGATGGCGGGGATCTCGGAGTAGACGTCAGAGGATTCTGGGTAATTTTCCACCACCTGGCTGCAGGTGTGATGGAGCAGAGTCTGACGGTGAACTGTGTCCTTCACCTCCACCACCTTCTCCAGGTAGCCCAGCTCAAAGCCTTTAGCCTGCACGCACGCACACACACACACACACACAGACACACACACACACATTGACACACACACACACACGCACACAAACACACACAGACACAGACACACACAGACACACACACACAGACACACACAGACACACAGAGACACACACACAGACACACACACATTGACACACACACACACGCGCACACACACACACACACAGACACAGACACACACAGACACACACAGACACACACAGACACACACACAGACACAGACACACACAGACACACACAGACACACATGCACACAGACACACACACACACGCACGCATACAGACACACACAGACACACACACGCATGCACACAGACACACACAGACACACACAGACACACACAGACACACACACACACACACAGACACACATACACACACACACACACACACGGTATCTGATTAAAGCTGTGTGTAGAAACAGATCAGGAGTCTCTGTAATCTGTGTTTGAAGAAACAACTCAATTATCTGAACCACCTCCACACTGTGAGGTCAGGAGAGGGAGGAGGAGGAGGAGGGGGGAGACAAGAAGGAGGGGAGAGATTTGAGAGGAGGACAGGAATGTAAAGATGAATGAGGGAAAGTAGAGGGAGTGGAAGAAGAAAGGAAGAAGAAGGAGGAGGTCAAGGGGAGGGACCTGGAGGAAGGGAAGGAGAGGAGTAGACAGGAGAGGGAGGAGGAAAAGGAAGGATGAGGGAAGAGGATGTGAAGGAAAGGCCGATTAAGGGGAAAGGGAAAGAGAGGGAGGAGGAGAGGGACTGAGAGGAGAAGGAGAAGAGAGGGATAATGGTGTAGAGAAGGATGATGGGATGAAAATGGAGAGGTAGGAAAAGGGGGAAAAGAGGGAGTAGGAGAATGAGGAAGATAGGAAGGAGGAGAAAGAGACAAGAAAGGGAGGAGGAGAAGGGGTAGAGGAAGGAAAGGGAAGAGGAGGGGGGAGAAAAGTAGGATGGAAGACAAAGAAGAAGGAGGTTGAGGTGGAGGTGGAGGAGGGGG
Organism: Semicossyphus pulcher; assembly: GCF_022749685.1. Classification (NCBI taxonomy): domain Eukaryota; kingdom Metazoa; phylum Chordata; class Actinopteri; order Labriformes; family Labridae; genus Semicossyphus; species Semicossyphus pulcher. The sequence continues at coordinate 2,551,782 of NW_027211603.1, forward strand.
ACTGGAGGGAGGGGAGGAGGAGGAAGGGGAAGACTGACAGAAGAGATAGGAAAAATGATTGGAACGCAGAAGGAGTATAGGGAGGTGAAGCAGAGGAGGAGAAAGGAGAGGGAGGAGGATGAAAAGGAGTAAGCAGACAGAAGAGGAAAGGAGGAGATGCATATGGAGGGAAAGTAGAGGAGGAGACAGGAGACGGAGGAGGAGAAGAGGAGAGGGAGGAGGGAGCTTAGGAGGTGAGGAGGGGTAGAAGTTGAGGAGGGAAAAGGGGATGACAAAAGAAAGAGAAGAAGGAGGAGGAATTAGGAGGATTGGAAGGAAAGAGATAATGAGGGGAGTGAGGGAGGTGTAGCAGGGAGAACAGGAGGAGGTGAGAAGAAGAAGGGAAGAAGAGTGCCTGCAGGTTAGCAGGAGCAGCAGGCTCCACCTGCTGGTGGTTGTGATAAACTGCAAGTGGGGCAGAATAAATGGCCTGCAGCCGGATCACTATGGAAACAAATCCAGACAACAGGCTCTGTGAAATGTCGATGAGATTTTGCTCTTACATTGGAGCTGTTGAGGAAGTTCCCGATGGCGAGCAGCGTGGCGAGAATCCTCCTGAACGTCTGATTGGAGGCCAGCTGCTCCATGCCCAGCTTCAGGTCGAACAGCGGCTCTGCGATCTCCTGCAGGGGGCGACACGGTCACAACATCAACATCCTGCTGCAATGTATTACAGCTGGAGCAATCTGCTGGAGCTTTTTGTCTCAAGATATGAACAAAATAAGGCCCAGGTTTAAAAACACCAGGAGTGATGGCTCTGTCAGTGACTGTGTTACCTTCTCCAGAGCCTCGTAGTTCAGTTTGAAGGCCCAGAGCTGCAGGCGGGGGGTCAGCGCGCTGATGGAGGCCAGGCTGAACAGGAACTGCTCCGCCGTGCCAAGAGGAACGTCGGGATTGGCCAGCTGAGCCTCCTGGATCTTCTGCTTCTCCTCCTCTGTGGGGATCATGGTCAGGATCTTCTGCTCAGGACAGAGGGGGTCAGAGGGGGGTCAGAGCGGGGTCAGCTCAGTCAGTTTCTTATTCCATTGTAATGTGTTTTTAGTAAAGACCCGTTCTGTCATCAGGACAGCAGAGAGTCACAGCACCCTCTGCTGACAGGAAGTGTTTTTACCTCGATCCCCTCCTTGCTGATGGCGAACTCGTCAAAGTTGAGGATGGCGGTCTTGATGACGTGGACGGCAGGCAGGACGGTCATACCGATGTTGATAGCGTTACTCCTCTTCGGGTCGAGAACCAGAATCTCAGACTTCTTAGTCTCAGGTCCTTTCTGCACACACACATCAGGTCGTTAACAGAGTTACTGAGTAATACTGTCATAAATCTTTATCTGCTGTCTGACTTTATGCGCCTGAAAAGCACGACTGTAATTCTCCTCCAAATAGATAACGAGCTCAGTGTCCCGCTGTCATGTAGAAAGAAAAATCATAAGGGAAACATGAATGCCCTCACTGGGCAGTGGTGCTCTACAGCCTCTAGTGGCCAAAGAGAGAATTACAACAATAACAAAATAAGAGCGAGAAACAACCCAAAACTCTTCAGTATGATTCTACAAAGATAACAGATCTTTACAGCTGATAACTATATGGGAATGTAATTAATGTAATCAGATAATGATTCATCAGTATTTTATCTTTCAGATTCATTTTAAAGGTCCTTTAAATGTGGATATTAAAGAGTAGTGACCAGGTGACATATGTGGTGTACAAATTAGCTTGTCAGTGCTCCGTTAATGCAGACACAAGCTGTGTCCCAATTCAGGGGCTGCATCCTTCGGAGGTGGTATTTGAAGCGGCAGGTTGAAGGCTGTCCCATTTCTAAGGCCTTCAGATGCATCCTCCTTTTCCCGGGCCATGAAGGATCCATCGGGTGCATCCTTTGTGGCCCAACATATCCTGAGATTCATTGCACGCCAATTCAAACAAGACGGGGGACTCTTACACGGCAGAGAAATACACGTAAAAGTTTTTGGTTTCAACTCAGTCAAATAGCTCGGGATACAAATGTTAGTTATGATAGCTAGTTAGCCCACTAGCTACATGTTGCTGGGCAACAGGAGGGGCAGGGTAAGGGCGGGAACAGCTGGTGACAAAAACAGAAGATCCTCCGTAGACCAGACCGTCTCATTTCAGTTCGGCCTTAGCGGCTACACAGGCTACAAATGACTCGTCCTCTGTAGACCGCCTCTTTCAACGGATGCAGCCCCCGAATTAACAGTTAATGTCTCCATCTCACACATGCCATGACCTTTCATAATTAAAGGTCAACATACAGGCAGAGATCAATAAATCTGTGATAAGAAAACATCAGTCTGGCTGAAGCCTGAGAGACGAAGCCTTGGGCAAAAAAACTGACCAAACCTATAACTAAGAGTGCCAGCCTACATGCATACTGCTACCCAGTGCTTCCCACAATGCATCTGTTTGTAGTCCTACCAGTAAAACCAGGCATTACCTTGGCGACAGGAAGCTCCTTGGCTTTGGACTCAAACAGGTGCTCGAGTTTGGAGGTGTCCACCGCCACCTTGTCCAGAGACGCCCACACCGTCCCCCGACCGAAGCGACACTTCTGCGGGCCGTCCGCCTGCTTCAGCTCCTTCCAGAACAACTTCACCGTCTTCTTCTTCTTGTTAGAGGAAACCGCCAAGGATGAGGGAGGAGGGGGAGGAGCACCTGGTGGAGGGGGAGGCGGAGGGGGAGGGGCTAGACCTCCTGGAAGAGGAGGAGGAGGTGGAGGTCCAGCCATGCCTGGGGGAGGAGGAGGAGGTGGTGGTGGAGGTGGCGGTCCAGCCATGCCTGGAGGAGGAGGAGGAGGGGGAGGGATGCCAGAGAAACAGGGGGAGGTGGAGTCGAAGGTGTCCATGTCCAGGACGTCGATGTCCTCCTCGTCCAGCAGGTCGGAGAAGTCCAGGTCTTTGATGCGCAGGGCGGCGGCGCTCGGCTGCAGCTGCTCCCAGGCGTCTGTGGAGCCCCCGGGGCCCAGAGGGGTCATCTGGGTGGTCTCCAGACGGCGGGCGTGACTCTCCACATCGATGCTGCTCTGCTGTCGGATGTTACGGGTCTGATGGAGCAAATTTAGATGAAGAAAAACTCCTTTAGAAGATAATAATGTCTTTGCCACTGACAGGCTCAGATTGTTATTTCTGCCGACACTACAGACAGGATACAGAGATGGACCTTTTTGTTGCAGCTGTTACCTCCCTCTCTTTAAAGCCACCAGACTCCATTTAACCTACTGTAACATTGCTGGTCTATTGCTGCCTCGACTCTTTTGTTTTTCTTTTGCGTGTTATACAGATTCTGTGTTGCATCTGAGCTAACATTTCCAAACAAAAGTCACACAATAACACAAACTAAGGCGGGGTACACATTACAAGATAATCTTCAGACTAAAGTAAGCAGGTCCTGATTTTCTGACGATTCTAAAGATGATCTCTCCAGATGTTCCTGTGATGTTAGAGTGATTTTACTTCCCCCGATCTGCTCGGACCAACGTCGTGGCTGCACCAATTTAAAATAAAAAATCTTAAACATGTTCAATATTTACAATCTGATATCCTGTTGTGTGGGGGGAACCCCGAGGACAGCCGAGCATGCACTCGGATTGTCACGTGCACCCAAACGACCAATCAGGAAGAAAGCTGACTGAAAAGCAATTCTTCCTGCCCGTTGTCCGCCATGTTCTCTGAAGTCTCGTTTGACCGCGAGAGATTTAGCGAGATTTCCAGCTGTGAGAGTCAGACTCTGGTTGTTGGTGAATCAATCTGTGGTGTGCTGTTTGGGTCATATCGTTGCTCTCCACATGCTACAGGAACAAAACTGTTCAATCTATCTGTATCGGTCGTCATGTGTGGCTCTCTCACACTTTTATCTGTTAAATTTTTAGTGTGGGCTAGCCTAAACAGACCAAGGCTGTGACAGACCAGCACCTCGTGTTCTGCGAGGTAAAATCTCTGTCTCTTTTCCTTAATGTTGTCAGACACTTAAAACAACAGCCTGAGCCTGTTTAAAGGCACTTTAAAGGGGATGTTTTGCCTGTCACAGTTTCACTTAACCCCTCCCTGTCAAATCACAGTAAATCAATAATAGCTCCTGACAACAGGTGTGTTTGATGTTTGTATCCACATGTCAGAGTGATGTACACTGAGCACAAAGAGTTCTGACCTGTCGTACTTCAGCCAGTCGAGCCAGCGCCACCTGTGCGGAGCCTTCCAGCCCCTCCAGCTCCGCCCTGCGGGAGGCGCTGCTCTCGCTGGGGCCCGAGGACTCCGCTGAGCGCGCTTTGAAGCTGGACAGACGCTCCAACACACGACCCCGACCACCCAGATCTCCACCTGAGAGGAAGAGAACACAGAGGTCAAACTCGGCCCTGACTTTAAGAACAAATACACTCTGTCTGCTGTTGAGTCAATATTTATTATTTTTATTTTATTTTATTTTATGAGTTTATTTAACAGGGACAGTGCACATTCAGGAACATTGCTTTAAACATGCCAGAGTTAGCAAAGAGGCTATTTCTCGTCTGTAGTCCCTGGACAGATGTTTTGAGTCATCCAAACAAACTTAACTTCATTTAAAATTAAAATTACAAAGTTATTTAAATCATTTTAAAACATGCAGCACGAAAGGCAAGTTCCTGACAAGAAACATTTTTATCTTTTTGATTAATATTTGTACAAAGAAACTCAAGAGGGTCAACTTTAAAAGCCTTTTCTAAATAAAACTATTTATTCATGAACGGTCAGGATTCTTAATTATCTCTGCTCAGCTCTCACCGGGCAGGAAGCTGCCTTCTTCTTCGTTGGTGTCGGGCGCAGCAGCAGTCGGGCTCAGAGGCACAGTGGGAGAGGATTTGGAGTACAGCATGTCCAGCATAAACTTCTTGTCGTTGGACAGAGTGCTGCACTGCCGCTGCATGGAGGGCGCTGTGAGACGTTCACATGTTAACAGGAAGTGTGACAAACATCCTTCAAAATAAAAGCTGATTCAGTGGCACATTGTGGAAACATTTCTTTTAAAGTTGGGCAGATACAAAGAAGTCAGAATCCTTTAAGTCTGCGTCCATCCATCTTTGCACCAATCCATCTTTCCAACAAGCACTTATCCAACATCCATCCATCCACCCATCTTTGAATCCATCCATTCATCCACCCATCCAACATTCAACCATCCCTGTTGTGAAAAGATCTGAAGAGCTGAAATAAGATGCAGTTTGCTGAAACTTCACCATCAGTGTTTTCGACAGCCTCTGAGGGACCTACAGGACCGTAGTAACACCTGACCTCCACCAGGCGGAGCAGCATCACCAGAGAGTTTATTACCCTTTCATTCAGAAGAATCCTGAGCAGGTGCTAACTGAACTCCAGAGTTTGGACAGCACAGAGAGACTGAAGAGGATTGTGGGTAAGTGTAGTCTCTCACCTGGGTCATTCTGGGAGTCTGAGTGTCCGTTTGTGTCCAAACCGCTGGATGATGGCACTGAGGACACACACAGAGGATTTAAAAAAGAATATTCAACCCTAAAATATACATTATTATATCTTACTCATTTACTAACTTATGTTCTTATATTCGACATGTTTTTCCCTCCCTGGCTGATTTATTTGCAACGATAAATGTTGCCATTTTATTTTTTACATAATAAAGATTTACCCTGATGGGGCGGCTCTTCGCTGCCACGCTCCCCTTCAGGCTGCAGGCTCGGGGTTATGACATCATCAGACGAGGACAGCCTGGACTGGCTCAGGTGTTTACTTCTCCTCTTCTTCTCCCACTGTGTGGCTGCCAGGCTGCGCAGGAAGGTGTCTCTGCAGGGGGAGGGACAGGAAACAAGGTGAGGCAGAGCCAACATGGCCGACATGCAGCAGAATCAGACGTGCTGCTGCATTCAGGGACACAAGAACAGGCAGCCCTCTCACATGCTGGTGTGTTCAGGAAGCAGCTTTGGCGTGTAGATTAACCAAGTGCTTCACCAATCAATATCCTGAATGCTCTGAGGAAGGATGGTTTTTTCTTTTTTCAAAGTAAAAGAAAATTCTACATTTTCTTTACCGTCATCAAATCTCTTGTCCTACGGAAACAGATTAAGGCCAAACTTGAAAAATGTATTAGAGTTGTGATGTTTATTATTAAAGAAAAAAATCTGACTTTTGAGTTTATTTTGAGGAAATTTTTTATAAAAATACGATAAATTAAAAAAAAACAAAATTTTGACTTTAAAGTCCGAAATCTGAGAATATGACCAAAAATTAACACTTTCAGTACAAAGACAAAAAAGGTAAATAAAATCTGTCACCAGCATGTGAAAGAAACAAACATTAAATCACTTAAATCAGCAGCACCAAACAAAGATCTGTAGATTCATTTTCTTCTTCACTGCAAACCCAAAACCAGCTCCAGGCAGATTGAACACCAGCGATTAGACTCCACCCAGCTTTAAAAACCAAAACCCACACACCTTCAGAACCAGCACACATCGTAAAGCTGCAGAGCTCCAGCATCTCACACCAGCAGCCTCTGATTTATGACTGTAATATGTAGAGTTGTGGATGAAGCGACAGACCCAACACAAACACATTCCTGTAGTTTTTCAGTTATTAATCAGCTGTTTTTGGAAAAGATCAGAGTTGGGAGGCAGGGCGGAGGAAGAGGGGAAGGAGTTGTTCTTTTAGCTGAAGGGAGAGAGGCAGCTTTTTTTCCTCTCTCATTTCTGCTTTCAAATTTCACTTTCTTTTTCGCTTCTGTGTCCATCCAAGCATCCATCCGTTATCTACATCACTTATCCTGTTCAGCGTCGCAGGTGGCTGGAGCCTATCCCAGCTGTCATTGGGCGAGAGGCCCTGGACTGATCACCTGTCAATCACAGGGCTGACACACAGAGACAGGCAACCTTTCACGCTCACATTCACACCTACGGGCAATTTAGAGTCACCAGTGAACCTAACGAGCACCCGGAGGGAACCCGCGCATGCACGGGGAGAACATGCAAACTCCTCACAGAAAAGGTCCACTACGTCTGAAGCGGGATTCGAACCAGGAACCTTCCAGCTGTGAGACAACAGCGCTAACTTTGTTGTGATTTTGCGCTACATAAATACATGTAAAGGGATAAATAGATTGTAAGTTTAAAGTTTGGGAGTCGTCAGCATCGTGGAGCCTTCACTCTTTAAGTTACTGAAACAGGATGCAGCAATATTGTCATATATTTTCTGTTATTTCGAGGTCGTGGTGTGGGTCAGGTGGAGCGACAGAAGATATTAAGCCCTCCACCTCAATCAGTTTGTTTACGGTGATTTCTTGAGTTAGAAGAAAGCCCTGCATTAAATGTTTTATAAGTTGAAGTGCGTAAACTAGCAGCGAAACATGCTGAAAGCATCAGAAGTAATGTTGTCAAAGCGTAAAACTAATTTAAATCTTTAATTGGCATTATATTTTACTAACTCGTTTATTTGTTTCATATTTAAAGCTGGGAAATAAAACTTTGTTATGTTTATGTCACAGTCAGAGTCCAGTTCAGACCGGTACAGTTCAGTACTGTCGTTTAGGAGGTGGTCCTGGTCCAGGTCTGAGGGACCACAGGGCTGCTGGGTGTGTAATCAGCCATCAGGGCGTCATGTCTGTGTTTAGTGGCTGCAGAAGCTTCCAGAACAATCTCACAGTCCAGTTTATGACTCTCTATTGTTGATCTGACAATAGACCCAGACCAGACCAGGAGACAGAGAGAGAGAAAACAACAGGGCAGAGGAGGAGGGAAAATGGAACTGAGATCACCGAGACAGAAACGATCAGGAGTAATTTTTCCGTCGGCAGACGAAGACGTGATTTTGTTTAAAAACATCTTTCGGAGCCGTTTGCTTCTTTAAAAAACACACAAACACACTTTTCAAGCTCCAAACACACAAAACCAACCCAGGCTTCATCACAAACACACACACACGCAGAGCAGGGTCCCAACAGAAGCAGCAGAGCCCGGCCTCCATCTCCCAGCATGCAGTGGGGCTGCAGCAGTACTTACTCAAACCTCCTCAGAACCGGCTTGTCTGGATTTACATTACAGTCATCAGAGCTGCAGAGACACAACACAGGGCTGAGCAGGACACACACACACACAGGAACGCACACAAACACGCAGACAATGGTGGACCGGACATGAGCCAGTTCTCCGATTCTCAGTTTGTAGTCCACCTCTTTAGATAAAGGAGATACTACAGATTCACACTGATGTTTAAAGAACTATTGTAATGATAGTTTATTTTCAACTTCTACATATTTTGGGGTCTAAAAAAGGTACAAAAAGTTTTTGAATTTCTCTACTTGATTGCTTCAGTTAAGAGCTTTGAAACAGGCTGCAAAGGCTGCAACAAAATCGTAATGACCCGATGAAAGTACATCCTCTAAAAGTTCTTATTTTTCCACTAACAGCCTCGGATAGTTATTCTGTGTGTCTGACAACATCACAGAAAGGATCCTGACAGAGACAGACCTTTGTGTTAAAGAGGAAGATGACTTTTTGAAACCAGAAACAGACTTTACATCACTCTCTACAAAGCCACCAGACTCCATTGACAAAAACAGTAATTTTAGCACACAGAACAAGATAGCTACTGAATTAATGCCGCATCAACTGGTGAGTTTATTTGTGATATTTTGTGGCTTTGGTGTTTTACATGTTAACCCAGATCCAACACAATCCCTGTCAAACCTAAAACTACTCAAACTAACTAACTGATCAAAGCAGCAGCAGACCAGCAGCCACCTTGTTCTGTTTGCTTAAATTACCGTTTTTGTCAATAGAGTCTGGTGGCTTTGTAGAGAGCGATGTAACAGCTGTTTCTGGTTAAAAAAAATCACCTTCCTCTTTAACTAAAAGCTCTATCTCTGTAGGGAACCTTTGTGTGATGTTGTCAGACACTTAGAATAACAGTCTGAGCCTGTCAATGGAAAACCGATGCACTTTCAGTGGACGTACTTTGGCTGGGCGCATTCGCACGCAGGGATTATGTTGCAGCCATTACAGCACATTTCATGGATGAGGGAGCAACTTTATTTTATCTTTTAGACTTTTAAACCCAAAAATGTGTAAAATGGGCCCTTTAAAGGAAATACTGTGTCCAATGAGGTTTCTGGAATAGACTGACAGAGGGAGCCAGCAGAGGGTTTCCTCCACATCAGCTGACTGACCTCTTACCTTCACCTGAACCACCTGAGACCTGACAGTGAGACAGGGGAGGCTTCTTCTCACTCACACACAGATTCATTAGAAACCCCCCGACCACAATCACAATGGCACACACGCATTGATCTGGGAAACATCCCACACACAGTTTAACCCCCACCATCGACACAAACACGCACAGCTTCCCATCATCCTCTCTGCTCAGACAGCAGCTCGGTCCTCCGACACCTGATGGAGTCTCAGCTGCAGAAAAACTCCTCAAGATATTAAATATCAATCGAGTTAAATACAAAATAATCTTTTCAATTAAAATTGAAATGTAGGAGAACCTTTTTTCTATGCAGCTGAGCACCGAACAGAAAGGAGAAGGAGGAGGAGGAGGAGGAAGAGGAGGAGAGACGTGTACTTACCAGCGGAACAGGTCATCCTCCCCAGAGCTGGGGGAGGAACAAGCGAGGAGAGGAAGAGGAAAAAAGGAGGGAGGAAGAATTTTGGAAAACAGAGAATAAAGAAAAAGATTAAAGCATCAGACAAAACAGTATAATGATGTAATGGAGGCAGACAGGCAGACAGACAGGTAGAAAGACAGACAGACAGACAGACAGACAGACAGGCAGACAGCTGCAGGTCTCCTTTACTGAAAATCTAAAACACAAACTTATTTACTGAACACATCTGATGAGCAGAGGGCAATCTGTGAATGACCAAGACATTATTTAAACAATATTAAAAAAAAATATATAAAAAACTGACATTAAAAAAATATCCAGAAATCATAAACATGTATTCAAAAATAATCCAGAACATGTTATTAAAAAAAAATATATATGTAGAATTTTTGTTCAGATATTGTTTATATATTGAGATTTAGATATTGATTTATATTAAGAATATTCCAGAAAATGTTAAAAGCAATGACCCAATAATACAAAAAACATATCCAAAAACTATTGAAACAATGTTTCCGTCAATTATAAGAAATAATCCTGAAATAATAACTAAAATGATCATGCAAGGAATAAAAATACTTTAATTATGAAAAATCTGTACTCATAAAAAGATTATCCAGCAACTGTTAAAAAATATTCCAGAAATTATATATATTTTTAAAACTTAGAAAAGTAAAAAAAGAATCCATAATTGTTTTTAGAAAAAAAAATCCACAATAAAAATAATCTGGGAAATATATTCCAAATTTTAGTTCAGATATTAAACAGAATATTCTGGAAATTTGAAAACGTAATCCAGTTACTTTAAAAATAATAAATCTAGAAGTTATAAATAAAAAACATCCAGAAATGATTAGAAACATATTCTGGCAATTATAAGAAACAATCCAGAAATAATAATAAAAAAATACTTCACCAATTATATAAAAAAATATATATCAGTACTTATAAAAAGAGAATCCAGAAATTATTTTTTAAAAATCCAGTAATTATAAAAAAGTAATTCAGAATTATATGAAAAACCAGCCATTTAAAAAACAAATCCAAAAGTGATAAAATAATGATAAAGAAGCTGTCAAAATATGATCTAACATTAAAAAGGATCCAGAAAGGATCCACAGATTAACCTCATCTGATCTGAAGATAAAGTAGAGATGATAAAGAGATGATGCTGCGATGATTCAAACACTTCACTGTGATATTAAACACCAACAGTCTCAACAACACAACGAACAGCCGAACATCAAACATCCATCAACAGAAGAGGTACTTACTTAAAACTGGTTTTAGTCTCCGTCTTGACGGGCTGCTCGGGGCTCAACTGGGACGACTTCTCCTGGTGAGAGAGGTCTGAGGAAGACGAGCTGCAACACACACACACACACAATCAAAACACACACGCACACACAAAACACACACAATGAGTGAACAGCCAAGAATGTGGAGAGAGAGTAAAGACCGAAAACGTTTCAAAACATTGTTTTCTGCCAGTTCATTCCACTGTGTGTGTGTGTGTGTGTGTGTGTGTGTGTGTGTGTGTGTGTGTGTGTGTGTGTACATATGAAAGCTTGCTACTTCCTGTCAGTATCCAGAATAATAATTAATGAGTCTAACTGGTCAGAGTGCACCATGTGACCACCATGTAAACCACACATGAGGGGACACTGAGAGCTGCAGGGACGTCTTTTTTATTTTATGAGGAAATCTTTCAAATGTTTTTTTACATTTGCAGCCTGTAGGGGGCACTAACAGGAGGAGAGAGAGGGGTCCTGTCAGCAGGTCAGAGGTCAGTCTCATTGTTACAGACCTGCAGGCGTCTGAAGGCTCCTCAGAGATGGAGCTGGCTTTGGAGAAGAGTCGTGACTTCCTGCCGAGACCGAGAGCGGACATGTGGTGGCTGAGGAAAGAGCGACCCCTAGTGGAGGGGGGCGCCACGGCGGGAAAAGAGAGGGAGAGAGAGAGAGGGGAGGAAACACCATCAGAGACAGAGACCCAACACCAAGTGACCCGAAATAAGAACAGAACCAGAACCAAGACAGACATGCAGAAAGAGAGACGCTGAGAGAAGGTGATCAGATCTGAAAGTAAAACTGTGTTCAGACCAAAAGTGAAGCAAATGCATGAACTCTCCTGCTGCGTGCAGCTCCTTCAGGCTGACCAGGGCCCAGTTTGATGAGCGCCTGTCCATCTGTCTCCGCTGAGTGGCAGTTTCACTGTATCTAGCAAGTCACACGTCAGCTATAATCTGGATGATTACAGCCGACGTGCGACTTGCAAGAAACAGATTGTGCTGTGATTTTAAAGCTTTAAACGTGTTTAAACGAGGCCGAAATAACGACATCATGATGCAGATTTGTAAAAAGTCTGAATTTATGCTTTATCAGGTCTGTCTGTAAGAAGAGACATGCAAATACCTTAAAATGCTTGTTTTTAAATGGAGTTTGGATATAAATGTGCCCCTAAAGACTTTGGAGGAGACGTAGTTTCTGCAGAGTCCAAACATGAGCAGAAAAGTTCTTCATGTGCCCGCAGAGGACAAACATTCCTGCTGGTTGAACTCAGAGAAAATCTGTTTCCAAATAAAACAGCGTCTCTCGTCGGTCTAAACTTGGTCAGAGAGCAGAGGGCGACCAGGCCGACCGTAACACCGCGGGGAGAGGTTTAATCTGCTCACGTCCTGCTTTTAACATGTGAGAGAGCTTCTCGTCAGGTCCTGAGGAGAAGACTGTCAATGAAAACAAAGATTTCCTCCCTGCCTCAGCGTCTTTACTGCAATCGTCTGACTCATTATGAGAGCGTTGTGATGTTTGAACATCTGATATACTTCCTACTAAATAGTTCCTGTTCTCTTTAGTCCCCCAGGAGCTGAAGTAAATGATGTGTTTTATCACTTGTATCTTTAATCACACGTTTTTTACCTAATAAGGAAAACATCTTTATGACATCTAAAAATAACCTCCAACATCAAGAAGACCCAAGGTTATATCAAATATGGACGTATACTTGATATGGATTCATCTCGACACGCCTGACATGTTGGCCGTTGCTCAAAGAGGCTCTATACATGAGAGTGAACTTACGGGCTGGACGGTGACTTGGCCTCCTGCTCTGCGGTCGTGGTACCGTTTGGAGATGTATGTGGGGGAAGGGGAGACCCTCTCGTGGATCCGGACGGACTTGATGCGGGGCTGCCGGGGTCAGAGATCAGCGGGGACGAGGCCCTGCTGCCGAGCCCTGCTGTGGGGCTGGGGGAGGAGATGGCGGGGGAGACGGCGGGCGAACGGGCAGGGGAGATTGCAGGAGAGAGGGAAGGTAGGAAGGTTGTTGGTGTGGGGGAGGCCGAGGGGGAGGAGCTTGTGGAGGAAGGGAGGTTGTCGGGGAGGTTTTGGCTGGAGGAGCGACGGCTCTTCCGTCCCTCCTGCTCCCCGGCGGCCGTCTTTCTCCTCTCTTTGCGGAGGTGAATGGAGGAGTCGTCCATGTCTCCGTCCTCGTACCTCAGAGCGTTCTGCAGCACACACACACACACACACACACGCTGTTGTTTCTGTGTCTGTAGTTTTGTCAGGTGTTTGCTGCGGTTCAGGTTGTTGTTACCTCGTAGATGGTGAACTGAGCTCGCAGGTCGGGCTCCGTCCCTCTGTTGTTCATGTGTTTGAAGATGATCGTCTCCATCCCCAGCTGCTCCAGACTGTCCGTCGCGTCGTAGAACGAGTCCTGGTCCGGGAGCACGGCGAGAGTCTGACACATAAAACATACAAAGAGGTGAGAACGTAAACAATCAGCACGGTGACTGAATTAGAGCTTCTGAGCTTCCAAGTGTAAGAAATGGTTTGTTGGTGGTTTATTTTCCAGAGTCAGGGTTGTGATAGGTATCTCTATCTTTAAGAGAAAATCTGTTTTCTCCAGTGATTCAGTGAAACTTTAATTTCTCAATAAGAAAGGAGGAGCATGTACAGTAGGGCTGCACGATATTGGAAAAAAAACATAGCGATGTTTTGTTCTGCGATATTTATTGCGATATTAAAAAAAATACCGGAAATGATACCAGATAAACGCAGTGATACTCTTTATTTTTTGGGACTTTTAAGTCTATTTTCCTCCCTCCTACTTTGACCACTCTTGGTTCAGCGACTCTGACACCTGCATGAAAAAGTAAAGAGCTGTGGGCTGAAGTTGGGTTACTTATACGGTTACCATGTCATATCATTAATACCAAAGTTCAAATGTGTGTTTTACCAGCGTGACCAGCTCGGTGACGGTGACTTTTTTTAAACAAAAGCTCACAGTCTGCTACTTCCTGTAGACACACACAACCTCACACAGGTGCAACCGCTATAGTAAACACTCAGCACGTCAGCTCCGTTACCAGCCCGTATATGTGGCCACAGCGTTAACGAGCACCGGGACGAGGGTGCCGCTGATAGACTCACTGAAAAGCCGCCACGCATAACTAAAAGCCTGCCTCCATCATCCCGCCGACATGATCTGTGACGGCAGCAGCGTTGTGTTCTTGTTCACAGTTTACAGGCAGGTGACACACGGACTCTGCAGCTCAGCGGTCAGCTCACTCTGTGCGCTCATGATGAGCTGCACTGATGTCAAGTCAGACGGACTTTTGTTGTAGATTAGTGACGGAACGAGAAACTGGCAAGTACCCCTTTTTGCACAGAGCAATAATAAAGTAGCAGCTTGATGTGTGATGTGACACGCGTATATCGCAGCTGGACGGTTGACATGAAGCCCGAATATTGAGTAGTGATATTTATTGATAACTCTGTAATTTAAAGTGCCTAATAAATGTGTTTTAGAAGAGGTGACTGTTTGTTTACCTTGTTGATGAGCGACATGGCGAACATGAGCAGCTCTGTGTCGGAGCCGTTTCTCTCCTCCAGGACCTCCATCAGATAACCCCACGGCTTCACACCTGCAACACAGACAGACTTAAATCCACTGACTTTGACTTTCAAAGATGTCACACCAGAAACACCAGATATTCCTACATCCCTAGTATGTGTGTGTGTGTGTGTGTGTGTGTGTGTGTGTGCACCTCTCTTTCCGTCCACTGTGTTGACGGCGTTGATGAGCAGAGGACTGTTGGACTCTGCATATTCAACAAAGACGATGAGCAGCTTCAGAGCCGTCTTCACCACCAGACGAGACTGCAGGCAGAGAGACATGTTCAGGTTCTGACCACCAGGGGGAGCCACAGCGCCTCTCTGGGGTTTAAACCCCCTGAACCACTTGTGCTGTGTCCATCACTGACTCTGTGTCCTCCACAGCTGAGCGATGGAGGTTTAAAGGGGCAAATCCTGCATCTTTAAACCCGTGTCCAATTTTAAACACTGACACCATCTGTGGGACATTTCACTGCTATGTTATATCTGCTTTGAGTGCCATTGTGTTCAGAGAAATGAGAACCCTAACCCTGTCAGTCATCACAACCATCTACGACTTGTGTGTGACAGGGCGCCTGTGATTGACAGAGAGTAAGGGGGAATGTTTTGTTTTTCTTCCTGCTGGTTGGAGAAGAGTTCCTGAGATAAACAGGGCAGAGAGCACGGAGTGCGGTCGACAGTTTGTTGTGTTTGTGTTGGCTACAGCCAACAATAGCCTGTGTACTGTTAGCTTATAAATCACAAGCTAAACAAGCGACAGCTTCCAAACTTCCTTCCCTGAGGGCTGCTACAATATCTTGCGGTCTTACACGTATAAAAAGGTTGTGCTATCGAGTGACAAAATTGTTAGTTTGGATCCCAAACAATATTTTTGTAACACTAGATACACAGATAAAGTAACGAGGCAGGAGTAGACAAGCAACTCGCCTGTTCTGAGAGGTAAAATGACTGTTTTTGTCAATGGGGTTTGGTGGCTTGGAAGAGAGTGATGTAGCTGCTGTTAGGCCTAAAAAAAAGCAACTCACTCTTTAACAATCAGGTCTATCTCTGTAGGGATCCATTCTGTACTGTTGTCAGACAATCTGAGCCTGTCAGTGGAAACAACAAGAACTTTTAGTGGACGTACTTTGATCAGGTGCCCCCAAAGATTACGCTGCAGCAATTAAAGCCTGTTTTGCTGCTGCAGGCAGAAGCGATCTACTGGAGCAACTCCAAAACATTTCTATCTATTAATCATGTAGACGCCTTAATATGTAAAAATAGGACTCAAGTTTAAAAGTTGGAGAACTTCAGGTCCTCGTGATGTCAGGGGGTCTGTCATAAACAACATTATGGAGCGAATCGTTGGATGTTCCTAAAAACGAAGAACCCTCATGTATGACTTTTAAGTAAAGACTGGTTCCTTCAATACAAACCAAATGTGATCGGAATGCTAAGAATAAGTCATCAGTTAGAAAACGTGGATTTCCAGCTTCTATCTGCAGTTTGTTGCGTTTTACTGACTCACCAGACTCCCCGTCAGCATGTAGAGCCACTGCACCGTCTCATTGTGGTTTATCACTCCGTTCATACCGTCCACAAACAGCATGATCTGACTGAGAGCTGAGAGACAGACAGATACACAGACAGACAGACAGACAGACAGACAGGCAGAGGACAGTGTTAGCGCTCTGGTTTCCACAGACAGCTCCAGCAGATCCAGAGGAGCCTATAATCTGCAGGGCTGACTCAGCTCTCTGTGGGTTTGTTGGACGTGTGAAGGAGCAGCTCTGAGTTTCCATCAGGCCGAGCTGCTGCTGCTGCTGCGTGCAGAGACGATCACAAACCCGGCTGATGGTTCTGCAGCCTGTTTTGTGCAGACAGGGATTTATTTTTGCTTCTTTTATATCTTGTAAACGACCCCTTCATCTGGTCTTGTGGTGCTTCACGTTTCCCCCAACGATGGACACTGTTCAGTTTTGGTTTTATTGGACCACCGTGTTCTTATTGACAGGCTTAAGAACCTGGTGGGCGTTAGTGGGACTGCATTAGAGTGGTTCTCTTCCTCTCTTGTAAGTAGGACCCTCTGTAGGAGATTGTGTGCCAGCCACTGCTGCTTTGTCATGTGGCGTTCCCCAGGGCTCCATCTTGGGTCCCATTTTTATTCTCCATCTAAATTTATCTTGGAACAGATTATCAGTAGTTTCCGTAACGTCTCCTACTGCCCCACGCAGCCTGAAGTCTTTGAACTTTGAGCAACTAAAATAAGCATATTTTCCAGGCATCTAGCAACGTTCAAACTGATGTGCGATAACTGCTCCCCTTGTCTTTGAAAGGTGCTTTAGCGAAAGTATTTCAGTGCAGAGAGCACACAGTGGCTGTGGTGGATCTGCGGTTTCACACATGAATGTGGAACTGATTTCAGGTTTTGTCTTGTCTCTGTTTTTAGTAAATTTGCTTTTGTATCAAAGTGACTTTGAGAGTTAGAAGGCTGAAGGTTTTAACCATTTACTGCACACAGTTAGCAACCTTTGTTTTAGAAAATATCTCGATTCAGGAGGTGATTAACTAAAGCATACAGGAGGGCAGGTTCCCCCTGTGACTCCTGAACCCTTTAAACAGCTGGTTACAGTCTCACCTCTCAGTATGTAGTTCTGGTAGTTGGTGTCGGCCTCCGCTCCAACTTTGATGAAACACGTCAAACCTTCCGACGCCACAAACTCCGGAACCAGGTCTTTGTCGTCCTGCAGACAAGAGACAGAACAGAAGAGACGTCCTGAAACCATCCTGCTGGATATTCTTCTTTTTGTGAATGTGTGACACTGACTGTTTAAATTAGAGATTAAACAGTGTGTTAATGAGAAAAGGGTGTGTGTGTGTGTGTGTGTGTGTGTGTGTGTGTGTGTGTGTGTGTGTGTTACCTGGAAGAGCTGCTTGAGAGAGAAGAGAGAGCGTCTGAGCTCTGGACCCTGAGAGTTGTACAGCTTCTCTGAAACACACAAGCAGAAGAAGAAACACAGGAAGTCACGTTAGGATGTAGAAGAAGCTAACTTTCTCTTCTGAGGGATAAAGTGAGACGGCAGCAGATTAGATCATCTGCACATCCTCAACAAAACGATGAATGGAAGTTAAAGGAGTTAAAGTTGTTTTTGTAGCTGAAGAAGAGGAACAGAGTGAGATGACTTCTTGAGTGAAGTATCAGATAAGCAGATGAAAATATCTGATAGTTATAGAGTCATCCATCTAACTCTACATCCATGTACATCTATATGCATTAAATATAACAACATGAAGAATCCATAAAATATGTCACATAGTAACGGGTGGTCTTGCGATTTTACCCCGCAGAGCTTCTGATCTCGTGCTCTCTTGATCAAGTCGTTTGTTGGTGTATTTGTGTGTTTTAAACAACCAGTTGGGATTACTTTAAAGGGTTGGCACTGACGAAGCCAAAGGAGGAAGCCTTCAAACAAGGAGCGGCTTCTTTAATGTAGGAGGGGGTTGTCGGGGGTTTAAAAAAAAAAGAAACTATTTCCTGTTTGTTTCCATCAGAGGCCGAGACCCCTGACTCAGTGTGCATTTCTGAGGAAACTATGACGGATTTAAATTCTGTGATTTGAGTTCATACAGCAGAGGAGAGAGAGCAACACGGAAGACCAGAGGAAAGTATTAGAGGAAGCCATCAACAAAAACTACACACACTAACACAACCAGAAGACCTTCAGTGACCATGTTGCTAACAATGCTAATTCCAACAGTACCATCTTTTACAACTGCAAATTTACGTTGGTGGCAACAACACTGAAATCATAGACTGTCTATAAAAAGTGAAGTGGTAGCCACCGTGACATCAACCATTGGTTTGTGGACTAAGCAAGGCGCTGTTATTCCCAGTAACAGTGATATTAACTGTGATGCTAATTTTAGCTAGCATATAAACAGGCCTTTAATAAAATGTACTGACTGAAAGTTTGACTAGCCGAATGCTCGAGTGCTTAGAGTGTCTTTATGTACAACTGAACGCAGAACAAACTCAGGTTGAAGTGTTAACTTGTCCATCACAAGGTAGCCACCCTGAAGCATACTCTTTATGGTACCATCATTTACAAAGTAGACATCAAACTGTTTTGAAGAAGCTTTGAAACTAGAGATCGACCATAAAGTCATTAGAAAATGTTTTCTGAGGTAATAAATAAACTCGCCACTAAAGACAACCTCACCACCAACTGGATAGCAACCGTTTAGAAACCAAACTGAACACCAAAGCATACAAACCACTTGGTAATGTTACACCCCAATTGTTCCTGGACATTTTAAACCACAGCGACCATTAACAGAACTTTTTTATATTTCCTCTCCTGTACGCAGGAAGAAGATGGATGAATTAAAAACTTTCATGTTCGCGCACCATCATCCGGTCAACATTTCAACGTGTCTTACACTTTGGTTTTACAATCAGATACCTGCAGAACCTCAGCTGTAATTCGAGTTTACTGCTAATTAGCTAATGTTAGCATGCTAACATGCATAGTTAGCACTGTCATTATAAGCATATTAGGAGCACAAATAGTCCCAATAGTCAAGTACAGAGCTGCTTGCACGGCTTTGGTTAGCGACAGCTTTGCTGCTCACGTCTTTAGCTTCTCCTACAGAGGCAGGGATTTGTAGCACTTAAATGAACAGACTGACAGGAAGTGATGCTAATGTGAAGCTCAATCAGACTAAAATAAACTCGACAGTGAGTGGAAAAATATTAAAACAGTTCATGAGAGATCGACTCTGTGATAAAACATCAAAGGAAAAAAAACGAGGGTATGAAACAAATAAAAACACAGGCTCAGTTAGTAACCACAGCTCCTCTGAAACAGGAAGTCATGGGAGTCCGTTATCTAGGCAACAAACTATAAACACACCCTGTGATTTTAAAGTGAATAGAAGCACTGTCACCACTCTGCCCTCTGGAATTATGGGAGGTCAGAGCTCTGCTGGCCGAGGCAATAATTTTACTGGTCAGATAATTCAAGCCTCTCTTCTTCATCTTCATCGCATCCTGACTGCTTTCTGCAGCCGGCTGTGACCTGCTGAACCTCTGACTTGACTCAACTTTTCAACAGTTAAAGAAACTGATTTTAGTGTTGCTGTATTTAGTACTTCTGTCGTTCTTTGTGGTAAAATAAGTCTGTCAGGCTTCCCGGAAGAAGGAAACAGACTGAGGGAGCTCCTTGCAGTTGCTTCCACCCTCAACATGATTCAACATGAAATGATCTATTAAAACTCCTCTGTGCTCTGAGAGGCCAAAGCAGAAACTTCATCCATGAACTTGCTGCATTTTAATAGCTCACTTAATTACTGTGACATTCTGATTGGCCGAGAGCCTCGTTGGTATTGATTACTGGCTGAAAACATCTAAAGACAACGAGGAAGTGCAGTGTTTACACCTTCAACACACACACTGAGAGGTAACAGTCTTGTTGTGGGAGTTCAAACTGTGCCAGGATGTTTGTGTGGAAAGGAAACAAGGTTACGACACAGGCCAGGTTTATCTGACTGAGGAGACAAAACCACCACATCTGACACAGCTGGAGAACAAAATATCTACAGCAGGAAAAACGTCCCTAAAACCTGTCAGGAACAACAAGCTCTTTTTGTGAAAAACCAACAAGGGCCAACAAGACATACGGCTAAAGGATCAGGAGAGAAGCATGCCATCCACTGGTTTGTGCACAACTGATTTGAACCCTCGTGTTTGGCAATTTGGCCATCGCCATCTTGTTTTTTTGTTACAATGTTACAATTTCATTTAGCAGACGCTTTTGTCCAAAGCGACGAACATCTGAGAGTTAATACAACACAAGCAACAATCGAGACAGGAGGGAACAAAGTCAGTAAGAGCCAACGAAAAGCTTCAAGTGCGATCGGACACTGGTGCCAACAGGCAGTGCACGGGGTGTTTTTAAATTAATGTATTTTTAATTATCAACAACATCCTCAATGTCATCATCATCAATAGCTTCAATATCATTAAGGTCAGAGGTGTCCATGTTTGTACGAGCTGGAGAGGAGGGTGGGGTTTGCAAAACGCTAAGTTATCAGCTAAGGCTAGCATTAGCTTGGATGGCAAGGTACATCTGTAATTTAACTTATATTAATTGTGATGCTAATTTTGGTTAGCAAAAATCAGGGTTTAAACAAATTCTACTCAGTAAAAAACTGAGCAGCCGACTCCGCAGAGTGTCTTTTAGTGCAACCTCAGGCTGGACAAGACAAGTTTTAGGTTCAATGGAAGCGACCTGTCAATCACCATTAGCCATACCCTTAATGTACCCTGGTTAATTGTGGATTTCACTCTAAATGGGATTATAGTTTACAAAATGTACATCACGCTGTACTGAAGACGCAAGCCATTGCAACCATAAAATCATGAGGAAAATGGTAGGCTCATTTTCTGCTTCCATGTAATATGACTTCCTTGTGCAGCCAGTGGAGTCGCCCCCTGCTGGCCATCAGAAAGAAAGCAGGTTTAAGGCACTTCTGTGTTTGCTTTATCTCCCATACTGGAAGACTATGTTCAAATTTACATACGCAAGTCTGTCCACGAGTCCTTCCACAGCTCTGGATTGTCGTGCAAAGTATGAAATACAACAATTAGCAGCAGCCCCTATTTGGTTTCTGCTTTGCTGACATGACAGATACATTTATATGAGAGCTCAATAAACTCATGAGACCCAGCATCCTGTTTACTCCTCAATAAACAAACGGAGAGAACGACTCCAGCAAACACCACCCAGGCCAACTGTGCAACATGAAGCGTCTAGAAAACTGTGTCTACTCTGAGGGCCATTTCAGAGCTGATCACTGTCGACGGATCCAACGGTTCAATGTAAAAACAGAACAAGAGCCTTCACTACTAGAGACCTAATCTGGGTGCAGAAGGTGCATCTGATTGGTCCATTTCAAGGTCATGCTGCTTCTGGATTTGAACCAGGATGACATCACCCTGCAGCCTGCTCTCCCCTTCACCTGCCACTTCAAACAAAGCCAGCAATAAGTTCTGTTTTGAGGTGTTTACAGACCTGTGTTAGTTGTGTAAGCTTACGTTTTCTGAGTGTGAAAACTGAGAGAATTTTTTGTAAGGGAAGATAAGAGCTTTAATTTAGCCGACTTTTAGTTTGTTGTTCTGGGGACTGCCCAACTCTCAAGCTAACAAACCGCTGCTTTAAATCTGTATCAAAGCTGTCTGAGTGGGCAGAGTGGGCAGTCAGGTTTCCTCTACAGCAGGGACATAACAACCTTTAAGTGGAGCGCCACCTCTCGCACCTTTTTGTAAAAATGGGAACTGCCACCCTTTTTTGCCGGTTCACAACCTCCATGTAAAACTGAAAAGTCAGACGAACAAAAGCTGCATTTCCACCAAAAGTACCCGGACTATAAGAGCCAGAGTCTGCGCAGTAGAGATCGTCGGTTGGAGCCTCTGTAATCGTGTCCTGCCCCTTCCTCCACCCAAAACACACCTTTACCTTGTGTCCTTGGCGTGTTGGAGCCCTCAGGCGGGCTCAGTCTGCAGCAGAACAGCTTCTTGTGTCGGTCTGAAGCAGATATTCACGCATATGGAAAGTTCAATGACTGTAGTGTTAGTGTTAGTTACGTCTCCTCTGGCCGTTCCTCCTCTACTCTGCTACTCGGGAACAGAACGCTGCAGGAGCCCCATTTGTCAACAGAGCTGTCAATCACGAGGCCACACCCCCTTTTTACAGCATCAAATAACTAATTAAAAGTAAACTTGTCAGAAAAATGAACACTTGGACATAAATCAGCATGATAAGAACTAACTATAATGAAAGAAACCATGTTTGAGAAAAATGTATTTGACGTGTATTTTGATTTTATAGTTTGACTCATGTCCCATCTGTTAACATGGAGGAGGCGGGCTTTATGAGCTATACTGCAGCCAGTCAGCAGGGGGCGATAGAGAGGGTTTGGCTTCACTTTTAGGGAGCCGTCATGTCGTCCATCTTTTTGTACCCAAACAGGGACCTTTTGGGTGTTGGTAAATCAGGTGCCTGGGATGTTATTTAGACCCTGTTCCTCGTGATGTTAAAGCACTGAGAACTGCTAAAGCCCCGAGTTCTTGGGGAAAGTTCCTGTGGTGGAAACGCAGCTCGAGTCTAATGCAGGGATACTGGTGGGATCTGGGTAAAGCTCTCAGAGTCTTCTCCACAGAGGACGGGGAGTTCCTCAGAGATTTTCCCACCACTCTACAAAATCCCATATTAATAAAACCTAAACAGAATCAGGTGTTGCAGCTTCTCTGTGATAAACTCAACATCCCCAGCAGCTCGCTGAGAACAGCAGTCATGTGCAGAAATAGCAGGTAGTCATTACAAAGTTATGATGAATACTCTCACAGCTCGGTGTCAGAGGACTGTACAAACATGTCACAAGAGGACGAGAGATTCTTAAACTGATGGAATCAATTAATCATCAGGACGAGGCAGAAACACATCAGCACACATTAAGAGAAGGAGTGGTTGACAAATGCTCAGGAAAAAGGGGATGGAAATGCACATGAACACATGAACAGTAGGAGTATGATGATGATATTTTGCCTTCAGAATAAAGTAAACGTTGCAGCCATGTTAGCCTGTTTTTCTTCAGCCTTTTGTCTCGACATTGTCCCCTTAACTTTCCTCCTTCAGACACATTTCCACAAACAGATTTGGGATCTTTGGACACTTTTAGATCTGAATTCAGATTTTAAAAAAGCCTCTGAAACAAAGAACAAAGTTTGGACAAAGGAACACGTGTTTGTCTCCGGAGAGTTGCAGAGGTTACACACTAATTATATGTTTAGTCAGTGGGAGAAAAAGGGTCGATGCGACTTGTCATTTCAAACTAAATTACATCCAAACACATGACAGATGAACCGTTTGTGATATTTTGAACAAACAGAGAGGCAGCAGAGGGATTACGGAGCTGAAACGGGCAGATCCCTGCGGAGCTCCTGTTCTAAGTTTAACGAGGAGCCAAATAAAGCTCAAACTGAGGATGTTTAACAGCAGCCGAGTGTCACTGAGGAACAAAGACCGGCTTGTGTTTTTACATGAATCAGTCCATGTGAAGACACGCCGTCTGTCTGACCATCTGGGCTGTAAAAAACGGAGTTTAACAGAGCAAGACCGTTACTGTTCGGATGTTTCACCACAGAAGCTGAAACGCTGAATCAACGGAGCCAAAATAAAAATATGAAGTCAGAGTTTCACCACAAACTTAGAGGAAACAGATTTCAGTATTGGCCCAGTTGAAACTCTAATTTTTCCCTGTTTCTTACAAATTCACATCTACTCGGAAAAAAAGGGAACCACAACAAGGAGAGGTTATAACAACAAAAGGGCAAATATTTCCATGACCGAGTTAGCCATCAGAGAGGACGGAGCAGTTTCATGTCATTACAAAATGTTTAGGAAACTATAGATCTTTGTAACTTCTCCTTTAAAACTTCCTTTAAGAATTCATTTAGATGTAGAAAGGGTTTTATAAGGAACTCAGCATAAAACGTTGCTGTTTTCCTTCTCTTCAAGAACTAGACTTAATTGCCTGTAAGCTCAGAGTGCAGAATTAGCTGTTAGCATGTGGCGATATGCTAACAGCTCTGGGTTTTAATGGAGGTTTATGAAGTTTTCACACTTGTTAATTTCTTTTTAGCCTTTAGTCGTAACTTTTCTGATGATGTGACTTTTAAATGCTAATACAAATTCTTGTTTACCTTGTTTTGCTATGCTAACATTTTGCAGCTATATGAGATGCAGATGCTACTGTTTTATGCTAACATAATGTTAAAATAAAAATCATGCTGACGGTTCTTTTTTATGCTAATGATACTTTAAAAATGTGTTATGCCGCCAATGTTAATGTTTATCTCACGTTTCTATGCTCATATTTTGCAGTTATGTGATGCAGATGGTACTTTTTATGCTAAAATATCTATTTCTTATCTTTTATGCTAATGGTACTTTTTTATGCTGAAAGAATGTTTCAGATTTTTTAATGCTAATGTTACTGTAATTATGCTAATGATACTTTCAAATTAAACTTTTTGACATTATTTTGTTGACCTTAATTTTCCATACATTTACAACATACAACATTTCACAGTTATGTAATGCAGATGGTACTTTTTTATGCTGACAATCTTTATGCTAACATTTTGAGACTTATTTTTGCTAACATTACGTTTAAAATGTGTTATACTAACATTCTTGTTTGTATAGCTTACTTTTCTAACATTTTGTAGCTATATTACGCAGATGGTACTTTTTTTACCCTAACATTTTTTTTGTTATCTTTTATGCTAATGGTACATTTTTATGCAGATGATATCTTTGTAATTTTTGTCTGTCTACATTTTTTTTGTTACCTTGCGTTTTTATGCTACCGTTTTTTAGATTTGTTATGCAGGTTTTACTCTTTGTTGCTATGGTTACTTTTAAAATGTGTTATTCTGACTTTTTTATGTTTACCTTACTTTTCTGTAACATTTTGCAGCCGTTTTATGCAGATGGAACTTTTATTGCTGATGATATCTTTGGAATTTTTCTGTCGACAATTTTTTATGCTGGCGTTACTTCTAAATGCTATGGTAAGGTAAATTTTTTTAGTTTACCTTACTTTTGTATGCTAACATTTTGCAGATTTACAGTATTTAAAGAGGGTATTACTTAATGCTAACATCATCTGCAAATCTTTAATGCTAGCGGTACTTTTTTATGTTGATGATATTTAAGAATTTTTTTGCTTACCTCACATTTTTATGCTAACATATTTAAGAATTTATATGCTGACAATACTTCTTTATGCTGAGGCTACTTTTAAAATGTGCTCATAAAAAAGTGTGCAAGCAAATCGTTTATGCTAACGTTACTTTACGTTACAGCCACGACTGCTCCCCATCACTCAGAGCAAAGAGCTGGTTCTCAGCTTTCACTGTGAGTCACTGAACTGTTCTGGATGATGGCGATCACCTCTGTTACAGACACAACCCCTCTATTTCAGGCTGTCTGTCTTTTCTCTCAGAGAGGGCGATGAGTCAGACACACTGACATCCAACTTTGACCCAAAATGGCCGCCAGCCAGCCACACTTTCACTACAACAGCTGAGAGGTCAGAGGAGGGAACGTCCCTGGATTATAAAGAGCCAGAACCGTTTAATGATGCCAACACACACCAGCTGAGTGTGTGTGTGTGTGTGTGTGTGTGTGTGTGTGTGTGTGTGTGTGTGTGTGTGTATGTGTGTGTGTGTGTGTGTGTGTGTATGTGTGTGTATATGTGTGTATGTGTGTGTGAAATTCCTCTCTCCTGACCACACTCCCACACATAGACTGCAGTTACTGGCTCTTTGTGTACGTCAAGGGCGAAAGATTCACGTTGCATTCATGGCCCGTCACACAGACTGTTAAAATGAGGTTTGTAGAGACGGTAAACACTTTGAAGAAGGACACACACTCAGAATCTTATTTTAAGATCAAAGAAGATCAAATGTATTCAGGATTTACTCTCAGTGGTAACTCTGTTAGGCACACCTGTGCAGTCTGATGCTATCTAATACAACAACTCTCAAATGAAGCCACCGTTTTGAACTATGTAATGTTCTGTGTTTGTTGACGCTGTCAGCTGTCGGAGTAAATTTAACTACATGTCAGAAAATCTGAGTCAGAAAGTAACTTTTGTTGTTCAAATATTGTTTTCTTTGTGTTTTTCTCTCTCAACCTTTTGACACCACAACAGGTGAAGGATAAAACCCAGAATAAACACACCTCAAGCTCTTAAACCACGCTGATTACCTTCATGAATAAAGCCCTGTGAGGTTGGAAATCTCTGGTCTGGAGAGAAACACTAAAGTGCAACACAAAAGCCTAATTACACAATTTTACATTTTTGTCATGATAGTCAAGAATGCTCAAATTATACTATAAAATATACTAGTATACCAATTAAACAAATATAGACATATCCTATTGAAGTTATATTTTAATTATGAAAATATATAAAAACACTAATTTAAGTTAAATGTATTTACAGTAGAATATATATATTAATTACTAAAGATATACACTAATTATGAGTTGGAAGTATGTGTTTATATATACCAATAATACTAGTATATATATACACTTGTCTTTTGTATTATTATGAACTAGTATATATGCATCAATTATACTTTTAAATATATTAGTAAATATACCAGTATATAAAAATTATACTAGAATATGAAATAACTGGAGGTTGATATAATTAAACCAACACATATATAAACTGGAATATCCTAGTATATATACCAAATATACTTCTTCATAACTTCCTTATAAATATATTTATACTTTGTAATATACTCACGAGAATATTCTACTATTTAAACGTTTTACACTCGTACATCTTAGTAAAATACCTGAATGTTTTTGTAATACACCTTCCAGCCAGCAGCCGCAGCACCGAGCTGCGCAGATGTTTAATCAGACAAAGGAAGAAATCTGCGATTGTATGAACGATAACCGATTCAACTTTCACTTTCTCTATAAGTCATCTTTTTGTTTCTTTAGATCCATCTGAGACCGGCGTGAAATATTCAACTCGACAAGTTCAATAAAGTCCAGAAGATTCATTTTTCAATTACTGAACTTTGAAAACAGCAGATTCAGAGAAAAATAAACACATCAGGAAATCGGATAACTGTCAATCAAACTGAGCTGCAGGGACACAGAGAGAGACGGCTGGACGGAGGGACAGAGGGAAAGATGGACGGAGGGAAGGATTCATGTGTTTATCCCGCAGAGACAGGAAGTGACCCAGATAAACTTAGTGTGGTATTTCCTGTTTGTGCCAGCGCTGCTAATTAAGACTCTGGAGGTGAAACAAGTCAACTGAAAAATAAAGGAAACAGTTTAAAAAACAAAGTTCTTATTCGGAGTATGTTCTGAATCACTGAAGAAGCCATGATTGTAGTTTTCTGGAGATGGAACACTGGATTCATAAAGCCTCCAAAAGTCTTTAGTGACACGTTTGTTTACGTGTGTTTTTACAGGAAACAGGAAACGCCGTTTCTCTGTCCTCACTGTGTGCCGCTGATAAAACAATGAAGAGGCTTCTTTATGTCACATTCACTGCGCAACTGTTTAATCAGAGGCCGACAGTAGAACATAAAGCTGTGTTTCCATACACACATTTTTCTGAGCACGTTTATGTATGGCATTATAAAAGGGACAAAAACAGAAAAGGCAAAGTTCATAAAAACTTCCTCACTTGAAAAAAAATGCTCATTGTTGTTTTTACTTTTGTTGAAAAAGAGATGTTTTTACTTTGTTCAGTGGCTCAATGCTTTAAAATATGAGCCTCTCCACAGACATGTAAGCAATAATAAATTAGTCATATGTGGTTGGATTTTCAAATAAAGTTGACAAATTAATGATAATAAAAAGGCCATGGTCAGTTAAGACTTTCAAAATAAAGCTTGAGGTGAAGCATTTCACATGTTATAAGTGCAACAATAATTAACACAAAAAAGACATCAGGACTGAGTGGTTGTAATTCCATAGATACATCTTTTTGCACACTTTTACGTTACGCATTAGTGAAGGGACAAAAATAGAAATGGCAAAGATCCTAAAAACGTCCTTAATTGCAACAGCAACACAAAACATAACTGCTCACTTATGGTTGTTTTTGCTTTGATTGAAAAAGAGTTGATGGTAAATGAGCAACACGTTCTCACTTTCAACTCGGCAAAGAAAAAGCAGCTCGGTCTGCAGCCCAAAGCGTCCGAACATGACGATCTAGGTTCCCCTTTAGAGTCCGTCTAGAACCTGCAGGGCTCCGCAGACATGTTAGCAATGATAGAAGTAATGTGTGCTTAGATTTTAAAATTAAAGTGGACAATAAAGTGATAATAAATTGGCCATGGCCAGTTAAATACCCCACGTCCTGTTAAGACTTTCAAAATAAAACTTTTTTTCCACATTTTATGGGTTCTGGAAGTGGAACAAAAATAAACATGAAAAAAGAAACCATAAGGATTCAGTGGTCGTGTTTCCATAAACATAATTAAATGCACATTTTTAAGTATGGCATTAGAAAAGGGACAAAAATAGAAAAGACAAAGTACCCCATTAGTGTAGTTCCCTAAGTTAGCAATAATAAACAAGACTTGTCTGATTAGATTTTCAAAACAAAGTGGGCAATATTGTGACTATAAATAGGCCACGTTCTGTTAAGACTTTCAAAATAAAGCTCGCAGTGAAGCATTTCACATTCTAAGAGGCCAAAAGGTTTGGGTTCAAATAAGGTAATGAGTGAATAAGAAACAGACAGGACTACAGTCTGCTGCAGCAGGTAAAGATTTGATAGAGCAGGTAACAGTCGCGTGTTTGCTCGAGGACTCCTGACTGCTCCTGGGAATCTAACCTTCGACTTAAAGGAGACGGTTCTCTCCATGTGACAGCTGGAGGGTTCACGTCCTGCTGGGAGGCCGACATACAACAGCAGCAGACTGTCAGCGGCAACAAAACATGGAAGGAAACGCTGTCTGATGAATGATGTCATCACACACACACACACACACACGATGCTGCGTCAGTGTGTGTAACAGCTCTGGGAAAAGCAGCACTCACACTGACTCAGAAACGTCCTCATTAAGATGAATCAGCGACTGATCATCGAGTTAAAGCTTTTTTTATTCTGTTTTCTATTTTTAGTTTCTTAAACAGGACAATGTTCTGTTCTTTTAATGATCAGTCACAACTTTACTGGAAACTAGAGAGTTTTATTTATAACAGTCAACACATTTGCAGCTTCTCTTTCTGTCTGAGCGGCTCTGCTGAGTCTCCATGGACGCTTCTTGCTACAACATTTCATCCACTCTTTGATTAATCTAAAACATATTGGGAAAATTAATCAATACTGAAAAGATCTGAGCCGGCCTCAGTGGGGCTGCTGTTTCCTCTGGCAGCAGGAACATTGACAGGAAACAAGAGGCGGCTGCTGCTTTACTTGAATGATGCTGCGTTCAGGGTCGGGATGTAACAATGATCGTTATTATTGATTTATCCACTGCTTTTTTTCCAAGTTGTGTAAAGACAATTTTACCATAGACTCCTGACGTCATCAGCTGTCTTGTCCTGTCCAAAATATTTTGGTAATAGCTTCACCAATATTACAACAACGACGATGCCTGTTGCCCACATAAAAAATGAGATTACTTGTGGAGAAAACTTTTCATTATTTGACACGCAGTTTAAAGTTAGTGAACCTCTGCAGGCTGACTCAACAAACAAGCTCTAATCTCTTCTTCTTATATCTGGACTCATATCTTACAGCCTACAGTCGTCTTATCACACATCTCTGACTTTACGAGTTAAGGAGGATCCCCTGAACGCACCATTCGGTACCTGACTGCCTACATTGTTAGAGAGTTGAGATCAGGACGTGAACAAACATGATCCATCAGGTAACCTGACGTGCTCCTGACACATTTTGACTTCTACTTATTCTGTGAATCTCGCCTGCTGGATGTTTTCTGTCTTTTCTTTAGTGAGTTTAAAGGAGGTGACAGACCTGTAATCAACGAGGTCATGTTAATATTATGTTTTAATTAAAGGAGCGTCTTCTTCTTTATCATAAAGCTAAAACTGTCAGACTAAACGGACTGGTGGTTTGCACCCACAGCTCAGTCACATAAAAACGACTCTAACTGACCTCCAGGTGTCTCCGTCACAATCAATTATTAAGCATTTATTTTGAAACGAGGAAAGTTTTGCCTCTTGTGAAATAAATAATAAACAAGCATCTAAATGCTGCAGCCTGCATGGAATCACTGCCTGCAGCTATTCTAGTTGGTCTTTGTATTTGTTGCCACATCAGTCAGATAAAAGCGCGCGTGGTTGCTTCCACAGAAAGAGAACAAGCCGAAACACGAGAGACGACCTCTGAAGCTTCGCGTCACAGCCCTGAACGTCTCGACACAAAGTGCTGCTTGTTTGACCCTGAACGCAGCGCAGGAGAGAGAGTGACTCTTAGTGACACAGTCAGGGCTGCACGGAGGAAGCAAGCTGGGAAATCCCCTCTCCAAGGAGGAAGGGCGGGGTCATGCCAGGCAGGAGGGGGGAGGGGGAGGGAGCGGGCTGGCAGCAGGAACTCTGGGAAAGTTCAGAGTTTCCCAGGAAAGGTGAATCCGATGATGCGAGCTTATTTCTCAACAAGAACGCGACAGATTTACTCCAAACGCTCCTCCTCTCTTTCCTGCTCTCCCTGTAGATTCATGTGACTCCATGATGTTTCCGCTAGCGCCACCATCAGGACAAACTTCACACGATTAGCTCCACTGTTGTTCGGACTGTAAGAACGCATAAATGATTAGGATGTTTCTGTCCGACGCTTTAACGTGATAATAGCTGAACACAGCGAGAGAACAAAGCCGAGCTGCAGGTCTGAACTTGTTCTGTATTAAGCTGCTGTCTCATCTGTTGATCTGATGTTTCTGTTCAGGCTGCAATCAGTGCAGGAAGAGCTCCACTGCAGGGGACAGACCAAAACACAAAGCCCCATTTGTTCGCTGTTTTTATAACACCTACTATTTTTAGTCTATAATTCTTGTCATGTAGTCAAAGTGTCTTTAAGCAGCTCCGTTTGCAGTGTTCAGGCAAAAATCACTGGATTACTTTGATAAGGAAGAAATCGTAATAATATTATGGTTCTCTGGCAACTTCTGGATATTATTGCAGCTTCTCTAAGTAGATTTATTCAGTTCAAGCATCCCGGGGTCCTGCTCATTGTCGTGGTGAAGAAGGAGCTGAGCCTGAAGGCAAAGCTCTCAATTTACCAGTCGATCTACGTTCCAGCCCTCACCTGTGATCATGAGCTTTGGGTAGTGACCGAAAGAATGAGGTCGCGGATACAAGCGGCTGAAATGAGTTTCCTCTGCAGGACATCTAAGCTCAGCCTTAGAGAGAGGGGAAGCTCAGCTAACAGTCACATATGATTATTAGTTGCAGCTTTGATCATTACAGTGACAGGCTGGTATCTTGAAAGGTGTCTACAGGGGTCTCAAACCCCTGCAGATCTCCCTGTTTCATAGCCTGCCACAAAGCTTTCTTGCCTTGTTGTAAAATTCTTAAAGAAAATAAAAATGTATGAAGAACTGGACCCTCTCCGCCTTTAACATGCGAGTCCAGCTGGAGTACACAGGAACACGACAGGCTGAAAATAAAAGCTCTGAAAGCAGACAGGAGGTTTGGTCTGCGGGGATCAAAACGGCAACAAGGAAACAGAACAGAAACTCTGGAAACAGGAGCTGTGAACAAAGAAACACAATGACAGGCAGCAAACAGAGGCGCAGATAAGTCTGCTCATGCTGACAGCTGGGGGCTGAAACAGGCCGCAACCGACTCAACAGAGACTAAATGCAGCAGCTCCTTCACAATAAGAGCGCAGATATAAAAAGAGTTTCTTCTTGTGGACCAACGTCTCTGCAGCCCTGCGTCGTCTGTAACCGCTGATTGATACACACTCCTGCTCCTGCAGACGCACCACAAAGCAGCATAAATATACGCTACATGTATCCTGACACCTGGATGAAAGAGTGCAGCCGCTTGTCAGACACTGCGACATCAGCCAATAATAAAGAAGCAGCAGCAGAGACAACTGCAACGTTTCAAATTTCAGGAGGCACGAGTCGCTCTGTGTGTGCAGCCACAATAACACGATAGCAGAGCTTCACAGCTGCGTGCAAAAGTCAAGGCTCATATCATCCATGACAATCGGCCTCAGAGGAATTCACAGCAGACGATAGCCTCCGTCCTAAGAGCCTCAACTTAGACGAAGAAAATCAGGGTGGTAAGTGACAATCTGGACAATCAGGGTGAGAATAATATATAGACTGAAAACAAAAAGCAGGGAGGAGTCGGAATGTAATTCAGTTGTATTAACTAATAATGAACTAGCCATGAAACAGGCTGTAAAGGCTGCAACACGACATGAGTACGTCCACTAAAAGTTCTTGTTTGACAACATTACAGAAAGGATACCTGCAGAGATAGACCTTTTTGTTACAGAGGAAGACAATTTTTTTCAACCAGAAACAGCCCTTAAGGCCTTTATTCAAAGCCACCAAACTCCATTTAAAAAAACAGCAATTTTACTTCACAGAACACGGGAGTTGCTGTTCTACTGCTGCCTTGATTTAGTGGGTAAATGTGTGTTACACAAACATTCTTTTGTATACGAACTAACTGCTTAAGTCAACAAAGTCACACAATAACACAACCTAACTAACTGATCGCAGAACTGTAGACTAGCAACTCCTGTTTCTGCCAGGTAAAATGACTGTTTTTGTCAGTGAAGTCTGGTGGCTTTTCTGGTTGAAAAAAGTGACTTACTCTCACCTCAGAAAGGTCCGTCTCTGTGTGGATTACTTCTGTAATGTTGTCAGACACTTAGAATAACAATCTGAGCCTGTCAGTGACAAACACAAGAACCTTAAGAGGACGCACTTTGATCGGCCTTAAGATTATATTCCAGCCGTTACAGCCCGTTTCACCGCTGCAGGCTCGAGCAATCTACTGGAGCAATATTAAAACTTCGTACATAATATTCATTAATAGCCTAAATATTGAAACATGGAGGCAGCTTTAAAAGAACTGGGAGTCCCTTTTAAGTGAAAGCTGATCTACAGTCAGCTGAGCTTCAAACAAACACCGTTTGTCTGTTTCCAGCTGCAAACACGACTTCAATAACCACTTCAATGAAATCACAAACAGTTTGTTTTCAGTTTTAAAATAATGACCTACAAAGTAAAGTGAAGTGATGATATCAAACCACAGAGCAGCTGACAGACAAACAGACACTCTGTCCCTCTGATAAAGATTACAGAGAACTGATGAATGAAGCTGTTGTGACGAGCTGCGACAGAATAACATCCTGTGACTCAAAACATCCGGGAACTTGTTTCCCAATAGAATTCCCAATAAAATCCCAGTCGTCATCAATCATCATAAACAGGCGGCTGCAGGACGAGTTCAAACAGGAGAAACAGAAAGTACGTCACTGACGCTCTTCACAGGAAGCTTTTTGATCTGAGCTATGGAAGCCAAAAAAAGCAGTAATAATTCAGTGTATGAGACGCACTGTCAATACATTTTGTTTTCATCTAAAAATTGAACCGCGTCCTATATTTTATAGTGTGACTGTATTTTACCCAGACGATGGCGCTATGATCTAGCTGAAGCCTCATCACGGACATGCACCGTTACGATCGCCAGTGCAGCCGCCGCCCTCACAACCATCAACGCTACCGTAGGCTGGGCTCAACTCCCGCTCAGGTAGCTCGCAGGATACAAACTCCACATGGTGAAAACAGATGGTAGGCTGTAATTTGTGTTTTGAATGTGTTTCAAATGAAAATAAATTTAAATAAAGTTGAAATAACTTGTGTTTATTAATAATTTAATAATAACAATTTTCCTAGAATCATTTTTCTTACTTATTTATTTTTTCTTTTTAGTCTTTTTACTTTTTTCTGCCAATATCTTTTTTTTTTTACCAATAATTTTATTTTTCTTGCATTTTTCCAATTAGAATTATAATATTTATATATAAAGTCCAGTTCAGATCGATGATTCACAACACAACAAAACAGTTTTAGAACGTTGCAGAGAAAGTTGCAGCGCTGTGAGCTGGTTAGTTGCAGAGCGTCTGAAGCCGTTGCCTGGAGTTGAAGAAGATTTGACTTGTCAAATCTCCAAATGCAGTTTTAGAACTGAATGATGAACCTGTTTCTCTTCAGCCAACCAGGAAACAGCATACATTGGCGTAGGCGCCCTGTCTCTGGCGCTGCAGTAGCCACAGACGGCTCCAGATCCTCTTTTTCCAAACTCTCTGTCTTCAACATTTATTAATCAGTGTTACAGCTAACATCGTGAGCACGTCACTGTCACTGTCACTGTCATCCACTTCTTTTTATAACGATAACAGAAATCCAGCTAGATAATTCATGTAACCTGGACCTAATACTAACGCTATATAGTATTAACTAACGTTATAGTATTAATGCAGAAGTAGTGGGGTATGTCAGTGCGTCGTTGCTATAGAGACGGTCAGCTGCGTTGCGTTGCTTTGATGTGAACGGCCCTGTTTACGATCAGATGTCGGGGATTCTTTAAGCAGTTGCTTCCAGTCTTGTTGCGAATCATTGATCTGAACTGACCTTAAAGTGTTTAAAGAGATCAATTAACTGAATATCAAATAACTTTTCAGCACCTGGTTTCGAGTCAAATCTTTCAGCTTTTTTGTTAAAAAACGGAATATTTTCTGCTTTTAGATAATTTATTTTTTTACTATTTTTGATGTTATGAAGATGAAAAGTATCATAACGTTGTTGTTTTGGAGAACCACATAACTGTTTCCCTCGACTCCCAGTATTTATGCTAAGCTAGGCTAACCTGCCTCTGACAGTAGCTTCTACTTAACAGAGAAAAATTAGTTTTTTTCCAACTACAAGTTATTTTTAACACCAAAATCCTCCATATGAATCAAACAGAGAAAGGAGAGATCTGTCAGATCAACAACACAAAGGTCACATGTGCCTCATTTTCAAGTCAAACAAGCAGGAAGCAGAGCTCGACTGACTCACAGCTACGGTTACAAAGAGATCTGAAGGTGTTTGTGTAACTAATAATCTTAGTTTAGGCAGGAAAGCTATAAAAACATTGTCAAATCTCATTTAAGCACCAAAAAAAGTAGAAAAACCAAAGGCAGAGAGGGCAGTAGTGAAAGTTTAGTTTCTGACTCGTGTAAAAAAGCAGTTTCAGACTCAGAGAGGAAATCCTCCCAGCTGAGCCACAGCCACACGTCACTGCGGTGAGAGTTTCCCCTGAGTCATCACTCGTCTGCTGCAGGAGCGGACGGAGGGATGGAGCCGTGGAAAGAAAGAAAAAAGGAGGACATGGAGGAGATAATTACCCAGGATGGAGTGAACGCGGACGGAGAGCTGAGTCCTCAGGATCAGGATGGGCTTCTTCCCTTTTCTGTGGAAAAATAAGAGACAGTCAGAGCTGAAGGGAAAATGTGCCACCGTCCTCCTGCAGGACGAGCTGCTTTCAAATACTCTGTGAAAGAGAAAGAGCTGCAGAGTGAACATTAAGAGCAGTTAGATCTCAGAAAGTGTTTCTGTGCAGCTCAGTCTGAACGCTGATCTTGTTCCCAACAAACAGATTTGTCTTTTTGTGTTGATGATTTTTTATTCAAATAGACAAACACAAAACTGAAAAAGCATTCACACCCTCAGAATACGGAGGAACTTTAAACAGCTACATTTCGAGGAGAGGTTACCAAAGGAACCTGAAGCCCGTTTCCCACTGGTCAAAAAACCCGCCAACACCCACTAACACCCGGCTTTTTTGCTTAATGGGAAAGGCCACAATCAGCATTCAGACCCGGGTCAAATGACTCCGATCGGTATTGATGGGAACACAAAACCCGGGTCGGCACGCTAATCTCAGCCCCCTGTCCGACGCGATGCTGTCCTCCGTCGGTAACTTCTGCGACTCCTCGTCGTCTCGGCTACAAATTCCACCCGTCTACGTTGTCACCGTAACATCTTCACTGTTTACCAACACTGTCTCCGGCGCGTTGGTGACGTCAGGCGGTGACCTAAAGCGGTATACTTCACTGGCATTGGGAAAACAGACAATCGGCATTTATAAGCGGGGCCTTCCCGGGTCTGAAAAACCTGCGTCAACACACTAATTCTGGTGGGAAAGGGGGATTACATAAGTCTAAAGAGGCTCCTGGTTCAGATCCTGGAGTTTGCATGCTCTCCTAGTGCATGCGTGGGTTCCCTCCGGGTACTCCGGCTTCCTCCCACAGTCCAAAGACATGCTCGTTAGGTTCACTGGTGACTCTTAATGGCCCGTAGGTGTGAATGTGAGCGACAAAGGTTGTCTGACTCTGTCTGTCAGCCCTGTGATTGACTGGCAATCAATCCAGGTGTAACCTCTCATCTCGCCCAATGACAGCTGGGATAGGCTCCAGCCGCCCCACGACCCCGAACAGGATAAGCGATATGGAACGTCAAAGTGAAGCGTTGAAAAATTGTAAAAATACAGCGTACACTTAAACTGAATTCATTTATATATTAAGGACTTTTTAAAGTGGCTAAAGTACGTGTTTCTCATGGCTCCATGTACAGCAGTGCACAGCTGAGCCTCCATGTTGGCTTCTCCAAACAGGAGCCCTTCTGACCGTCACCTACTGTACGTATTGATAAGTACCTCATACAACCCCGCTGCAAAGAAACCTTCAAAAAGCACCTCTAAACAGTAACCGAACTGCAGTCAGAAATCCTCCTCACTCATCTGTCCTCCATCATCGCTGCAGCACGTTCAGAAGTCTTTAGTCATCAACGATCCATCTTTATCCATCTTTATCCATACTCATGACATGAACACATCTTACACATAAAGCAGCGTTAAAAATAACTTTCCTCCTCACATGCTGCAACACACTCAGCCTCACACAATCAGTCAGTTTGTGTCAAAGTGCAGTCACGTTAGCTTCTGTTTGACGGACAGCAGGTCGACTGAAGCTGCTCTGAACTGATCCCAGATCTGCTCAGTTTCAAAGTAAAGCTTCGCAGACAGACTGCGGCGTGCTGGGATCAGAGCACGGAAAGAACGACAGCAAGAAGTATGGAAAGAATGAGAGAGAGAGAGAGAGAGAGAGAGAGAGAGAGAGAGAGAGAGAGAGTTTGTCTGAAGCTAAAAAAAGTCGTTTTTTAGTCATCGTAGAAATCACACACAGTTTCCATCACTTCAGAGGTCAGATTACATTTCATTCATTTCCTGCAGACTCTAACCTTAAACCAACTACACTTACAACAGTGTGACTTTGTACACAGCTTCATGTCCCCACAACATGACTCATACATGTCCACATACACATGCAAGAACCCTGCTGGTTGTTCTGGCATAACACCAAGCTCCAGTTCGATGTTAGAGTGTTACCGTAGAGCTTCAGACTAAAGCTGGAGACGAGTCTGAACCTCCCCTCCTTCTCCAGGGTTTGTCTTTGCATGAACTTTCCTGCTGCTTGCAGCTACTTGAGGCTGACCAGTGTGATGAGCTGTTAGCTCGGATCAGTACCAGGATTTCAGACAGGAGCGTCTGTCCATCTGTCTCCGCTGAGGGGTAGTTTACCTGTAACTAGCAGGTCACACGTCAGCTGAAGGCTGGATGACTACAGCGCTATGAACCCAAAGTAAAAAAGGTTTAGCGGAGATGTGTTTGCAATAAACTGGTCTGATTAATGTCTGGATTCATGATTCTTATGTTTGTCTGCAAACCTGATGCTTCTATCTACAAAAGCAACAAGACCATCAGGGAGAAGATTCATGATTTCTTTAAAGCTGCCATCAGACGAGGAGGTTGACCGCGCGCTGCAGTCGGCTTTGTTTACATTTTCCACATAAAGATTCACAGTCAGTGTTTGATTATTAAAAGGAAGCAGGAGGAGATTTTTCATCAGAAAACACGACGTACACATGTACAGGACGAGGTCAGCAGAGAGACAGAGGGACAGTTTAGTTCACCGCGGCAAATCAGCACAAAATGAAAGTTCCTCACAGGAGCTTTAATAAAAGTTAAATGATGAATTACATGTTTGTAGGAGGATTGTAAAAAAAAACTAAACAAAAAATACTGAGACGAGAAATGTTCGTACATTTGCCAGAAAAAAATAAACTAGCGAGACACAAACAGTGTAAAAGTGTTTATAGGAACCTGTTTGAGCCGCGACCCCAGAAATGTTGGTTGGGGTTCATGCCCCCCTCCCTCTGATTAACCTGTGTCTCTTCTCTGCCCTGTTGGCTCTGCTGCTCACACAGGCGTGCATGGCACGGAGCTCGGAGCATGTTTAGCCTCTCTGCACGCAAGAAGCAGACTTCATAGAGGAGAAAGACTGAGCGACCCTCTGCTGCGGAAACACACGTTTCTATGCTCCCCGTTTGCCCCAGAGGTTACCAACACACATGACAGTTACCCTACGACCTCATGACGGAGACTGAAAGGAAACAAACCTGGATTACAGACATAAAATGTACAAAAGTCGGTCGTTTAGTTTTCTGGATGGAGGCTGATACAGCAAACAACCACCCCAAGGTTGTGGGGTAATACACAGTCGAAGGTTTGTGCATCCAAACCGTCCTGAGGCTGAAACAGTTCAGACAGAGTTACTGCTGAGCGATCAGGAGGACTGGAAAAAATAAGGGCAACCCACACTGATCTATGAACCAGTTTTATTGTGCGAATAACAGACATTTAGTCACATCCACCGCCCTGAGAGACTCGCTCTGACTGCTTCTTCTGTCTGTGTGACTCGTCCTGTGTGTGCTGTCATCTTCAACTAAACATTCAAATAAAGCTAAATGATGCAAAGCTGTCGTTTAGAGTGCTTCAGCTCCGGCAGTCTGCTGGTTGTCACTGAGCTCAGATTAACGTTTATATCTCTGTTCCCACAGGAGTCGTGTTTGTGTGATGTAAATATAGCAAAGAGCGAGCAAGAGACGTTTCTGCCTAAATATGAAGAAAGACACGTTTCAGTCCTCGAGCAGAGAAGACGACCGTGATGCTGCAGCAGGAACGTTTCTGAGAATGTTGTCATGTTTATTCCCCTACAAGGAAACGATCCTGACCCTGATTTGTCTGAGTTTCATGTTGTAAATATTGATGTGTACATGTTGACGGGATAAACCAAGTTTGAAAATGATCCTTCTTGATTGCATGTTTATTTTATCCACAGACACGCAGCCTCCTGCTCTGCAAAGAGCCTTAAACATGCACTCTATCTAATGGCCAGCAGGGGGCAAAAGAAGCGTGATGGTATAGAAGTCTACGAGAAAACGAGCTTACTTCTCACTTGATTTATTCCCCCAGTAAACGTTCTCCTAATGAGTTTATGGTCTCAATCTTTTGTTTCAAGTCTTCTTCAACACAGCATGATGTTCATTTACTAAATGATGGTTCCATTTAGAGTCACAGAGACGATAAAGCAGGGTTTATTTTAGGGCGTGGCGACAAGTTCAACATTTGGTTGAACTGCAGACACTCGGAGGAGGCAGCTGTAACATTAAATCAAAATACATGTTTTTTTGTTGAATGCGTCTGGCGTTAATTGCAACCTCCGGTATTAAAAAATGAAGGCAAGTGCAAAAAACTGCAGTTCTTTGAGTGTCCACTTGAGGCTCCAGAAACCAGGAAATAACATCACAGCAGATGTGAAAATTCCCATTTTAACAGCAGAAATAAACACGTTTACAGACTTTATGAGGTCATTTTATTGTTGAAGACATCTGTACGGCGGTGGATTTTTACATAGCACACCTGTTCAACATATATTAAGCCTTAATTTACAGGGACCTCCCGAACTCGAAGCTTCAATTACGCAGTTGAGAAACCAAAGGATGACGTCACAATCCATGATTTATACAGTCTACGGCTAATTGTCACATACACACAAGTAACCGGGACAACACTGACATTTAAGATATTCTTAATCATTTTCAGAGTTTATCATTTCCATGAAAAAGTTAAAAAAATACTGACGACAGATTGTATTATAGGATTATACTATATGTTGTAATTTTGCATCCAGTGAAACGCTTTCCTAATTTCTATGTCCCTCCTCCAAGATGCTTACGACCTTTGAGCTAGTCAGCAGTAAAGTTGGCTCAGCGGTTAAATCGCGACGCATGTTCAGAGGCTCAGTCCTCGATGCAGCGGCCCCGGGTTCGACTCCCACCCTCGGCCCTTTGCAGCGCCTCGTCCACACTCTGTCTTCCACTGTTTCTGACACCGTCCACTGTCCTCTCTCTTAATAAAGGCATAAAAGGCCAAAAAATCCATCCATCATCTATACCGCTTATTCTGTTCAGGGTCGCAGGGGGCTGGAGCCTATCCCAGCTGTCATTGGTCAGTCAATCACAGGGCCGACACATAGAGACTCACACTCACACCTACGGGCAATTTAGAGTCACCAATTAACCTAACGAGCATGTCTTTGGACTGTGGGAGGAAGCCGGAGACCCTGGAGGGAACCCACGCATGCACGAGGAGAACATGCAAAGTCCACACAGAAAGGCCCACCTTGCCCAACCTCAACCGCTAACCACTGCACCACCGTGCAGCCCAGGCCAAAAAACATGCAATCAAATAACAGTTTAGTAGCTATATCTTGGAAACTATAAAGCTTGTTTTTGGCTAGAAACTACCATCTTATCGTGTATTGCTGATACAACTTGCTAACAAAGCTAGTGCTAAATGATAACTTAGCATTTGCTAACCTCTCTCTCCTCTCCAGTTCCACCCTCATGTCCAAATATGGTCACTTCTGCCACTAAAGATGGCGACAAACAAAATGCTGAGACTTCAGAGCCGTCATGACACAGTGACGTCATGGCAGCTACGTCCACTTCTATTACAGTTATATGAGTTTGCATGACGGAGCTGTAGTGACGAAACTTTGTAGCTTCATTTCACAACATGTTTTCTTTATATTGTTTATTGTTCTAAACTTAAGGCTCGGCCGTGACCTCCTTCAAACCAGGCGGCTCACAGCTGCTGGTCTTGCTGGGTGTTTGACATTCAAAAGATGGATGTTGGGTGGAGCATCACTGTAAACACACAGAGCTGAACTGGTCACACTGGGCGGCCATGACAGCTGAGACAAACAAAGAGTGAAGACAGACAGGTAGAGCGGAGGTGTTTCCTTACGCCACGTCTTCATAGAAGCTCTCCAGCTCGTCTCTCTGCTCGGTCATGGACGAGTCCAGGTCCAAGTAGTTTCCATGAGGAGACAGCTGCAGGGTGCATTCCTCCAGCTGGGACACACAAGACAACACAAGTTCATATTTAAATTATTACATATTCCTTCATGCATCTACAGAGACAGGGATCACATCTTATAATTAGTGTTAGTATAAACAGATCCTGCAGCAGCTGCTGTGACACTGATACACAAACAAAACCTACAGAACCTGTTCTTCTAAAGAGGTCGACTCTATTTATTAAACTACATCTATATGTCAACACGCTAACTGAGGCTCTATTTGAAATGTTTCCCTGTTTGCTCCCCAGAACACGAATCATCCTTTAAAAACTTTTGTTTAAGAAGTATTTTACTTTAAAATAAAATACAAACAGACTTAAAAAAAGAGGAATTTTAAACCTTTAAGAGACGATCACGTGTAATTTAAACGGTGTGATCCTGTGTTATGCTAATCAGATGTTTTATTTATGTCGATCAAACACACCCACAGTGTAATTGTGTCACCGACACCGGTGTGACTCAGCGATCAGATTATCCATTCATAAAAGGTGAATACAGCCACACACCCGTGTTTCAGGTATGATTCAGTATCATTTACAACCTGCTGAACAGCCACAGTGCTGTGCAGCGCTGCAGGTTTGTTAGTGTGCTGCAGCCGACTGTGCGTCTGAAAGCCAATAACAAGAGCGAAAAGCTGCAGTTCCTCGAGTGTCCACTCGAGGCTGCTCCAAAAGTGAGTCAATCCCCATTAGGCCCCATATTAAAAATGCCCAACATCACAGCAGAATTAAACATGTTTACAGTCTGGTACAAACAGCTCTGGTCTCATTTCTCTATTCATGACAACTGTATGGCATCTGAATCTTTGATAACTTAATTAGGATAATTAGGTGTTGAGTGAGTGGTTGATGCTGCTTCTGTTTGCTAGGTGTCACCTCAGCTATTTCAGTCACTGAACTTAACCTCGCCTTGTGTTGTTGGAGCCTTTTGGAGAATATTTCATGCAAATATCTGACGAATGCAGCATCTTTTACACTGAGTGAAATACCAAGGTTTTCCTCGGTCTCTAAATTGTGATTGAGTTACTTGCTTAGGTTCTTGTTTTGATTTGGAATTCATTTTTTCCTATTCATTGGAAATTTGCTTTCTGCCCTTGGTTTGGGGACTGGAGACGGAACATCTTGAGCACCCCTGTAGACTGAAGAGTAACAGTTAGCATGAACGAGCAGGTATCGGAGTCTGCACACAGCATACCTGACTTTTTAGCTTGTTCAGTGTTTTTCATACATTCACTTATTGTGGCAGCATTTGGATGGAGTAAGGATTGTTGTTGGCTTTTCCCTGCAGAGAAGACGGTGGGCCGTAATGGGAGAAGACCCGGTTATATAAAGTCACCCGGTTTGTTTCGTTCACCCACAACGAGCGAGCAGCTCAGAAAGTCCGCTCCGTTCCGCCGCCAGAGAGTTAATCTCTAAAAATAAACAACTCATGTGGGTGGATTGGGATTTACTGACAAATGATTGTGTCTCGTGGAGAAGCGGATCTACCAGATGCTTCACATGACAGGATTTTCTTAATGTCACCTGATCTTTGTGTGTGGCTTCACTGTGTTGTCACATTAGCCCCGTTGTTAGCCTCTGAGGCTAAAAACAAAGACCAGCTGGCTGCCAACCTCCACTCCCTTCCTGACTCTGTTGTTTGCCTAA
Organism: Semicossyphus pulcher; assembly: GCF_022749685.1. Classification (NCBI taxonomy): domain Eukaryota; kingdom Metazoa; phylum Chordata; class Actinopteri; order Labriformes; family Labridae; genus Semicossyphus; species Semicossyphus pulcher. The sequence goes on from NW_027211603.1 coordinate 2,594,880, forward strand.
TTCCTCATCCCCATTCATGTATGACATCACATACACTTGGAAGCACACTGAAAGCTGATCAGTGCGGGTTGTGTCGTTCTGCAGCCTTTCTGACCTCCTTTGTGTTAAAAGAACTCTTCAGATCTTTAATCAACTTTTCTGGGCAGAACTCCTGCAGGTTTCCTGAAAGTCTTCTCGTGTTTGTGTTCTGATTTTATTCAGATTCTTGGACATTTGACTACAACCGTTCACTATCTAATCTTTGCAACACGTCATCAAATGTTTGCATGAACTCTCCTCTGCAGCAGCATGTTGTAAGATCTCACTTTTCATGCAGTAAACACAGCCCTCGTTTGATTGAATTAGGACCTCAGATCTGAATGTTTTCTGTCTATTTATAGCCTGGCAGGAACTGCGTCTTGTAGCCGTGTACCATGAGTCACGCTCAGGTATGAAGCGGGAATTGAGGGCAAAAAACAATCGTGTCCAATGCCGATAGTGAGCCGCTGAACAGACTGCAGAGTCTCTGAACCAGCAGAGCCACATTTTTCTCCAGCAGCAGCTCCTCCTGCTCAGACTGCTCTGGAAATATCGACTGTGGAGTCTGAGGTGGCAGAGGACCAACACATGACCTCACCTCCATCCTTTAGGATTACAACTTTGAGCAGGTAGATCATCGGTGGGGTTTGCCTGCAGCTGTTATTGAAAGATATCAACATAAAATGAGCAAATTAACCTTTTTCATCCTGCTTTAAATCCATTACTCGTATTTTACCACCGTAAGAGCGACAGAGATACGTCTCCATCTTGCAATCAAAATAACCAACTGAATAAAAGTACAAAAGTATCAGGCCATTATGCACGATTCAGAATACGTTTTTGGAGGGTGGATTTGCTTCTTTTATCGGGCGAGGCTAACGCTTTCCCTCTGCTTCCTGTCTTTATGCTATGCTAGGCTAAAAACTTCTTGGAGGTAATGCAATATCTCTCTGTCCTTTAAGCATAGAGATCAAGATGTTATCCATCTAAAGGCCTGAGGCTGGAGGAAACAGACAACATGACAATGTTCCTTTAATATTCCTCTCAGGCGATATTTACAACAAAATTACTTTGTCATCAAGTGTTGTTGATTTGTTCAGGTGAAGGTCATTAGAAGTCAATAATCAAAGTATCCAACTGATGATGACTGAAGTCAGGTAAATTTGACGTCGGTCTGTTTACAGAGGGAGGAAAGGAAAGAGACAAAACAGCGGAGAGAAAGTAAGACGGTACGGGATACGGCGGGGTTTAAAGACGGTGAATGTCCATTCCGCGATAACAACCTGCTCACTATACATTATCCCTTACCTGTACCATAGTCTGGGTTAAATGAATACTTGATTCTGATTGGCTGCAGGGTGTCAAACTGAAACTGTTCTAAATGAATGCTCTGGCTATGCATTAATCTGTAGTTAAATCTTAGATTACAATGTTAAACTATCATATACATTTTAACTTAGCTATAAGGAACCTTTATTTAACATATTTAGAGAATATGACACCTTTATGACTTGGATGTGGCTGAAGGCAGAGATTAAAGTACCTCCGAACACCACAGGATGAAGCCTGTAACAGACAGACAAACATATGTAATGGTAAATAAATGGTCATATTCTTTCTCTTTAGCAGCGAGCCATGGTATATTGGGGATAATGCCCTTTGAGGTGTCCATTATAAGGAATGTACAGACTGTGTGGAAGCATACGTCCTCCACACTGCTTTGTAAAGAGTATTTTAGAGTTTACCTTTGCTGCAGATGCTGTTCCAACCAAAAAACCTAACGGACAATTTTAGTGCTAAGCTAGGCTAAACATATCTTTGTACAGGGCATGCTAACAATACGTGCATAACAAAAGAAATCCACATCGGGCTGTATTTCTGCAGCTGATGCCTTCTCATATGCGGAAGGAAAAGGCCAGTTCACGTCTTATCAACACACTGCTCTTAGTATTGCATCCGTCCGTCCATCCATCCCTCCATCACAGCTTATCTCCTGTTTACAGGTCCCACCCTTTTCCTCCACAATCACTCTACATGGCCTACATCAAGGGAGGAGGAGGAGGAGGGGGGGGGGGGGGGGGGAACTATTTCCGAATAACTAAGAAAAGTGCAGAAGACTTCATGAAAAGTTCAGTTTCATGCTGGAGAACCAAGTCTACGTAACACCTCATTAGATGTCAGCCTGCAGATCGAGTCCCAGGGCATGATGGGAACAATTAGGGGGTCAGTGGAGGAATGTAATCTAGTGGGACCGGCACTCTGGTCTTTATCTGATCCTGGAGATTCCAGCGGGGCACCGAACGCCTTGCAGAAGGCCTGGGTAGATTTTTGTCTCCTTTGTGAAACCAACATAAAACGTAAACAGATCTGTAACGAATAAAAGTCGTGTTCCAGTGGGGGGATTAGAACGGCGAGCAGGCTGCTGCTTTGATAAGGAGAAGAAGAAACCTGAAGCACACGCGGCTGAGTAATGAGCGACTCCTTTAAGAAGCGACTCCTTAGAAACTAGGCTGTATCCCGGTCAGTGTACTTTAGCCTCTCTGATAACTGTGGAATGAGTGCCACAGTGAAATATGACTGATATGTAACTGTGACTTAATGCTGAGTTAGCCTCTGAAGCATGTGTTCACTTCCTGTTTGGAAAACTGCACTTAGGACAATAACAGACGCATCATTAGTCACCCAGTGAACAGGAAACTGAGCCAGAGAGTTGATTCTTCTTTTCCAAACACATTTTTAACATTCATGTGTCGCAACAGACTTTTAATTTGACAGTGCCAACTTACGCACCAAGCAGTGCACAGTTCAGAGGTCAAACCTGAAAGGGCTACTCCACTTTTTTCTGAGATCACGAGAAAAATGATCCTATATGTTATATTGAACAGAATATCAGAGGAGCAGCCAGTCGCCTGCGCTAAAATGATCAAAATCATGAGTCATTTTGAATAAAATCAACGCGCCCTGAAACTTGTGGAAAAAGTGGTGCTGAAGTTCCAAAAGAAGAAGTACGTCGTATTTGTGAAACCTAAACTAAATACAAAGCTGTGTAACGTGCTTACACATTACTACGTAGGAAATGTAGTGCTCCTAATGTACATGTATGCTATGCTTCCATGCTACCAGGTGTGTTCAATAACATATAGGCTAACAATAGCCCAGAATTATGACTTTATTCTCATAAAATTACGACATATTTCTTGCAATATTTTCTTCTTTTACGACTTTATTATTGAAATCTTCTATTTTTTTTCTTTATCGTGGCCCTACGGCGTTGTAACTTTATACGAATCAACAAAAAATTCAACCTGGCATCTGCTTTCAAACACAGATAGTGTTTAAAAGCCGCAACAGCAAGCCAGCGAATGAACTTACCCCATACAAACAGAGCTTCAGTTAGCCTACCTTGTAAGGTATCTAACAAACTAAGAATACTGGCATTAACATTTTTTGCTTTACTTTGATATAAACCCAAGAAAACTGATAATGTAATGCCTATTTCACCGTTGCCAATGCTAACACTTCTACACCATTTTTTGCTACACAAACAAGGCCAATAAATCAGGCATCAATTCTGTTGCCTTATGAAAGTAAAAAACAACAACAAACCAGGCCCTCTAAACTTTGGCGGTCAGGGAACTGTCTAATATTTAATGGTTTTATTAATGGTAAAGCCAATAGTTTATAAACCCAAGTATTGAACACATTTAAATTTAAACTGATGATGGTGCTAGCTGAAAGGTGATATTGGAGATCTTGGATGGAGATATTTCAGTTCTGACCCCAAACCTGGTCATCTCTGACGTCTGAATCTACCACCATGACTCTAAAGTGAGTAAGTGAATGCATCACTGACCTATTGCAGCAACTGAAGAAGATACAGGGTCAGGACAATGTTTTTCTGATTCGTAGGCTCCACTACAGTACTACAGTCTTTGCAGGGACAGTACTGGATCAGAAGCTGCTGCCTGAGTCCTCACTAAGACCAGGAAAGTGGATCAGAACACTCCACTTTAAAGAACAAGCGACTTTAAAAGACCACTGTTGGTTTAAAGGATTTAACTATGTGCTAAAAAGTAGGTGGACTGAAAACCTTTAGATAGATAGTAATCCCTGTGTGGAGCAAAAGCTCTCATGTATGAAAAAACAGGTTGAAAACATCTTATACCAGACTCCGTTTAAAAAATTGCCAATTTCTAGTGTGGAAGACATTATCAGTGGCCATTACCACAAAGCGCGCAACTTATGAACCCAGTCAAGTCTTAAGGCAAGTTAGGCAGCAGAAAGCACCTGATGGGAATATACTGCTTATATTTAATAAATATAAATATATTACAAACTGATGTATTACAATTAAAAGTGTAAGATTTGTAATAATTTCCTAAACTGCCACACTGCACAGGACAACTAAAAACGTCGGACTTTTCAATGGAGTTTGGCGTGGATCATCTCACACCTGTGGCTTTGTTTCTCTATAGGTGGGTTACTCATTAAAACGTTGATCATCAGTTTAAAGTCCAGTTTACAGAAGCAGTTAGAAAGTGACACAACATGATGTGACTGTTGTAGTTAAATGAGTGACCCACCTTCAGCGGCGCCTCCAGCAGCTTGTGTATCCCGGCGATCTGCTCACTGAGCGGCAGGTTCTCCTCCAGGTTCACCGTCGGAGGTCTCCGAGGCTCCGGAAAGTTTGTGCAGATAAACGGATCTGTGTCCTCCAGGTACTGGACCCGGCAAACGATGGAGGCCATGTCCGCGTGACCGCAACCCAAATGCGGCTGAAAGTGTCAGTGTAACTCGGTGTAGATGCGTCCAGCTCTGGAGGAGCTTTTTAAATGAAGAAATCCCGGTCCCGGGTTCTCGCTGGTCTCACCCCGGACCGGTGAAACTGCTGCGGATGTACGCATGCACATCCGGTTACATCTTTCAAAATAACTGAATCCTTTTAAACTTCGATTTTCTGGCAAGATACTGATTCCCTTCAAGACTTAATGTTGAGATTTTAGAATTTTTGTTTTCTCACTTACAGAATAATTAAAATCTATTTACACTGAAGTGGTTCTAGAAGTGTATTATTTACTTGTTTACAGCTGGTGTATATTAATTGTCCATGCTATTTGTCATGGGTGCTCATAAAGTCTATGGTATCATAGTTTTAATAGGTTACTTTATTTTACTTTATGTATACTTTAAATTAGTTTTTGAGCTTCAATTTGCCGCTTTGTCATTTAACTCTCCCTTGGTTGATAAAGCTTATCCTAATTTGTCCTAATTCGTCTAAATTTGACCATGACAGTGTTTGGGCTTTTGAAAGGTATCAGGATATTTAAGAAGGTATCATTTATACAAAATGATTATGAGCAATGATACATATAATACTTTTATTTTGAAGGAAGAAACAACAAACGTCCGTTTTAAGGCCAGATGACTTGACGGTTGGCTTCCCACTAGTGACGTCATGCCAGTCCAGCGTGGAAATACATTGGGAATGACATAATGAATAGATGTATGGAAACTCTGGGAAGCTGCAGCTGTTCTGAGGTCGGTTTACAGCTCAGCTCAGAGACCTGCTCAGTGTCAGCTCGTAACAACACACGAAGAAGAACTCAGTCATCCAGGACAACACAGTCCAGTGATTTCATGAGTTTAAGGTCCTGAGAGCTGAGCAGGTGATAGAACAGCGTCCCCTGGTGGCTGAATGACTGCGGTACAAAGTTGTACTACAACAGGAGCTGTGGAGTTTTGGGCTCAGGTTCTTTGCAGATAGATGTTGGAGTTTTTTTGTTGTCCTCTCGAACCTTCCAGTTTTTCTGTCTCACATATTTTTAAGAGGGATATACGTGGAAATTGCAGGGATGTAATGTTCCAAAATCCATGGACAGATGATGAGAATATTGGTTTAGATGAATAAATAAAGATAATTAACATGACAACTCCCTAAAAGTGAAGCCAAACCCTCTCTAGCGCCCCCTGCTGACTGGCTGCAGTATAGCTCATAAAGCCCGCCTCCTCCATGTTAACAGATGGGACATGAGTCAAACTATAAAATCAAAATACACGTCAAATACATTTTTCTCAAACATGGTTTCTGTCATTATAGTTAGTTCTTATCATGCTGATTTATGTCCAAGTGTTCATTTTTCTGACAAGTTTATTTTTAATTAGTTATTTGATGCTATAAAAAGGGGGCGTGACCTCATGATTGACAGCTCTGTGGACAAATGGGGCTCCTGCAGCGTTCTGTTCTCGAGTAGCAGAGTAGAGGAGGAACGGCGAGAGGAGACGTAACTAACACTAACACTACAGTTATTGAACTTTCCATAAGCGTGAATATCTGCTTCAGACCGACACAAGAAGCTGTTCTGCTGCAGACTGAGCCCACCTGAGGGCTCCAACACGGCAAGCTACAAGGTAAAGGTGTGTTTAGGGTAGAGGAAGGGGCGGGACGTCAATACTGCAGCTCCACCAGCTGATCTCTTCTGCACAGGCTCCAAATGAGCAAGATGGCAGCGCCCGCTCCGGGGGGATGTTAGCTTCTTTTTGTGTGCAACGAGAGGAGGTGGAGACTCACCGTCCAACTTCATATACAGTGGATTATGAGGGCCACTGGAAAGGACCTCCTACATATGCTTTAAAGATATAGTATTAAGATACAGTGCAAACCTACATAAGGAACCTGCTCCTACTGAATATTATATGAATCAAACATCAGAGGTCCTCTTTAACACAGAAATAACGTATGACACAAACACCTGATACAAGCTTACACAGTATGAACATATGTTACAAATATGCTGTACGATACCGACGAATATGAGGGCCTCCTATTTACAACACGACAGTACAGTTTTCAGATTGGCAGGTTTGAGACGTCACAAACCTAAGGAGCCAATCCCGTTAATGGACGGGGTGACACTGAGAAATTCATTATGTGTAACCTATGGCAACCACTTCAGTGATGCGCGAGCCAGCTGTAACCGTCATTGTAAATCTCACTACTGACTACTAATGTTAACGTTACTACTAGTAATCACTAAGTTTCAACAAGTTGCCACTAAACGATCAGAGACGTGTTTTGTTTTTGGCTGTAATTTTACGAAAGGAGAAACGTAGCACATAGTGGGCGGGGCCTATGCAGATGAGGGAATTTTTAATGAGGGAGAAGGAGGAGATGCTTTGGGAGGATTTCTACAAGGTCATTAAACGTATTTTGCAGAAAAAACAGATCAGACACAATTTCTTATTTCGAGCAGAGCATTTAATGTCTTAAAACATGACTGGAGCTGGTCTGTAAACAACCACAACAAAAAGTAACCACAAAGAAACAACAAAGAGATGTAAAACAACAACTTAGAGACGTCATAAAAACAGACTGTATGTATGCTTATTTTACTGATGGTGATCAATTAAAACTTAATAAATGTTCATCATAAAAAACAGATTATCTGTGGACACAGGGAGAATGTTTGGGTTGCTAGGCAACAACAGTCCAGTTTCAGTTAAGTTGTGGAACAAGTTGAAATAATCTGTTATTGATTGTTACTTTTTACCACTATTTGCAGCTTGTATGACTGCTGTATAAAAGAAATACTCGAGGTTGTGATGTTGTTCTGAATATCATCACCACTGCGGCCTCGTGCCACAGACCAGATCACAGCCTTGATGAGATTCAACATCTCAACCTCGAGAGTGATGTTGCTTAAGTTTACCTCCCACATACAAAATGAACATAAAACACAAACAAGACAAACATACAAACATTCAGACTAAGATACAAACATACAAAGACCTTCTTAAAACAGTTCTAACATATAAAGGCCTCCAACATACGATACAAACATAAACAGGTATCACACACTGACAAGAATACAAATATGTGTGGGCCTCCTCCTTTTTTTGTCTCTTTGGGCACTCTTAAATTTTAACTCTTTATAACGATCTCATGTCTGTCTGTGATTTTCTGAATCTGGGGTCAGTTTTTAGGTCAGCGGTTCCCAGAAAATAACCCGAGGACATAAACACACCTGCAGCATCTGAGTCGTAAATCATTTAGTATCTATTGTATCTATTGCACGGAGATTAAATAGTTTTCAGTGAGGTTCTAAGTCTACAAATATAAAGTCTGTCCATATTTATATCGATTAAATCTGTTTCTTTTTCTCATATCTGTGAAAACAACACGTTTTATTGCAACTGACAGTGAGCGGCATTAGTGTCGGTGCAGTCCACGTATCGTCCAGCAGGTGGAGGTGTTTCTCTATATTCTGGGTCACGACAGCTTGCAGTGTGATTGCATAAGAAAGTGATGAAACAGGCTGAAACACACGCACACACACACACACACACACACACACACACACACACACACACACACACACGGAGGACTTTGGCTGAACTGATAAACTCAGCAAGTGTAGCTTTTTTCCTCTGAACTGTCAATCAATTAATCAATTAATCAGTTAATCAATGATGGTAACTGAGCAGACCGCGCTTACTCAGGTTTTAATGAGGTCCTTTTCCCAGTACAGCTAATCAGTTACCATGACGACTAAAAACCTGAAACGTTATATTGTAAACAAATTTAATCATGTCAGTCTGGTCAGCACATGTCCTTGCTTTTTTGTGGAAAATTAGCTGGCTGTATGATGAAAATAATAATTATAATAATTACAATAATTAGAGATTCTCCATATTATTGGCACGTTATCGGTCTCTGCAGATTATGGCTAGAAAATAACGACATCGACATCTGCGATATGTCTTTTTTCTGCCACTTTAATTCTGCCTAAATGCTCGATGATTCCCTAAAAAAGAAAAGAAAATGTTACATGTTGTTGTCCATAACCTAAACCTAATAAGTTTAAATAGTTTTCTTTTATTGCCCAGTGAAGGTGTACATATTAAAAAGCACTGTATTATGTTATTTCTGCATCTGCCAGCGGGCCGCTACAATGAGAGCAGGCATACAATGAGAGCAGGCATGAGATCAACTCCACTGCAGAGGACACTTCATGTTCTCTGCAATTAGGTGGGAAAAAGTGCCTGATACATCAGTACTGAAATTGGCAATCGGCAAAAAGGGTTGGAAAAATCCAATATCGTGCATCCTTCATAATAATTATAATAAACTTTATTTGCATAGAACCTTTAATACAAGAAATGCAGCTCAAAGTGCTGCACAAACAGGAAGCTACATGCACGTGAAAACAAGTCAGAATTAAACGGGGATAGCATGTTAACAGAATAAAAAGGAAATCTCAGGTTAAAAGAGTGAAAGTAACAATTAAAAAATTAAGATCAATATAGACTTCATGACATCAGATAAAGATCCACCTTACAATAATAAAGTTAAATACTACCGTAAAAGAAATGTGTAAAATCAAGTAAATTAGCAAAGCAAGCAAATGTAATAAAGCCGTTATCAGGAGAGTCGCAACGAGCTCGAGGCGAAAGTAAAGAGACACATTTTAAGCTTCTTTTGAGCGACCCGACTTCCCTGATACATTTGTCATAAAAAATGGCAAATTTATGAGATTATAAAGTCACACATTTTGCACGAATCCTCTCTGGAAGCCCACCCAAGCGCGCATCACACTCAATAAAGTCGTCAGCCACAACCTTGGGGTGGTTGTTTGTTGTATCAGCCCCCGTCCAAACAAGAAGGAAGAATCGAAATGTAACAGGAAGCCAGTGCAGAGCAGCTGATTCTGGACTAATGTGCTTGATCTTCTTGGTTGTGGTTAACAGCCGACCTGCAGAGTTTTAACTGAGCTGGAGTGAAGAGAAGAAGCTTGTGATTTAGCCCTCAGGGTGGACTGACAGGCTCAACTTCCTGTCAGTCAGTGGTGTGATGGAGCAGTAAATGCCCCACTGATGCACCAAAACTGCTCCCAGCATCGTCGAACATTGTCTTAAATCTGAAGCTGAACTTCAGAGCCTGGAGGGGTTTTATCTCTGCAGTGCTGAAAGAGGCCAAAACTGACTCAGTGATTCATGAAGTTTCAAAGCCGATGCTACGAGTTTCTGGCTCGGACTCCATCAGCGTTTCGACAGAGTGAACATTTGCAGCTGTCTCGGTTGGACGCTCTCGTTGCGCTGCTCCACCCGGCTGGACTGTAACACACACTGTCACACTGGGACTCCACCAGTTTAACCACAGCCTTCTGTACTGGTGACCGCACGCTCCCAGAGGAGACATCCAGAGGCCTCCTGGATAATGAGGAGACTCGCTGTTAATCTTGGGCTTAATTGTCATCGTGTCTCGCTCAGCAGTTTTGTGTATCTGACAGTAAGAGGGAAGAGTAAGGAAAGGAAATGGAGAGGGAAGAAGGAAAGGAAAGAGAGGTGATGTGGAAATGAATAGAGGAAGTAAAAAAAGGAAGGTAAAGGGGAAGAGAGGCGAGGGGGGAAGACCCAAGGAAGGAAAGAAGGAGGTAGAAAAAGACAAAAACTAAAGGTTACTAAGTTACTAAAGGTAATGAAGGGTTGAGGAAAGAAGGTTAAGTATGTAGGAAATGAAAGAAGGCGATAAAGAATGCAAAAGAAGGTAATAAAGGAAAAAGGGAAGATATGGAAAGAAAATAAATCGTTGGGAGGAAAGCAGGATGTGAGGAGGAGGAAGGAGATGATCATCTTAAGAAATATGCATGATAACAAAAAGAGGAAGTAGTTAGGGAGATATAGGAGGGAGTGGAGCAAGGAAGGAAAGAGAGAAGGAGGTAGGGAAGAGGAAAAGAAAGAAAGGAGAAGGAAACAAGAGGGTAAAGGAGGACAGGACGGTCAAAGGAGTTCATTAGAATTTAGGAAAGGAAAGAAGGAAGTTAGGAAGGATAGAAGTCAGTAGAAAGGTAGGGCTAAACCAAGAAAGGGAGGGTATTAAAAGACAAGGAGTTGAGGAAGGAGGGGAGGGTTTCATTAGGTAACAAGGATTTAGGAAGAGAAAAAATGGAAAGGAGAGGATGAGGGAAGGAATGAAAAGAGAGCAAGAAAGGAAGGGAGCGAGAGGGGAAGGAAAGGAAAGGTCAGGAAAAAAGGGAAGGACATGATCAGTAGGAATGAACATAGGAAAGAAAAGGAGGATGCCTCGGCTGTTGAATGCATGCGTGACAGAGGTCAAAGGCCAAAGCATTCTGTAGAAGGTTATGAATAGCTTGTCAAATGTTAAACATGATTCACTCTTCCTGCTTCCTCGTCTCTCTGCAGACTACACTGTGACCTTTGACCCTCGTCTTATCACAGATCTGTGTGACACTGATGATGCTGAACCAGCGTACCGTATCTGTCTTATCTTCGCCTGCTGAAACCTGGGCAGGTGTCCAGGTGTGTCGGGAGGGTGGGGCTACATACCTGCAGCTAACTTAGATTATGCACGATCTGCTGTGAATAGAAATCCTGACTTGGCTTGGCAGGAGGCCGGTAAAATGACCTCCCTGAAGGTGCATTCAAGGACACTGAGAGTTTCTTTTTAATGCAACAATCACAGTTTCTTCTTTTCGTCCTCTCAGTTTGATTTGCTGACATCATCGCTGTTGTTTTTGGCAGCAGACCATCAAATGTTGGACACCGAACTGTCCTTAAACGCCCCACACAGTAAAAGTTTCAAAACGGCTCCGGCCTGCAAAAGCTGTTAAAAGTGAAGATCATAAAACTTTGACAAAGATTCGAGCGTGTAATGTGACACCTGGACAGAACATACCAACCTTTGATTAAACTTTAAATCATTATTCGTGTGGAGGCAGACAGGCGTGTGCAGAGGTTATTCTTTAACTCAAATCTGCATCGTTCTGGTGATCAAATCAATAAAGACAGGAGTTAATGGAGTGCAAACTAGCATGGAGGGAAAGTGTGATGAGAGGTTTCAGTGCTTCAATAGTGAGGTGATTTCTGCAGGAAGACATATTTGAGTTTGAACACTTGGCATGCTTTAGTTTGCGTCTCTGGATCGAGAATGTTGAATCGTTCCCGTGTTTGATCTGGAAATAGAAAATGATTTTGTTTTCGGCCTTCTTTGTGATCTTTGGTGAGTTATCTGATGGACATGAATGAACAACAGAACAATCAGAACAACAAATCTGCATCTCATTTAAAGACTTCATGGGAGTTCAGGAGAAAAACTTTGCATCGAGTAATTATTTGTCGTTGTTGTTTAGTTTTGGCACAAACGCTTGGACTCGCCTGTGATCGGCACAGCTGGGAGCAGTTTCCTGTTTAACTGTTAACACTGGTGCTTTGTAAAGATGTCTTATTATGTAACGTGCAAATCTAAATCATTGTAAAGCACCAATCCAAAATATGTCTGTTTTAAAAAGAAGAAGAAGAAGCAGAAAACACCAAAAGAGATTAAAAGAGATGATAAAAGAGCGTTGCTGTTGTCCTCGTCACCATAGTAACGTTATCCTAAGGGATGCAATGCCTCTGAAGGCTTATGTTGTAATAGTGATAGAAATTAAAAAGATAAATGATAGTGAAATATGAAGAAAGACTCTTAAAGGAAGAAATCCTGTCTGTGACCTGCAGGGGGCGACGTCCATCCACTGACAGTGAGACTCTACAGCATTGTTCATGACATAATCAACACTCTGCCTGTTGAAAAATTTAAAGATCTTTTCTACAAGAACAAGACCATCAAACTTTAAAGACTGTATTTATATTTCAAATGTAGAAATGTTTGTTCTCCAATGCATTTTGAGATCCAATGCAAAGTAATGCAAAGTGCTTAACTTTTACTCCACATGTAAGGATAAATTACACCCACATAAACCTTTGTTTGATGGTTCTAGTCGCTCTGTATGACGTTCTATTGGTCCATTAGGTGATTGAGAACGTGCTATTAAGGGAGAAGTTCGGTATTTTTAAACCTGGGCCGTATTTGGTCCAGTAGATGGCCTCTGCCGTAGCTGCGATACGGACGCAATGGCTGCAACATAATCCAGGGGCATCTGCGCTCGATCAAAGTACGTCCACTAACAGTGCTTGTTTTTGCCACTGACAGGCTCACATTGTTACTCCAGGTGTCCGACAACATTACGGAAATGATCCCTACAAAGATCGTCCTTTTTTTAAAGAGTTAGATCCTTTTTGTGTAACCAGAAACAGTGACATTTCCAGGTAAAGAAATGAGATGCATGTAAATATGTTAGGTCTACTTACTCGATAGATAGTTGCCCGTTTGGTCCCTGTGGTCCAGTTTACTTTGGGCACATGAAAGAAAGTCTGCAGCACAGCCTGTTGATCAGAGGGGGGAATCCTCCGACGTGGTAACACAGCGTTGTGGAGTGTCTGAGGTATCATCCCTGGACACCGCTGGCCATTGAATTCAAATGCCTCATCGTCATCGTCAAAATCAGGTAAATATTCAGCCACGGCTTTAGAAATATATTCCTGCTGGCAGTCCTCTACGTAAACAAATCCTCTCTCCAACTCTAACTCATGCTTCCACCGTTCTGTTCCGGTAACATCCTGCGTGATTTCCGATCGAAAACGACGTTTCTAGTGTTTACTTAGAAGGTATTTGGGTTCTAACAGTGTTCCATAAGGAGATTCTAGTGGTCATTTAAGAGGTTCAAGGGATCAGCTAGCCAATTGGAAGGTGAGGGGTCACTTTTGTAGTTATTAAGGAATTTCTTTTCTGTGTTCTTGTGGTCTTTAAGGAGGTTCTAAAAGTTAATAAGGTGGCTGTTCTCTATCTGGTTCTCACTGGTGTTATCTGACCATACTTTCAGGAGTTCTAGAGGTGGTGTCCATTAAATGGTTTTAGATTAACTCTGGAAGGTGGAGGTGGTGACTGACGTGGTCAGGTTCTTTAGATGGTTCTAGTGTTCCTTTGTTTGGTCACTAAGTAGTTTATTGAGTTCCTTTTGGAGGGTCACTCTTTCGGGGTTGCTGAAGATGGTCTATGGTCAGCTTCAATGGTTCTAACGTTCCTACAGGAACAGACATTATGCAGACGTTCCAGTGATAACTTAGAAGGTATTAAAGTAGTGATGTTCACTAGAGAACTTCTAGAGGTTTTGAGGAGGTTCTTGTGTTCCTCTATGATCCGCCAGTTTTTAGGATGTTCTTGAGGTCCTCCATTCTAGTGTTTCTTTAGGAGGGTTCTCTCCTGATGGATGACCTGTAGAGATCTTCTAGGAGGTTCTACAGGTTATTGACAAGGTTGTGGTTCTTGTGGTCACTGAAGCTCTGAAGGTCCTCCACAGCTTCTTCTGGTCATTGAGAAATTTCTAATGTCCCTTTAGGAGGTCCCTGAGGTCATACAGGAGGTTCTGGTTCGGACATTCCCTGAGGAGATCTTTTAGAACGTCCTTGTGTTCCTTTATCATCTGCCAGGGTCCTTGAAGAGGTTCTGGAGGTCTTTTAAGAGCTTGATTGTTTTTCTTTCGGAGGTTCCTGTGGGGATTGATGGGGTCTAGAGATCAAGAGGTTCAAGACGTCATTTACAAGGTTCTGGCTCTCGCGGTAATTCAGGACTTTCTGGCGTTACTTTAGGGGGTCCTTGTGAGGATGTCTGATGTTCTAAAGGTCAAGGTTCTAAATGTTTTCTTTGGTTGTCTTTCATATACTGAGTTTGTAATGTTTCTTAAGGAAGCTCTTGTAACGTTTGATGAACTGTAGATCTTTTAGGAGGCTCCAGGAACCTTTGTGGACGTTATTAAGAGGTTCTAGTTCTAGTTCTCTGAGGAGGTTTTAGGTGGCACCAATGAGTACTGAGGAGAATACTGTTGTCCTTTAACTGGCCAAACAGCCAAAGAGGTAATATATTTTGGAAGAATGCTTTTCGCCCTCTCGTTTGGTTCAACACAAAAGAGGTTTGTGGTGGAACAACATCTTAAAAACACACTTGTTAAGAGCCTGTCAAGCGACAGGGTCAGAGGTCACAGCGCCAAGACAACGAGAACCAGGATGATGGTCTTCAGGGAGGTGACTGAGGTCTCATGGACTCACGTCCACTTGTAGTTTCTTCCTCTGGTTTCTAACCGGCTTCATTAACCTTCAGCATCCATCTCGCTGAGCCAGCAGTTTCAGTCAAATCAGGCTCTGAGCAGAACGTGACACATCAACCCGCCAGCTGTTTCCTAACCGCTGCTTTGGACCGGTTTCTACAGAGAGGACAAAAATAGACGCAGATCGATCAGATAAACTGACAGAGCGTCCTCAAAGGTTGTAGGGGGGAGAAGTGGTGTTATGCAAGCTCTGCTGAGCTGTTCGGGGAGGACAAGACGAGTAATGGACAGCATGCAAACTCTGGACGGACCCCCCCACGGTCATCACCTCCTCTCAAACCACCGAGGGGGCGCAGTATGGGCAATGAACTCTGGGTAATCTGGATCCATCACTACATGCAGAAGTAATGCAGTGGAAAGAGTTATTTATTCTCTTTGTTATACTCTAACATGTAGTTTATATATATATTTATATGATATACAGATATGTGTTTGTTAGCGCCATTAAAAAAATACAATGTTATGTTATTTTTTTTAGCCCAGACACACCCGACAAACCACCTCCATCTACTTACTTCTGTGAAGAACTTTCATTTTATGTCGATTGTGGTGCCCGTACGTCTTCTCTCTTTGCTGATCTTGTCCTGTATGATCATAACTAATATAACTAACATAAAATCCATGTCTTCGTATTCTCATATCAAAATCCGCTAATTTTTTCTTCCGCTAAAACTAAATTTCACGCGTGCTTACGTAAGTTAGCACCAAACAATTTCAACCAATCAATCTGCAACATTTAGCCGCAGAGCACCAAGAACGCTCGGTCAGTTAGCTAGCGACTGCCCCGTGGAGAACTGCTGTCTACGCCCACTTCTCAACGATCAAATCCCTCTAATGATATGTCACGATACGGAAGCTAGATACTCTCGAAACGCCGTTTCAGCTTGACTTTAAGTACCGTGCAGCTTCCTTCGTTAGTATTTCCTCCCCACTTTCCTTAAAGAAACCGGGACTGACCGGCAGGAGCCAGTACGTTAAGCAAAGGAGCCATTAGCAATGACAACGCCACCATCGTAAACGTTACCATTAGTTGCTGTGACATTCTCACCAACGCTGCTTGACTCAGTCTTTGTGAGTGTCTTCTCTCGGCCGAGCTGGTGTTGTTTTTTAGCAAGGAAACAGCGTTTATGCAATCAAAAACTTTTTTGAGGCAGTAGTGACGCAGAGAGCTAAACAAGTGTTGACAAAATGTCAACCTCTCCTCCTTTGCTTGTCATGGTGCGTGTGTGAGAGTGTCCCTGCAGGCCACCGTATCACAGCTTCATTAAAGTAATTACAGTCACACAATCAGTTTATAATTTCTATCTGTTATTACAGAATAAAGCATTACAATAAATGATTAGTTCTGTTATAAAAAAATTATGCTTTTAGTTTGTTCTCTTGGGCGCCCCCTAATACTATACAGTAAATGTAAGAGGACACTTCCCAATTTGACGTCTACAGCTCGCTCCCTTTGTCACGGTTGTGTGTAACTCTTGATTTTCCTGGCTGACGGTCGCTTTCCTTTTCAGACTGTTTGCTTCATCTGAGCGTCGAGTTTGTTTCCTTTTCTTTGGATGTTCACTTCTTGTTGAAGTTGTATCTGTAGTCATCCATCTTTTCTTTGTTTGTTCAGCCATAGTAGATTACTGTTTACTCACAACACTTGCAGAGACCGGAAAAGCAGCCGCTTAGCTCTGCCTACCCTCTCTGGCAGACCAACCACTGTTGGGTGATGGAAAACGTCGCAAATGTCGCCACAGACACCCAGTCTGTAATAATACAGCAAATGCAAAGGCTTTCATCAGTGGGCAATAGGCTCAGGCATCATTGTGTCACCTCGTTCAGCGATGGATAGAAACTTAACAGACATTTATTTACATGAAAAAGTTTGAGATTGTTACTTTAACCTCTCCTTCTTTGCCTGTCATGTGTTGTGTGTGAGAGTGTCCCTTCAGGCTACCGTACCACAGCTCTAATTAAAGTAATTACAGTCACAATTACTTTACAATTTGTATCTATTATTGTAAAGAGCACTTAGTCTCTTAGCGTCATTATAAGTTCCTTTAGCCCTGATTACTCGTTCTCGGGTCAGTCTCAAACATTTCTTTCTTTCATCCCTGATCACTGGAACCACGACCTTTCCTAGAACCTAAACAAACAGTACCACAGCGGTTCATAAAGCTGATTTATTTTCCAGTGGTGATCGAAGATACAGATGCAACAGATGTTTTTATCCCCATTGTATAAAAAGACAATGTGTTGTTGTTGTTTCGTTTGGAGGACGTGTCGGTTTCATTTCCGTCCACACACCCAAGGCAGATGAGTTCTGATGGAAGTTCTGAGTCATGTGATCATACCTGTCTATGTGTGTGTGTGTGTGTGAGTGTCACTGTAGGAATTTCCAGTGTCTCTTTGATTGACAGGTCCTTTCAAAAGGAGGAGTGAATGTTCCTGTTGAACCGTAGAGCGCAACCTTTCCACCGTGACGTTGTGGAGCGTTCAAACCTTTCCATCTGTAATCAGATACCGTCCGACCTGAGCCAAAACTAAAATAAAAACACCGCACAGAAACTCCACGCGGTGCTCTGTCATGATGAGTGTGAACCTGTACCTGGGCGGGGGCCAGGTATGCTCTGGCTGCAGGTTTAAAACAACAGCGAGTGACAGGCTGCAGGATTTTATGGCTCTCAGCTGGCTGTAAATCTCTCCATCAACGGGACCATTATTGATAAAACACAAACCTGCACTGACAAGAAAAGTTTCACACAGGTGAGGGAATGTTACGGCGCAGGTGTGCTGTGTTGTTTTAAGGATTCAATCATAAACATTTAATGATAATAAATCATTAGCACATTAAGTTATTTGTGTTATTATTGTAAACAACTGGTTCAGAACACCTGGGGTCCGTTTCACAAAGCAGGTTCAACAAACTCTGAGTCTAACCCTGAACTCTGAGTCGATCTACTCTGAGATAGGAAACTCTGAGTTTTCGGTTCCAGGACAGCTGATCAGAGTTAGTTCAATCAACTCTGAGTAGGTTCACCCGGAGTTAAGTGCGTGCACGCTGCCTGTAAAAAGCCAGCATTAATGGAGCCCCGACACCACGATTCACCATGGCAACGGTACACAAAAAGAGGTCCTCCTACGTCACACCAGCGGAGCTCGAAATCCTCATGCGGACGTTCAGCGAAGACGAGCATGTTTTTAGAAAAATAAAGTAACACGGCTGCAGCTGCAAAAGAGAGAAAAGTGGCGTGGGAAGAAACTGCTGCTCGAGTTAATGCGCAAGTTTGAACTGGTCTATTTATTTAATACTTAATCACGACCGGAAGCTAAAATGTATATTAATTTAGGAGCAATCCAGCGGGAGAAAAAAACGTACATGGAAGCAGTTAAAAATAAAATACCAGAACATCATTCAAAGGTGCGGCTCAGGCAGAACAGGCTCATAGCTGAACCTCACTTCAGTCATATTTTAAATATTAAACAGATTAAATATCATTCAGTGCCAGTTTTAATGT
Organism: Semicossyphus pulcher; assembly: GCF_022749685.1. Classification (NCBI taxonomy): domain Eukaryota; kingdom Metazoa; phylum Chordata; class Actinopteri; order Labriformes; family Labridae; genus Semicossyphus; species Semicossyphus pulcher. Next base: position 2,613,400 of record NW_027211603.1, read on the forward strand.
GCATTAGCTTTATCCCTAACATGATGCTGACTTCACATACATTATAATTTATGTTGATTAAACTGAATTGTGTTAGTTTAAAAAAAATCCAATAACTTCTTAAACGTCTTATTTGAGTGCTCTCGGCAGTGGTGGTGGAAAAATCTAAAAGTTATGACTTTGACACAGATTTGTCTTTTGATTTTTTTTATCATAATTATAAAAGACCTTTTTAAAGGGGTCAGAGCAGCACAGAGACGGAACGTTTCTTTTTTTTAAAATTTGTAACCGCTCAAACACGCGTGTGACGGGCTGAATAAATGAGGAAGTCGAATGAGGGTTTTTTGTATTCTAGAGGGAGGAGACGGAACGAAACTCTGAGTTTCCTGAAGAAAACCTGCTCCCGACCAGGTTTGGTTCATAGAGTCTGTTACTACAGTAACTGACCGAGAGCTTAAGTTACCTCTCTCTGTGAAACAGGCTACAGTTACCCCTCTTTCTCTGGTTTGAGTTACCTCCCTTTGTGAAACGGAAAACTCAGAGTTTCCCTCATTTCAGGGTTAACAGACTCAGAGTTTTCAATAAACCTGCTTCGTGAAACGGACCCCTGGAATCAACTCCTCCGAGTACCGTGGTTCAATTCCAGGTGCCAAAACAGGTTATTTGACCTTGTTTGAGTGATTGTGTGTTTCAAAAGTGTTGTTTTGGATCGGGACGAATCACTTAAAACAACAAAGTCACACAATGACTCAAACAAACTAACTGATTGAGGCAGCGGTGGACCAGCAACTCCCGTGTTTTGCAGGGTTAAAATACTGTTTTTGTCAGTGGAGTCTGGTGGCCTTGAAGAGAGCCATGTAACGGCTGTTTGCGCCTTTCCACCACAGGAACTTTCCCCGGGGACTTTTGGAGGTACTCACTGGGACACGGAGCAGTACTTTCAAACAGTGCAAGGACCTTGGTGGAGGTCCTGCAGAACTGAACATTTGTGAGTGTTAACACTATTCGGAACACGGGCAGAGCGGCTAGTGGTTTAACTGTCTGGGTGTGTTGCCGTATCATGCTTAGATATTCACAACACTGAGGAAGAAGTGGCTGTTAGTGTCACCATTATACACCAGTGAGCTAAGTGTTTAAAACAGGGGAGAGTCATAGACTGGACGTAGCCACTCTGGCACCATTGGTGAATGAAGCCAAGCCGCCGCCATGTTGGTTTTCTGGAGGCAGAAATGACCATATTTGGATGAGAGGGTGGAGCTGGAGAGGAGCGATAGGTTGGCAAACGCCAAGGCTAAACGGTCTGTGTCTGTCCATGAGCCATTAACCCCCATGAATGAGCTCGTTTAACTTCCTGTTTCCCACAGAGGAGATTCTGTTTGTTTCTGACTGCAGGTGTTTATTTATCAGAGTAAAGGAGAAGAGGACTCGCCTCTCGCTCGCCCGGTGAGAAAGCGGCAGGTGAACAACATGTACAAGGAAACGTAAAAGAACCGGTCGTCTCATCACTGTTATCTCTCCGGGGGAAACCCAACAACTTCTGACACCTATTTACTGGACGATGAGCACTAAGTACAGTCTACCTGCTACTTAGGGCTAAAAAAGGCTATATCAATACAATTAGACTCGCATTTCACTCACCGAAAACCTGCAGCTCAGACTTCTTGCACGGCCAGAAAGTTCCGTAAATCCCACAGAGAGAGAGAGAGAGAGATTATTCGTCCAAACTTTGCATGAAAAAATCCCCAAAAGGCTCCATGATCACAAACAGGTGAAGTTAAGCTCAGTGTCTGTGTGTCTGTGCTGACGTCTAGCAGACAGCCAGCAGAATCCACCTGTCACTCAAATAAGCCAGCACCTAAAATTTAAGGCTTAATATAACTTAAATGTTAAGTAAAAAATTCACCCCCTGTACAGTTATCTTGAACAATAAAATTACCTATTTATAACAAAACAGTTTTTTGTACCAGGCTGTAAACATGTTTATTTCTGCTGTAAAAATGGGCATTTTCTCATCTGCTGTAATGTTATTTCTTGTTTTCTGGAGCCTCAAGTGGCCACTCGAGGAACTGCAGTTTTTTGCACTTCAGTGAGTGCATAAGCTTAACGAACCTCTGGGGCTCAATGAAGGATTATCTTATCTTATTTTATGTGTGAATAAGTTAAAATAAAGTTATGCTTTAACAGAACTGTATGGGTGTAACAACCAGAACATTACGAGTCTTTAGACCTCTGAGGACACGCAGACAACAATACGTTAGAGGAGCCTTTCGGTCCTTTGAAAAGAAGCTTCTAGGACTAAAAGTTCCTGATAATTTTGACGCAGCTTAACTCCGGTCTATCTGTAGGGATCCATTCTGCAATGTTGTTGGCTCTTATAATAACAATCCCAGCCAGGGGGAAGAAACTGCACTTTTGGTGGACTTGCGAGATCGGTAGCATTTGCCCCAAAGGATTACGTTGGAGCCGTTACAACCTGTTAAATGGCTGCCATCATAAGAAATCTACTCCACCAATTCCCAAAGTTTTTTGCCTATCAGTATTTATGTAAGAAAAGGGTTAAAAAACACTATAATAAACCCTTGACAGTCAATCAGAGGTGAGTATTTTCCTTGGTACAACAGAATATTTAGATAAGTCCGATCTCTGCAGACAGATTCCTGTTACATCTTAATTCATCATGTCCTTTGGGAGAGCTGATTACAAGCACAACCTGTTCATGTATTAAAGAGTCAGATCAATTCTCACCCAGCTGAAATGTGGCACGACGCCTCGCTTATCAGACGCGTTGATGAGGTGGAGTTACGCAACGGGCCGTTCTCACGCTGCGAGGTCGAAACTCGAAGCTGGACGACGTCTGAAACGATGCTCAGTTTGCTGGTCGGCGTGCTGCCAGTTAACCCGAGGAGGAGGAGGACGCCCAGCTCCTCTTTTAACACGTGTTGAAGATGAGTGAGGGGAGGTGATGTGTCAGCGAGGCGTTTACAGCTTTATTTGTGTTCTTCAGTTACATCATGAGAAGATGCCACGGCCCGGCGGAGAGCGCTGATAACGAGCATCAGCATGCCTCCTGCTGCCGTGTGAAGTTCCTTTGTTGTATTTTTATTTTTCACACCTTGGGCCTGACACCCCCCCCACTCACCCGAAAGGCTCTGCTAACTGTTGGCAGCAGTTTGGTGTGTTTGTTTTAACTTGTTTGCAGCAGATGAGGGGTGGGGATTGCATAGTAAAAGTGCAGTGAATGCCTGAGATCAAAATCAAAACATTCACACCTTTCACATCTCTAATGTTCACCGTCATACCAGGTTTACAGATCATGGGTCCTGTTCTAAAGGGATGAATATCTGGATACATGTGCTGAGTTCAGTCTGGATCATGGCCTGATGTTCTAAAGGCTGTTAAAAGTTTGCCACTGACAGGATTTCCAGTAAACTTGCTCCTTGGATCAGGCTCCTGGTCTGTTCCCCACCTGTTCTCCAGCAGCGTTGAATGAAAAGCATGTGTAAAACAGATTTAGATTCTGCTTCACTGTAGGAAATAAAGCAGAAAAATGACACAGATTTAAGTAATACCTGACATCACAGTTATGGTTGGCATCTGGGTGTTTCTGCTCAGTCCAAGTCTCTGCTGCTCGCTGATCCAGAGAGGAGTCTTTAAACTTACTCCAACCAGTGATACTGCAGTTTGTCTCTGCCGTCACACTGACACAGTTTATTGAGAAAGTAATGTACATCAATAATTTCTAAGTGGACACTGAAATTTGCAGAAACACAACGGGACATGCCCTTCAACGAAAAATCTTACAATAAAGACCAATAATCTTAAGCCCAGTCACATTTGGATGTGTATAAGAAAAGTATAAACATGTTACTTCCTGTTACGCTCAGATGGTGCGATGTTACGACTGAATCTTGGCATTAGTTTGTCATGAGTCAATCTAGTTTATGATGTTTTGTATTTTGGTGTTTTGATATTATTTCCTGTTTTCCTCGGTCACTTTGTCTCTTGTTGTCATGAATTCTTGTTGTTCAGTTTGTATATTGTGTTGCACAGCCTATACGGATCTTTCTTGAATCGCGCCGCCTCCGTACGTAGCGCATGCGCTAACCCCACCACCACCAACAACAACAACTATGGCGGACTACAGTGTCGCGCTCGTTCTGCAGAAGCTACTTAGCTTGATATCGTCGTCAGTCCACACAAAGGTCTCTTTTCTAGTTCCACTCATATTTTGCGCCATCGTCTTCTGCTTGTGTTTCTTCTTTGTTGTTACACTTATACGCATGCTCTATTTCTTCTTCTCCGTTTTGTTGTATTTGTGTGGCTGCGTTACAGCACCACCCACAGGCTGGTTGTATATATTACAGCGTCTCAGCGGTTTCGTGGGGATGCAAACATTACCTGAGTCGGCTCCGTCTCCGTGTGGACATGGCCTTAGTCTCTGTGTTCCTACCCTTCTGTGCCAGTTCATTGTCGTCCATCCTGTGGAGTTGAGTCTACGTCTTTGACCTTCCTTGTGTGATTTTGTTCCTCGTACTACTTTGGATTATCTTCGTGCCTCCCCTAATTTCCTCGTGGCTCCCTGTGTTCCCTTGGCCAGGATCTAATCGAACATGTAAAGTCTGGGAAAGATTGGAGCACTTCCTGTTTCATTGCAAACATGGAAAATTGATGTGAAGCCACATCCAGGCCATTTGCCAAGAAAACCCCTCCAGAATTAAACAATGATTATTTTTAAGGTCTTTAATAGGCTGTCAAATTCTGAGGTGGATAGTTTAACACTGGAGGAGTTTGTTAAGCATAGAGTATGGAGCCAAAAAATACCCTAAAATGCATAGTAAATTCAAAATGGCTGACTTCCTGTCAGGAAAATTGAGTTCTTTTTGTAGGTCTCTACATGATACATAAGCCTACCAAATTTCATACATCCAGGTGAAACATACTGCGATGGCTACTTCGTAGAAATCTTGTAGGGGGGCTACAGATGCACAGAAGTTCCATGAGGTTCTTGACATCTAAGACTGCAGTACAGTAGAACTGTGTACTGCAGTAGTGCACAGTAGTACTGCAGTAGTGTACAGTAGTACTGCAGCAGAGCTGGTGGTCAATGCAGCAGTGTTGCTTTTGGCGCCTCGCTGCATGTATTGAACAACACAGGAGGGACTTGAACCCTCAGCTCTTACAATGCGTGTTGAACAAGGTCTCTGTTGGTCGCCTCCTGGAGGGGGTCCCTCTCAGCTTGGTCACCTTCCCCCCAGATCCTCAGCCAATCAGAGAGCAGACCAACTGGGTGAAGGGTGGTGGTCGGCGTGCTCCGCTCGCTGCTATTGCCTAACTCGCCTAATCGGCCTCCTCTCTCCGCTCCATCCGCCTCCTCTCATCTCAAACACCCGGAGCCCCTTCGTTGCTTCGTCCTTGCCAACCCTCCAAGCTGCCTGAGCTGTGTGTGTTTCTGGCGCTGCTCGGCCCACTTGCAGCCTCCACGCTCCCTGGGGAAGGAGTTTCAAAAACTGCTGATGCAACAGGCAGCTGAGTTACTGCAGCTCCATCTGTACTAATGGACACATGGAGATACAGTTATTAATGAAGTGCCACAGACTGAGTGTGTGCATGTGGGGACAAATCTGCCCCTTGCCTACTTATGCTGAGGTAAGGACTCTTGTCTTATTGTGCCAAGGAGCCCTGAAAGTCTTAATATCTGACAGATGATTAACGAGGTTTCTGTTTGCAAAACATTCAAGAGAGCGAACAGGACCAGCATTAATGTGTGATCAGCTGGTTTATATATTCTGATATGAATTCTGCCTTCTAAGAGAATTCCAGCATGTTCAAATTGTTCATGTTTAATATTTGATCCGGAGGCTAAAGAATACCAATAGTGCTTTTTTTATAACCATGTCATACAGAAGAACTTTGGTACCATTGAACCAACACAAATTGGAGACTTGAGTAGAAGCTAAATTGATGGTCTGGATCGGATCTTTTTTCTGCAACAAGGTTGGGAATGATATGTTCTTCTCTTTTTGGATTTCAAACAAATCTGATAGCTGAGATTTGATTGAGCTGGAAACATGAGATGACCTTTTGGCTTAGCACTGAATACAGGAAATTACTAATACTTCAGTCATGAAGAAAAAAAGTTTACATGACTTTTTTATGGTGGAAGAAAACTTAACTTTTGCAGTATTTCCAAGTTTGAGGAGCAGGTTTGTTCTACTCTGGGGCAGAATCATTATATTAGAGGGCAAGTTCCCAAAATCTCTTTCAAGTCACTGTTGAGGTACATTAAGTTGTGTGTCATCTGCATAATGTTGGAAATTCAAATGATATCTACAGATTTTCTGACCCAAATAAAGCATGTTAAAAAAAAGGAAGAGGACCGAGGGTTGACCCCTGTTGAACGCCATATGAGAGCGGTGCTGGGAAGGGGGATAATTCTGTGGTCAGAGAGATCGAAGCGAAAAGAGGCAAAGGCAACGTCTCTACTAACAAAAAAGTTTTCAAGCCTATGATGAGGATATCACTTTAGATCAATCACTGTATATAAAGATGGACGACACGTCTCCATCTACTCTCATTGTACAAAATTGAAGCCCAAATACTCTAGGAGTGGTGACGTTTTTTGGAGCCTGCACAGCAGAGATGTACAGCGGCTGGTGGAGCCGGGGTAACAATGTCCCGCCCCTTCCATGAACCAAAACATACATTTAACTTACCGAAAAAAACCCGCAAAGACCCTTCATGACGTCGTATTTAAACAGCAGAGCAGCTTCTTGTGTCGGTCTGAAGCAGATATTCACGCTTATGGAAAGTTCACTGACTGTAGTGTTAGTGTTAGTGACGTCTCCTCTCGCCGTTCCTCCTCTACTCTGCTACTCGAGAACAGAACGCGGCCAGAGCCCCATTTGTCAACAGAGCTGTCAATCATGAGGCCACACCCCCTTTTTACAGCATCAAATGACTAATTAAAAATAAACTAGTCAGAAAAATGAACACTTGGACGTAAATCAGCATGATAAGAACTAACTATAATGACAGAAACCATGTTTGAGAAAATGTATTTGACGTGTATTTTGATTTTATAGTTTGACTCATGTCCCATCTGTTAACATGGAGGAGGCGGGCTTTATGAGCTATACTGCAGCCAGTCAGCAGGGGGCGACAGAGAGGGTTTGGCTTCACTGTTAGGGAGCTGACATGTTGTCCACCCTTTTTTTTTTAATACAGTCTATGTAGTAAACTTGGACATTAGTAACTTTGACAAACAAATTATCCTATGCCAGTTATTTTATTGTTTTTCTGTTTGCTACATGAAAACTAAACGACACAACATGCACAACAACAAAAACAAGAACTATACATATAGATAGAATATAAAAGTGTAACTTCATGCGCTGCAAAGTTCGTTCTCGGAGTCAATCTGTGTGTTTGTTCCCTATTTTTGTTGATTGATGATGGCGGATGAGTCACCACGTGCCTGTAATTTAATTAAACGTGTCACTGCGCTCATTCAAACAGCTTTAATTTACTGTCTTCCCATAATTAGTTGAATTCACTCGCATGTAATAATTCATGTTTAATTCTTTTGCATGTAATCCAGGAGAATAAATCAGACTGTATCCAACCAGCTCCACAGTCTGACGTGATGTCTTCTTCATTTGTTGCCTGGTAGCTGACCTCACAGTTACTGTGTGCAGGTACATGATGAATTATAAATGCAGGATAAACAACTGAAGAAGCTAATCAGCATTTTATATGATCTGGTTGGAGTGTGCAGAGATTTGGGTGCTTGATTAATTCGACATGTACTGATTGAGGAAATTATTTTGACGGCTCTTTAAAACGCTTTGAACTCACTTTTCAGAGGAATTACATGTGGCGCTCAGATGCAGTGTCAAACTGGGATTGTGGATAATGGAAGTCATTTAATAACATATTTAGTTTGTGTTGTACAGTACAGCTTGGTTGTTAGCACAGTAACCGAAGGTTACCACCAACAGGCCAAAAACACACAGGTCAGCCGAACTGGAAAATGCAACGGGATGGCTGTTCTTCGTTGGTGGAGCAATTTGTGTGATTTCAGAATGAGAACGAGACTCTGCAACCACGAATGGCAGAGATTGGGGATCGCAATTATGTCCCATGAAAGAGCCGGTCTCAGGAAGCACAGACAGACTAGCACAGATGAAGTCTTTACCAGTTGGAGACATTGCCTGTCGTTACAATTGATTGGACGGTTAAGTAAGGTCCTCCAACTGGCCCCACTGTCGGTTGATTAAAGTCTTAAAGGGATAGTTGGGGTTGTATGAGATACTTGCCAAAAGTAAGTGTACTACATACAGTGGATGGCGGTAGGCACGGCCCGTGTACTGGAATACCGGCCGGAGTGCTAGCACGGATACCAAGCTTTAGGCTGCTGCAGGTAGGGTCACTTTCCCACATAATTTATCCACTTATCAGGACGTCCCACCTAAAAATCAATAGTGGTTTCAATTGTACGCTATTTTTGAATAATAGTTTCACTTTTCAGTATAAAACACATGAAGGAAAACAATGTCCTCTCATCCCCACCGTGAACAGCACTTTGTCGTTTCCGTAATATTGTATTTCCTTTAGTTTGTTGTCTCTTCTACAAACAGCTGGCACAAACAGCTGATCCGACACCGTACGCTGCAGGCGTAGTAACACGTATGTGTTGCGGTCCACACAAAGAAGTGCGAAATAAAGAGGCTTTCTGACTGAAAAGTGAAACTCTGGGAATTAATCAATTATAGGGCACAACTGATACCACTATTGATTCTTAGGTGAGACGTCCTTAGTGGATAAATTACATGTGGAAATGACCGTATCTGCAGCAGCATGTAGCCTAGCATCCGTGCTTGCAAGCCGGCCGGTTTCTCAATACACGGCTGTGACCAGCATCCACACTTACTATTGATAAGTATCTCATACAACCCCACTTCAAACAACCGGACTATCCCTTTAACAGGGTTTCTGTAGGTGAATCTTGGGATGGATAATTATTGTTTTGCTGCCCTGCTTTGAGGCCACATGACCCTGGTAGGTTGGTGAATGCAACTCTTGCTTTATGTCCTGCTGACGGCCCCTCGCAGGGTTTTCCTTGAGGCTTTGCGGTGGAGGTCGCTTGGTCGTTGTCATCCTTTGGCCTCTTGAGCATCCGCCCTGCTTCTCTCTCCCCGTTTACCTCTCCATGCGGGTCTCCCATAGCGTGGTGTCTGACAGGGTTGGCAGCGCTTGTGGCGCTGTGTTGAACTCACATGCCCTCCTATGGGTCTCGTCCCATCGGAGGAATGCGGGGCGCTTAATGCATGGGGTTTCAGTCTCCTGCTAAGCTTGGACCTCCAAGCTTAGTAAAAGGGAGTTTTCTGTAATCCTACTTTAAAAACTGAACTTTGGCATACAATAGTTGATAACATAAACACTTGATACAAGTTACTCCTCTAACTTTCTGCAGGCTCGGAGAGTCAGTGTATAACTCCTGGATGCAAATATTTTAATCCGTACAGTCCGGGCACATGCATTCACTGTAAATCACACAAGGGCTCTTTGTTTCACAGTATTAGACGTTAAAAGATTGTTTCCTAATAGTGCCGATGATGATATTTGGACCTACCACATATTAAGAGCCCCGATTGGCTCTGTCCCTGAGGTCACATCTCGGGTCACGCCGCCTAAGAGCCAATAAATGTCAGACTGCTCCCTCCACATCGTGATGGATAAAATGCGTTCCCAGCTGTCCTGTTACAGCAGACAGACTATAAAAGTGACTAACTCCAGATAATGGTGACAAAGGTCAGACAGAGTGGTTTGATGACAAAGTACCGCGCTCATATCCAAGCTTTCCTCCGCCAAACCTGCAGATAAGAAGAAGCAGAGTTGAAATTCTGCAGATCAGCCTGAGATTAGTCTTATCTTCAAACCATCAGCTCGTATTTAATTTGTGGGCTGTGGTGATGAAAGGCAGGGCCGATTGAGCAAAACTGCCCAGGCTCTTAAACTGCTGCCAAACGTAGCTGCCAAGAACTGAGAAACAAACGCACAGGCTGCAGAGGAAGAAGTTGAAATAACTTAGAGACGCTCTCTGAAAGCTTCTCTCCCCTTCTTCAACAGTCTTCAACTCGTCACTTCTGATCTCGGTCATAACAGCACAATGTCATTCAAACAGCGCTCAAAGAAATGAAAGGAAATAAAAAGGACTGAATAAACTGAAAAACCTAAAAAAAGAAATCTTAATCATTAACCTGTCCTCCCACAGGTGAGGTAATTATAGCACTCAGTGTTGACCAATCAATGTCCAGAAGGGACAGGGAAATTGATCTTAGGTGCAGCTGAGCTAGTCAATTAGTAAAAAGGTAATATTCATGTAATGAAAAGGGAAATATATTATTTTACAGAAATAAAGACAAAAGCTTTAGTCTGACCCCTCACGTCTCTCCATCCATCCAAGTTCTGCTGATGGCCAGGCAGACGGCCAACCTGATTGGCTCACCAGCCCCCGAGGGAGGCTCTGAAATAACAGTCAGCCTCTTTTTTACTAAACTCATCCTGATTTGAAGCAGGACAGACGGACAGAGCGAGGAGGACACGTGGACGGCACGCTTCCCAGTGTTTCTCAAAAGTCCCTTGGCAGTCATCTACCCCCCCAACGCCTCAGACAGCGGACCAGCAGACCCACAGATTCTGCTGTACAGAGGTCAGACAGCTGCAACACCCACGAAGAACTACAAGTTAGGACTGAATTCTTCTGTTCATCACTCAACTGTAATTTAACATTTCTGAAATGTTTAATCATTGTTTGAGTGAATGATGCGTCGGCGTACGGCTGCTGACCACTGATTGCATCATTGCTTACGCTAGCTCGGCTAGTTAACGTAACCTTTTTCCATATATGGAAATATTACTCATGGTTTGGTGTGTCAGGTCACATGACCTCCACATAAACATCTGGATGTAACAGCAGATCATGTAGCTCCTAATGACTGTTAAGATGGACGACGCGTCTCCATCTGCTCTCCTTGTACGAAAGTTGATGCCAAAATTGCGGTGACCCTGAGAGCTCAACGCACAGCAACTTCAGAAAACATCTTTATCAATTTGACAACACATGTGCAGCATTTAGAAAACGAGCAGCAAATAGAAAAACGCTGCAAATAGGGCTACGACTATGTACTGACAGCAAGGCTACGACTATGTATGTACAAACAGCAGAGCTACAACACTGATGCACTGATCAACAGCAGGACTACGCTGCATACATGCAAGACAAACAGCAAACATCAGGGCTATGGCTATGTACTGAGAACAAAAAGGCCACGACTATATACTTACAAACAGCAGGGCTATATTGAAAAACATCATGCTGAGACGATAAACAGCAAACCATCTCCTGACAAATAGCAGGGTTATGACTATGTACTGATAAAATGTAGGCATCCTACTATGTCTGGAAAAAAAACAGCAGCGCTATGACTATGTAATGACAAACAGTAGGGCTACAGCTATGTACTGATAAACAAATCTGCTATATCCTGACAAACAGCGGGGCTACATATCCTTATAAAGAACAAGGCTAAGACTATGTCCTGACAAACAGCGGGGCTACATATCCTTATAAAGAACAAGGCTAAGACTATGTCCTGACAAACAGCAGGGCAACATGTCCTTATAAAGAACAAGGCTAAGACTATGTCCTGACAAACAGCGGGGCTACATATCCTTATAAAGAACAAGGCTAAGACTATATCCTGACAAACAGCGGGGCTACATATCCTTATAAAGAACAAGGCTAAGACTATGTCCTGACAAACAGCGGGGCTACATATCCTTATAAAGAACAAGGCTAAGACTATGTCCTGACAAACAGCAGGGCAACATGTCCTTATAAAGAACAAGGCTAAGACTATGTCCTGACAAACAGCGGGGCTACATATCCTTATAAAGAACAAGGCTAAGACTATGTCCTGACAAACAGCAGGGCAACATGTCCTTATAAAGAACAAGGCTAAGACTATATCCTGACAAACAGCGGGGCTACATATCCTTATAAAGAACAAGGCTAAGACTATGTCCTGACAAACAGCGGGGCTACATATCCTTATAAAGAACAAGGCTAAGACTATGTCCTGACAAACAGCAGGGCAACATGTCCTTATAAAGAACAAGGCTAAGACTATGTCCTGACAAACAGCGGGGCTACATATCCTTATAAAGAACAAGGCTAAGACTATGTCCTGACAAACAGCAGGGCAACATGTCCTTATAAAGAACAAGGCTAAGACTATGTCCTGACAAACAGCGGGGCTATAGGCCTTACTGTGTCGTGACAGTCCTTATATCAGATAAAAGACCAGTAGACGAATGAGGAAATAAAAGCCTGATGAACAACAACATGAACAGTTTTAGTGTCATTAAACTCAGCATTGAGTCTGTCCTGTTAATACTTTTGAGGTGGCAGTCTTCGTGTGAGGAGTGAAAAACAGGAAACATTCATATGATGATGTCACTTACTTCAAACAGAGTGATATTAAAATGTCAAACTGAATAATGAAGAGACTTAAATGAAGATTTAATCAGATTATCAGGATAGAAAAAGACAACAAGACGTCATCCATGTTTGTTAGCATTTGCCTAGCAACAGAGCTAAATCTGCGCACTGCGTCACATTGTTTTGTTATTACACCGTTGACTGCTGATGTTGTCCCATCGTGCGGTTTGGTCAGTGTAGACAGAAGCTCCTCTGGTGTCCCACAATCCTTTGCAGCACCATCAAAATGAACAAAAAGTTCTGCTGAAATGAACGATTATGATTCCTCCTCTTTAAATTTATGACCTTCAAAATAAAACAGTGCTGACAGTTTAAGTTCAGCAGTGAATCATATGACTTCATCAGCGATGTGTGTGATTTCTACCTGCTGCTAGCGTTAGCGGCAGCGCTAACTTCCCTCCTGCCAGGCCGCAGCCGCTGAGTTATGGCTCAGTTTAATGCGACACAACAGCAGAGACGCTCAGCAAACTGAAGCAATTACCTCCAATCTCATAATTCATCCGTGCAGCAGCAGATTTCTGTAAATGCTCAAACTTCACCCACAAAATACACACAGTCACAAAGACACACACAGTGACAGTGCAGAGAGGGGACACACTGAGCGACTAAAACAAGACATTTTAGCAACAACTGGACAGATATTTGTGGCGATACAGTAGCTGTTAGATTGCAGCTCTAATACAGAAGATCCAGAAATTAACTCAGTTCTTCTGAGGTCCCTGAAAACTCTCTCAAAGACCCCTGCAGGGTCCCCAGACCACAGATTGTGACCCCTAAAGATCAAACTTGTTGGTCCTTTAATAACTCAAGCTTCAGACAAATTAGCCCATAATGACCTCCTGTAATAGACGCTAATGTCCCTCCTGGATTATTCATCAACCAGACCCCTCTCCTCATGGAGAGCTGTGGAGGTCAAAGGTCATCTGCTCTGCTCTGTGCGAAACGTGACTGTGAGCTTTCGTCTGAGCGGTCGGACAGATCAGACTGACAAACAGCTTCAACTTTAGCCTGGTTCAGAGCCGAGCAGCAGGTCAGCCAGTCGGGACAGCTCAGACTGTGTGTGTGTGTGTGTGTGTGTGTGGGTGTGTGTGTCTGACTGTTCAGACATCCCAGTTCAGAGATCGAATTGCTCACCAAGTTACAAACTGTTGGTTTGATGTCATTTGCGGTTGTTTTACGTCTCTTTGCGGTCATTTTATGTATCTTTGAAGTTGTTTTACAGAGCAATGTGGTTTTATTGTGTGTTTTGCGGTATATCTTTTTTTGTGAGGTTAATTGGTGACTCTAAATTGCCCGTAGGTGTGGGTGTGAGTGCGAAAGGTTGTCTGTCTCTGTGTGTCAGCCCTGCAATTGACTGGCGACCAGTCCAGGGTGTACCTCGCCCTTCGCCCAATGACAGCTGGGATAGGCTCCAGCCCCCCGCGACCCTGAACAGGATAAGCGGTTTAGATAATGGATGGATGGATCTTTTTTTTGTCATTTTGTATCCTTGGTCGTATATTTGTCTTTTTTGGTCATCTTATGTCGTAGTTTTGCACCTTTTCATGTTCTTTTTCACAACGGCGTATTAGGGCCATTGTAAAAGTAAATGGAGCAGGAGGAGAAGAGTAATATCCCGAGACAAAACATGAAAATCTGCCAGAAAAAAAAGGCTAATTTATGAGATTATAGAGTCATAAATTCGTGAGAAACAAAAACTCGTAAAATAGTGTTTATAGAAACCTTTTTGTTTCTCCCAAATTTATATGATCTCATAAATTTACTTACAAATTTGCCATTTTTTTTACTCTGAATGTTTCTCTTCTCCTCCAGCGTTTTAAGTCCCTATGTGGTCATTAAGTGTCTGTTGTTTTTTTATCGCTATTTCTGTATCTCTATTTTTGTGGTTTTGGCGACTATTTGCGGTAGCTTGAGTCTCTTTGTGGTAATTTTACGTGTTTTGCATCTGTTCTTGGTGGTGTTTACGCTCTCTTGTTCTCGGACTGTCCAGCTGCAACAATCCAGACGAGAAAGGTCACCAAGTTTTGATCTGTTGGGTTGATGCAATTTGAAGTCATCACAACTTCCAATAATCTGGTAATATATGAAGTAATGTATGAATGTTCAAAATGATCATTTGTTGCAGCTTGAATACTTACATAAAGCATTTTATTACCTCCAACCTTATTGAGATTATCGCTGTCATAAATGCATAAATGATGTCATCCCACTGATCCACAGATTAGACGGATCTCTGAGCTGATTGGCCTCGTTGATCTGGTGACCTGAGTGTACCTAGAGTCAGGTGAGAGAGGGAGAAGTAGGCCAGTGTCTCTTTATCTCTGTCTTATCAGTGCTGCAAATTGCTGCGATACAGCACAGAGGAAACACAAAGCAGAAGCCTGGGCCTCATTGTCCACCTGAATGTCTCCGTGTGTGTATCCAGGTCACTGCGTGGCTATCTTGTGGGGTTAATGTTTAGCCTGCAGAGAGCAGAACGGCTCTGAATGGACCAGGACCTGCAGAGCCGCCAGGGCTTCACCCCAGCCTCTGTTTACTCTGATTAATTATTCTCTGAAGGAGGCTGCAGCTCACTCACACGCCTACTGCCTCACACACTGCACATGGCGAGGGGGAGGCTTTCAGCATTTCACTCAAAGCTTTTTTAAATCTAAGTGCTGCATTTAACACAGATGACCATAAATTACCGGACACACGGGGAAAAGATGCTAAAGTGGTCCGGGTTACATTTAGAGGACAGGAATAACGCTGTCTCAGCAGAATAACATGACAAGTGGAGTTCCCCAGGGCTCAATCTTTAGACCACTACCTTTTAACATTTACATGCTTCCTTTAGGCCTCGTTAAACAAAGCTGATCTCACAGATTCTGCAGAACGAACAACACATCTGTCAGACCACAAAAATACCCTTTAAAGAGTTATTTGTTAACACTGACAACACTTTCACATCTTTGTGGTAGCTTAGCTTAGCATAAAGACTTAAAGACATACAACATAAAGAAGCTTGGTTTGCTCCGTATCAAGGTTACAAAATCCACCAAATTTAATTCTTTTTTATATTGTTTTTTATTTACTGTATTCTATCTCTATATTTTGAACCTTTGCACTATTTTGATCCCCTTGTCTTAAGTTCTTGTTTAACTTCTGTGATTTTCTTTGTAAATATTTTTTTGTGGTCATTTTTTGTCAGTTTTTTTACACATTTTTGTAGTTTATCTGCATGTCTTTGGGGTAATTTATCAGCTGTTTGTGGTCGTTTTACATATATTCGTGTTAGTTTTGTGTTTGTTTTCGGTTGTTTTACTTCTCTTTGTCGTTGTTTTGCATCTATTGTGGATTGTCTCCGGACTTTAAGTCTCCTTGTGGTTGTTTCTGCTCTCAGCGGGAGGGGGGGGATTGGCTCTGAGTTCTTGGATTTTCTGTTGAGCTGACCCCAGCTGACGTTTACACTTTGGTAAAACTTTGCTTTTGTCCAGATTAAACAAGCAAGATTTAACATTAAACAGCCAATCTGTGAGCTTTAGAGGTGCTATAAGGTGGATTTTGAGACCTTTAGACAGATGCAGGCTGCCATGTTTCCAGACTTTATGCCAAGTTAAAATAACTAGCTGCTGTAGCTTCATATTTACCATTAATACAACCGAGTGGTTTCAAAAATCTCTTCTAACTCTATTTTCTTTTTTTTTTTTAACTACAGGCCCCGAATGGTCTCCAGCACACCGTCACTGATTCAGTCACTGCCCCAGAACTGTTTCAGTTCAGCTGCATGACATTAATGTAAGGATCAATGAAAGAACAAATAACACCATTAAAGAACAAAGTAAGTTCAGAGGGTCTGCTGTCAATCCCCACAGTGAGCGCTGCTGCGACACGTGGCTCACCAAATATTAAATAAGCATTTTAAAGACTGAAGTCAGACACCGGCCACTTATTGGCCAATTTGGCTCCGATTAGCGAATCCAGCTCCCGGAGGACCGAGGAGGAAGGAAGCGTAGCTGGATTCATTTAGTCGCACTTCATGATTTTAATAAATTAGATTTACAGTAAGATTGGGCTCCGAGCAGAGGGAATCCCTCCGAGGGAACTTATTAATGTGTCCTTTCAAAAGAAAACACACGCTGATTTGATTTGGACAGGATCGCACTCAGAGCGACGATGATGTCTGCTTTAGACAATATTAAATACGAAAAAGAAATGTGCACAACTGACTATCGGACTCATGGGCTAATGTCTCATTTCTAAGAGGCTGTAACACACACACATAAACACACATAAACACACACTGAGCCTGCTGAGGGATTTATGGTCTCAGTTGTTGTCCAGCTCTCAGGGAGAGTTTCCAGTTCATGTTTCCTCCTGTGAGGAGCAGCGATGAGAAACAGCAGAGGCCTCTGGTTCAGCTCCACGTTCCTGCAGGATAAACTGACTTACAGCAAACAAAGACAGGGGAAGGATTACAGGCAGCTAACATTACACTTAATGCTGCTATTTGATTTAAAAGGCAGTTTTCCTGCACTGCACTTAAAAGCTTTTTCCTGTATAAGAACACATTTAAAGCCTTTAAAACATCATGAATAAAGCTGGCAACACATCAGTGGTACATGACAGGCATGGGAATAAAACTAACATTAGGTGTAATGTATGTATCCAAAAGTCAAAACAAGAGATGTAAAATGCTGAAAGAGAGACCAGAAATGACTGCAGGGAAGCAAAAGGACCAAAAGTGATGCAAAACAACTGCAAAGGGCAGTAAAACAACCACAAGAGAACCGCGAATAGATGCAAAACCACCACAAAGAGACGCAAAACAGCCACAAAGAGACGCAAAACAGCCACAAAGAAAAGCACAGGGACCATAGAGACACAAAGAGACACAAAAAAAGTGATGTAAAACAACTACAAATAGAAAATGCAAAACCGCCAGAAAGAGACTTTAAATGACTGCAGAATCCTCATGACCAGACAGATACAAAACCACCGAATGCAATGCTATTGTAGACGCAGACAGGGTTTTGTGGACATGAAGACTCTTAGAGATAAGTGACTACAGAGCAATGACAAAGACGCGAGATGACAAAGAGATGCAAACCAACTGATAAAGATGCAATAGGACCAGAAATGGACATCAAACAACCACACACAGACTAAATACTACAACAAATAAATGCACACACAGGACGCACAGATGCAAATGACTTTAAAACGAAGTGAAGTGATGACGAAGAGATGGAAAAACAACCACAAAGTGGAGCATGTTAATGACACAAAATGACCTAAAAAGATGCAAAAACATCAAAAAGTGACTCAGAACAACAAAGAAATTTAACACTAAAACAAAGAGGTATACAAAACCTACAAAGAAACACAAAACTATGCAAGAGCTAGGTTTTTTGGTGGATATTAAGGGCCCTATCGTACATGCGGTGCAATGCGGCGCAAAGCGCGCAGTGCAAGTGTCATTGCCATTTTCCACCCAATGCAGTCGTCATTTTCACGCCTAACAACCACGTTGTTAAATAGCAAGTGATCTTGCGCCCACCTTCGCGCCCATGGGCGTGTTTGTCTTAAAATGAGGTGTGGTCATGCAAATGGGGGGTGGACATTGAGTCTCATGTAGAGGGTTTTGGTGGACATTGAGTCTCATGGAGAGGGTTTTGGTGGACATGAGTCTCATGGAGAGGGTTTTGGTGGACATTGAGTCTCATGTAGAGGGTTTTGGTGGACATTGAGTCTCATGGAGAGGGTTTTGGTGGACATGAGTCTCATGGAGAGGGTTTTGGTGGACATTGAGTCTCACGGAGAGGGTTTTGGTGGACATGAGTCTCATGGAGAGGGTTTTGGTGGACATGAGTCTCATGGAGAGGGTTTTGGTGGACATTGAGTCTCATGTAGAGGGTTTTGGTGGACATTGAGTCTCATGGAGAGGGTTTTGGTGGACATTGAGTCTCATGGAGAGGGTTTTGGTGGACATGAGTCTCATGGAGAGGGTTTTGGTGGACATTGAGTCTCACGGAGAGGGTTTTGGTGGACATGAGTCTCATGGAGAGGGTTTTGGTGGACATTGAGTCTCATGTAGAGGGTTTTGGTGGACATTGAGTCTCATGTAGAGGGTTTTGGTGGACATTGAGTCTCATGGAGAGGGTTTTGGTGGACATGAGTCTCATGGAGAGGGTTTTGGTGGACATTGAGTCTCACGGAGAGGGTTTTGGTGGACATTGAGTCTCATGGAGAGGGTTTTGGTGGACATGAGTCTCATGGAGAGGGTTTTGGTGGACATTGAGTCTCATGGAGAGGGTTTTGGTGGACATTGAGTCTCATGGAGAGGGTTTTGGTGGACATGAGTCTCATGTAGAGGGTTTTGGTGGACATTGAGTCTCATGGAGAGGGTTTTGGTGGACATGAGTCTCATGTAGAGGGTTTTGGTGGACATTGAGTCTCATGGAGAGGGTTTTGGTGGACATTGAGTCTCACGGAGAGGGTTTTGGTGGACATTGAGTCTCACGGAGAGGGTTTTGGTGGACATGAGTCTCATGTAGAGGGTTTTGGTGGACATTGAGTCTCATGGAGAGGGTTTTGGTGGACATGAGTCTCATGGAGAGGGTTTTGGTGGACATGAGTCTCATGGAGAGGGTTTTGGTGGACATTGAGTCTCACGGAGAGGGTTTTGGTGGACATGAGTCTCATGGAGAGGGTTTTGGTGGACATTGAGTCTCATGTAGAGGGTTTTGGTGGACATTGAGTCTCACGGAGAGGGTTTTGGTGGACATTGAGTCTCCTATAGAGGGTTTTGGTGGACATTGAGTCTCATGTAGAGGGTTTTGGTGGACATTGAGTCTCATGGAGAGGGTTTTGGTGGACATGAGTCTCATGTAGAGGGTTTTGGTGGACATTGAGTCTCATGGAGAGGGTTTTGGTGGACATGAGTCTCATGTAGAGGGTTTTGGTGGACATTGAGTCTCATGGAGAGGGTTTTGGTGGACATTGAGTCTCACGGAGAGGGTTTTGGTGGACATTGAGTCTCACGGAGAGGGTTTTGGTGGACATGAGTCTCATGTAGAGGGTTTTGGTGGACATTGAGTCTCATGGAGAGGGTTTTGGTGGACATGAGTCTCATGGAGAGGGTTTTGGTGGACATGAGTCTCATGGAGAGGGTTTTGGTGGACATTGAGTCTCACGGAGAGGGTTTTGGTGGACATGAGTCTCATGGAGAGGGTTTTGGTGGACATTGAGTCTCATGTAGAGGGTTTTGGTGGACATTGAGTCTCACGGAGAGGGTTTTGGTGGACATTGAGTCTCCTATAGAGGGTTTTGGTGGACATTGAGTCTCATGTAGAGGGTTTTGGTGGACATTGAGTCTCATGGAGAGGGTTTTGGTGGACATTGAGTCTCATGTAGAGGGTTTTGGTGGACATTGAGTCTCATGGAGAGGGTTTTGGTGGACATGAGTCTCATGGAGAGGGTTTTGGTGGACATTGAGTCTCACGGAGAGGGTTTTGGTGGACATGAGTCTCATGGAGAGGGTTTTGGTGGACATGAGTCTCATGGAGAGGGTTTTGGTGGACATTGAGTCTCATGTAGAGGGTTTTGGTGGACATGAGTCTCATGTAGAGGGTTTTGGTGGACATTGAGTCTCATGGAGAGGGTTTTGGTGGACATGAGTCTCATGGAGAGGGTTTTGGTGGACATTGAGTCTCATGGAGAGGGTTTTGGTGGACATTGAGTCTCACGGAGAGGGTTTTGGTGGACATGAGTCTCATGGAGAGGGTTTTGGTGGACATGAGTCTCATGGAGAGGGTTTTGGTGGACATGAGTCTCATGGAGAGGGTTTTGGTGAACATCCATCTGACCGACACCCTGCAGCAGGAGCTTCAGATCCAGCTCAGGTCAGGGAGGTGAGAGGATATGAACTGCACATGTCTCCAGTATCTCGCTCGGCACGGGAAAACATTCCCATCATTCTAGCTCATTGACATTCAGATCAGCCCCGCATCGAGCGTTTATCTTGTTTATGAGTTGTGAAACCTGGAATAAATCAGTGGTGTGGAGAGCAGCGCTGCCAAGCTCCCAGTGACGTTATCAACCTCGGCCATGAATCAGGAACACGGGAGGCGTTATTTCTGCTCCGCTCCGCTCCTCTAATTCTCCCTGACAAGCGAAGCCTGAACTTGTCAATCATGTTGTCCCTGATTGCTTACAGATATCTGGAGGTTTGACAGCTTTCTGCGAATCTGTGGCTTCTTGATCGATAGGTTTTATAAACAGCTTCACCTTCGCCCCCCCCCCCCTCCTCAGGCAACACTCTGCAGACCCCTCGGGAGGTTTCTGTGTTCGACCAACAGAGGCTGGCTGAAGCTGTCGGTCCATCAATCTGAGTTCACACACACTGTACTCACACACACACTTAAACTCTGATTTAACAACATTTAGCCCCTTAAAAAATGTAGGCATATTAAAATGAGCTGTTATCAATGTACTCTGGATCTTTACAGGGTTCAACCCACCACAAAGTGATCACAAGATGTGAGCAAGATCCAGATTCGACAATATACAGAGACAATCTGCAGTTTTGAAAGAGCAGATAAGACAATGTTTTACGCGCTAGCGAAGCCAACTTCTTTCTGTCTGTGCTCCATGTTGGTCCGGTCTGCGTGATCTTAAATACTGTTCAATACACTGAGATGAAACTTGACATTCATGTTACACTCAGGATGAATTGCAAAAACTTTGTTGATTCTTTGATGTTTCACAGGAAGTTTGTAGGAATTAGTAAAAATAAGCTGCTTACTGGACAGGCACCTGGTTACCCTGTTATACCTTTTTTTCCCCTCCCAGGCTCAGACTACTGGACATTATCAGCTGATTCATACCTGATTTAACCCGTTCTCTGAGCATCAGAGGACAAATCTGCTCTGGAATCTTGCAAAAATAACTAATAAAATCAATTTCGATTTTAGCATCATATTGGGTCATTGTTAAGAAGGAGGTTCAAAGTTGGAGTTTTATTATCACCATGGGATCAGAATGCATCAGCCAGGAAACTTCAGGTCATTTTAACAGGGTTTATTTCTTCAAAATATTGAAGTGGAGTTCAACAAAACACACGTGGGATGTATTAAATTATCTGAAAGACATGGAACACAAAATAAGAACAATAAACAATAAGTCAAATTAGATTCAACTGTGTCCGAATAAAATATGGATAAAGTTCTAGTAAATTAATATGAACAAAATTACTAATAAGTAGGAATAGACACCTCGTATAATACTGAACTGCCGCCCCATGTGAAGGTGAAAGAGTGCAGTCTTTAAATAGGGACTGATCAGGTGAATTCCATCTGGGTAACGATGAGTGACAAGGACTGCAAACAACCAATCAATGATGAGGAAAGGAGAAACAAGGAAGTGAACTGAAGGAAGTGAGGTAGGTGAGGAAGGGAGGAGGTGAAAGGTAATAAAACTGTGATCTTTACTTTATTTCTACTCTTTGTTTAACGCCTGCAAAACACATCACACAGCTTTTTATCCGTATTGCTAACAAGGACATTAGCATTAGCATTATGAGCATGTTAGCTTTCTCTAAGAGCTGCTAGCATGTCTGCAAACGCTGCCTGGTTTTACCTTGCAGTTTGTATCCATCACACGTAGCCACATATCTGAAGCGCCTTCGTGGTTACCTCCGGTGTGATCGATCAGCTCTTTTATTGATCTAAAACAGAAGAAGCTCACAGGACAACCAGTCTGAGCGCAGTGACATTAATATTGAATTGGAGTTTCCTTGTTATAGTTTGAGTTCCTGGTTAAATAAATCTCTGTGTGATTGGAGTTTAATGTCAGCAGTAACTGATGGACTGTTGTTTATTTACATTAAATACACAACAGATCACAGTGATTGATTACAGCACGGTTAGAGTGAACACAGTGAGTGATTACAGCTCACACACACACACACACACACACACACACACACACACACACACACGCTGAGGGAGGCAGAACCCCCCGGAGCATCCTGGACTCCTGAAAGCTGGATGTTGATTGGCAGGGTCGGCCACACGTACCGGTTACCACGGCAACAAGTGGACGTGGGAGAAGAAGCATGAAAAGTTCAGCCGAAAAGTGAAGGCAGAGAGAACAAACTTCAGGAGGTCAAAGGTCAGCCAGGAGCAGGGCCAAGCGTTAGCAGCGATTGCTGCGTCACAGTGATGATCCTCACACCCAGGTGAATGAGAAGTTCAGAGGGGAAGAGATGAGAAGGAGAAGATAAAGAGTGATAAGAAGAGAGGGAGAAGAAGAACAGGGCTAAAAAAAAGGAGGAGAACAAGAAGAAGGAAGAGAAAAAAAAAGAGGGAGGAGGGAGAATGAGGAGAAGAGGGGAGGGGAGTTCGAGAAGGAGAAGAAAAATAAGATAAAGAGAGAAGAAAAAAAGAGAGAGAAGAAGAAGAGCAGGAAGTTTGAAAAGGAAACAAATCGAAGGAGCAGGAGAAGAAGAAGAAGTAAATCCAGTAGATGTGTCTCTGCTCGTCTCTCAGGAGGTCTGTTTCTCTCTCAGTGGAGGAAGCTGATTGGCTGATTGGCTCCATCTGGATGAGATAAATCCTCTGCACTGGTTTATACTGGTTCCCTCCCAGTGATCCCCTTCAGCTCCTCTCCTGCTCACAGCAGAGTACTTTTACTTTTGTCCACCTCTGAATGTGGCATAAAGATCACAGCAGCAGCAGCAGGAGGGAAATTAAATGCACGTGTGGAAACATCGATTAATGCATGAATGTGTTTTGAACAAAGAGAATAACATCTCCTTAATGGACCTGGGAAACGGCCTTGGGGTAAAGATTTGGTGACAGACAATAAAATCGGAGCAGGACTCCATCTTTTAGAATCGATTGAACTCTCATTCTAACCAGCTGTTCGATGAATAAATAAAAAACACACACAATGGAATAAACGTCCTGACAGTCTGTTTGCTCTCTGTCAGATGTTCACAAACAGAAATATGCTCTAAAGATTACGATCATGAGAACATTTTCCAGGAGGAGGCCGAAGTGTCCCTCACAGTGACTCAACAGTTGTTTAAGGTGGAACCTCATCGAGCTGGAGCTCAAATAATGGATGTGAAGCATCAGAGAAATGAGCAGAGAGACGGCAGATTCTACAGAAAAGGACTTTAATGAGAATATAGTTGCATCTTTATTATGTCAGGTGGTGGGTCTGTATTGTTTACACAAAGAGGAAAAAGTATTTAACATGTGTCTTTATTTGTCTTAAAGGTAATCTCTAAGACCTCAGTTTTATTCTCATTGGCGCCACCTGTGGTGATAAACGGTAACTGCGGGAGCACACTTCCCAGATATCCAGACAGTGCTGCATGTGTGAAATCCACGGTCGGCTCCGGTTGTAACTCTTGATTTTTCTGGCTGACGGTCGCTTTCCTTTTCAGACTGTTTGCTTCATCTGAGCATCGAGTTTGTTTCTTCTTCTTTGGATTTTCACTTCTTGTTGAAGTTGTATCTGTAGTCATCCATCTTTTCTTTGTTTGTTCAGCCATAGTAGATTACTGTTTACTCGCAACACTGCACAGAGAGCGGAAAAGCAGCTGCTTAGCTCCGCCTACCCTCTCTGGCAGACCAACCACTGCTGGCTGATGGAAAACACGTCACTAACTGGGCGCTGCTTGGGATTGTTTCTATGAAAGTCGCCACAGACAGCCAGTCTGTAATAATACTATATACTGCAAATGCAAAGGCTTTCATCAGTGGGCCATCGGCTCAATCACAATTGTGTTACCTCATTCGGCGATAGATAGAGACTTCTTCCATATTATGACTTTGACAATAATATTTCTTCTTAATAAACATCTGAAATTATCAATAACTCGACAAAGTTAAAGTAATCTGTAATCTGTTACATGCCTGATTAATCACAATGAGCTTAACAAATACACGGCAAAGTTTATTTATTGATTTAGCATCAAACTGATAAACCTTAACTTTAGACGCTTTGACAGGCGAAGGAGAACACAGGTCTGGTTAAGGGCAGAGCAAACTAAGCAATGGATTCTCCTCATATAATTATAAGTGTTCTGATAAAAGACAAGTGGTTAGCGCTGTTGAAGGTTCCTGGTTTGAATCCCAGCTCAGTTGTAGCGGGCCTTTCTGTTTGCAGGTTCTCCTCGTGCATGCGTGGGTTCCCTCCGGGTACTCCGGCTTCCTCCCACAGTCCAAAGACATGCTCGTTAGGTTCACTGGTGACTCTAAATCGCCCGTAGGTGTGAATGTGAGCGTGAAAGGTTGTCTGTCTCTGTGTGTCAGCCCTGTGATTGACAGGTGATCCGTCCAGGCCTCTCACCCAATGACAGCTGGGATAGGCTCCAGCCCCGCGTGACCCTGAACAGGATAAGTGGTGTAATGGATGGATGGATGGTTCCCCTTGGGTAGTTCTGCTTCTTCCAGTGTGAAGGTATTGCCAGCTTCCCGGGCACTGATTTAAAGTACATTTCATATTCTTTTGTAATATTTGTGATGCAGGACTTTTCTATATAAAGTGAGTATTTCTTCGTCTGATTGTTACCTTTAGTGAAGTTAAAGATCTGAGTATCTCTGTGACAGGGACAGAGTTTTAGTAACTCAGAAAAGTGAGTTTAGAGTTCAGTTCCCCCTCAGTAAAAAAATGTGTTTGTAGTTTCATGTCTGTCGTTTTTTAAACTGACAGTCGTTCAGAGGATTCGCTCTGTAAGACGCAGAAGAAGAAGAAGAAGGGAAACAAATGGAGAACATGTTTTCCAGATGTTTCTGTGTGAAGCGCTCTGCCAGATTCTCGGAGGAGGTGGATTTTAAACAAACGTATCTTGGCGGCGGAGGACGAGGCCATCGCTCATTTTTATGTTTGATGTTTCAACGTTTTCATGTCTCCCCATCTGGAGAGGAAGAGAGAGCAAGGCATCGTGGGAAGAGAGAGGGAGATCACTACAGCTCTGCTTTACTGTCCGCACACACACACACACACACACACACACACACACAAGCTCATAAACAGCACAGCCAAAACATGCCTATCAACAGTTATTAAGACAGAAACATGGAGCCTCAAACACACACGAGATTCTTTAACCAGAAAAATCTGCACCAAACCATCAACAGAAACACAAATACACTGTGACATAAATACAAACACGCAGATATGAAGTTATTCATGTTTACTAACAATACGGAGGAGCACAATGTGGATTTATTAGTGATGTCACAATCAAAGACTCCTGTCAGTGTCTCTTCAGCACAAACACATTGTCAGAGTCGCTGGGACCAAAACTTTCACGCCTGTCCTACAGACACAGATCCTCCATCAATGTTTGTGGAAGGACCCGCCCCCATTGTGATCTGATTGGCCACCCCTTAGGCCCGGAAACTTCTCATTGGCTCTTAGTGATGTCTAAGAATGCAGTAATATGCACCCTTCAGGTGAGAAAAGTGTTTATTTTTGTGAGGATTGCATTCATGAAAAACAAAGGCCTTTGCTTTAAACTGAAGGAAAGCTAGTTAACGTCAACTATGGAAGCCCTAAGCGGACATGCATCCATCCATTTTATTTACTCCATTTTCCCGTGATAGCGAGTAATCTCAAACTTATTTATCTCGTTATCTCGAGATAACAATACGTTTGTTTTTGCAGCTCTGGGGAGACAAGTTATGATCATGTGACGTTACGGTGGTGCAGCTTCGTTATCTCGAGATAACGAGACAAATAAGTCGAAATAACACAACCGGAAATTACTCTTCATCACAGGAAAACGGGGTATGTATGTATGCATGTCCGCTTAGGGCTTCCGTAGTTTTCCTCTATCAGAGATCACATCAGAAATGTTTTATCTGAACCCCATTAAAAACATTCTAAAGTTTTTGCTTGTTGTCGTGTGCACAGACCGGGAAAAGTAAATCTGAATCATGATGTTGATACATTGATGACCCATTTACTGCAATAAAATCACATGGACCTCATGAAGCAGGAGAATCTCAACCCAGTTTCTGCAACGCAACTTCACACAAATTTCTTGCTCAAGTTGAAAAAAATTGAACATGGGCGTAATTGCATTCCTGTCGTTACATTGGCGTCATTTAAGCAAGGCCAGGGGAGCTGAATGTCCTGATGAACTCGACTCCACCCACCAGACCTTTGGATGGTAAGGCCTGCTCCCAGTGGACACCAATGACTGTACGTAAAGATGGACGACGCGTCTCCACCTCTTCTCGTTGTACAAAAGTGAAGCTAAAACCCCCCCAGAGTGGGTGCAGTAGAGATCGGCCAGTGGAGCTGCTGTATTGACGTCCCGCCCCTTCCTCTACCCGACACGCACCTTTACCTTGTGTCCTTGGCGTGTTGGAGCCCTCAGGTGGCCTCAGTCTGCAGCAGAACAGCTTCTTGTGTCGGTCTGAAGCAGATATTCACGCTTATGGAAAGTTCAATGACTGTAGTGTTAGTGTTAGTTACGTCTCCGCTCGCCGTTCCTCCTCTACTCTGCTACTCGGGAACAGAACGCTGCAGGAGCCCCATTTCTCAACAGAGCTGTCAATCATGAGGCCACGCCCCCTTTTTACAGCATCAGATAACTAATTAAAAGTTAACTAGTCAGAAAAATGAACACTTGGACATAAATCAGCATGATAAGAACTAACTATAATGACAGAAACATGTTTGAGAAAAATGTATTTGACGTGTATTTTAATTTTATAGTTTGACTCATGTCCCATCTGTTAACATGGAGGAGGCGGGCTCTATGAGCTATACTGCAGCCAGTCAGCAGGGGGCGATAGAGAGGGTTTGGCTTCACTTCTAGGGCGCTGTCATGTCGGCCATCTTTTTAAACAGGCTATGGACGTCACAAGTGCTGACCACTCTCTCCTCTCCAGCTTCTTCTTCACTTCTTATACACAGTCTGTGATCTGCTCTGACCTCGTGTGTGTGTGTGTGTTTGTTCAGGAACGCTGTAGTTTGGTTTAACTGTTGTCAGTTTAGTTTCTAAGACTACAAACGTGTTAAAGCAAAAGTAGGTTTATATTCATGGATTGTGTTGGAATCTGTTTGTTATTGTCTTTTGCAGAAAGTAGCTGTGTGCCAAACAATCAACCAAAGAAACACACAGCTACACACTAACACTAATACACACACACACACACCCACTCACACACACCCACCCACCCACGCTGAGTAATGTTCCTGATAACTCCTCGATGCTCGAGCTTTGCAGAACATTAATATCAGTTTACATTCAGAGATTCTGGAGTCCAACAACACTCGCTCTCCTGGCCAGAAACAGCCTCGCACGCCCTCAGCTCGACCTCCTCTCCCCCAGGTACCAGTAGGAGGGAGGGGAGAGAGAGGGAGGGGTTATTGTTGCAGAGGCCAAAAAACTTCCATCAGGAACCAATCAGAGAGGGGGATTTTAGTGGTTAAGGTAAAATCTGCTTTTGATTAATGAGGCAAATTCCACCCTGCAGCCTATCAGCCTCTTTTAGCTCCTTGTTTTGGTTTGAGTGTTTCAGCAAGACTCAGCTTTCAGGTTTGACACGTTCATCCTGTGGTTTTAATGAAACTACCTCATAAATGTGCAGAAAAAAAGAGTAAACAGGGTATGGAAGACAATTAGGGCCAAAAAATGTGAGAAAAATGTCATTTCTGATTTTAAAAAATTAATTCTAAAATAAATTCTAAATAAAAAAAAACTACTGAGATTTTAGTGAAATCTCCACTCCAAATAAATGTTTTTTCAGCAATAAAAAAAAAAATTTAATTAAAAAAAACAAAGAGATTAATGTCAAAATTCTGACTTTAATCTAAAAGATAAAATAAAAAATATGATCCCTAACCAAAACATTAAAAGTCAAAATTCTGACTTTAATATCTAAAAACTAGGAAATAATTTTATTATTATTTTTTTTTTAAAGGAGGACGTCTGACTTAAATCTAAAAAAATAAGAATAGAAGAATTAAGAATAAAATAATCAAAAATATATAATCAATAAAATATGTACTCATTCCTAAAAAATGAAAAAATTTTTGTAAAACAAAAAAAATCAAAATATAAACGTCAGAACTCTGACTTTCTTCTAAAAAAAATAAAAAAATAAAATATATTAAAAAAATTAAAGTCTGAATTTTGACATAAATCAATGGAAACAATTGAAACATTGGATCCTGTCCATTCTCTAAGTTCTAAATGTGTGTACAAGAACCATCAGCACAAACAAAAACATCAAAAATACCAAAAAATATCATTAAAAATTCTGGGAAATGTTTGTAAAATGATGCAGCAGGTTTGTGGAATATTTGACTCAGTGAAACATCACAAACATGAAGCAGAGACTTTATTTTTCTACCTGTAATTAACTTAAACCAGTGAAGCAGTCGGAGCTTAATCTGCAGACGGGCTACATGTGAACATTCAGCTCTTTTGCCTATTTTCAGATTAAGTCTAATTTAACTTATTTAACCTGCGAGGTGCTCTAAAAAAAGCTGATGTTCAGGTTTATTTTTAGACACTGACGCAGCCCCGGAATATTCTGGGAACAATGGGAGGAGGAGGTGGGAGGACCGGTTCTGCGTGGGGAGATTTCTGTGTCAGGCGGAGACGTAAACCTTGAACACTGCGAGCTGACGGGTTCACTCCTTCACCTTTGAACGTCACAGAAAAAAAAAACCTGTCCAGGTTCATGGGGCTCAGGCGATCGTGATGTCATCGTGTCAATCATTCACCAACATCACGTCTGTCGCGTACGCTCAAAGCTGCACATTCAGCTGTTTGATTTGAGAGGGCTCTTATCTGTCTGACACACACACACACACACACACACACACACACACACTCTGACTGATTTAACCCTGAGCTTGACTAGGAATGACTGGACTGCAGAGAAATGAGTTATTGAGGCTGAGTCTCTCTGTGACCTTTGACCCCTGATGTCACTCAGAGGTCCCAGCCCATTAGAAGCATCCTGCAGAGCAGAGTGAAGTGGATCGTTTCCAGCCGGCTGTATCGTCCGTCGTCCATGTATATAAGCTGTTTTTCATTGTACATATTTTTTTGCATCTTATCCTGCATTTAGAATAAAGCCGGAATATTTTGGTCTATTTTGCTTCTTTCTTTTTCTTGTACTTGGTCCAACTTTTTTTCTGACATGTTGACGATTTACTTGACATGTGGAGATAGTTGTTGAAACATTGACTTGAATATAAACACGTCAACTTTATTTTTGACATTTCTATTTTAATCTGAAAAAGCAAAAAAAAATGTCTCCTGTGATTTATTTTATTTATACAGCTCAGAGACCAGTGCAAAAACATGTATTTCTCTGGTTCTACTATTTATGGGTTTGTGTTTGTGTAAAATGAACGTTTGTTTATTGTAAAAACAACATTTCTCCTACTTCCAAATCAAATATTATTTTGAGGTCTTTAATTTACAGAAAATGACTGGTTAACAAGCCAAACGATGCAAAAAAGATGTTTTTCAGAGCTCAAATAAAGCAAAAAAATAAAAGTTCGAGTTCAAACAACAGAATACTAACTCGGGAAGAGTTCACAGATCAGTGTGACCTGGTTTATAGTCACAGCTCTCGTGCATCTCTGCATGCTCTCCTCCAGTCTGTCACAGTGCTGCTGGGTGACGTTAGGCCGCTCTTGGAGCAGCTCGGCGTTGTGACTGTCCATCTTCCTCTTGATCACATTCAGGAGGTTTTAATGGGGTTCAGGTTTGGATCGAGCCATGACGTGACGAGAGAGATGCTGATGTAAGGAACATTTGGAGTCGTCTCTTGAGCTTTATATCCGGCTCTTAAAAATAAACTGTACTCTGTTCCTGTCGCCTTCAGTCTTGACATTTTGACTTTATATGCGAAAATACGAAAGATAAAAATCTTCCTCCGGTTATTTATGTTTTATTTCTGGTTCAACTGAAATATCGACTTAATCTGCACACGTCGACTTCAGTCTCGAAAGTTGAAGTATTAAAGAAACCCTTTTCTCTCATTGTTCCTCTTCGGCCTGACCAGTGTGACCAGATTGGGCTTCTTGTGATGACCTTTGATGGGCTGGGGGAGACAGCGTTGGGCTGGTAGATGGATTTTGGGCTGCTCGTGTCAACATGTGGCGGGGTTTTGAACACAAACAAGCTGTCATTTTACGGTTTGTTGTTTCCACTCACTCATTGTTTACCCATTCGATTGACATGAGTTGTATTCAATTGTTTCTCTTGTTGGTTGTCTTTGGTTGCCCTGAGGATCAATAAAGTATCATCTTATCTTTTGGGGTTGCAATAGCATATTTATCTAACATTTTATCTTATTTGATGCAGATATGAAGCTTCTTATGCTTATGATCTGCTTTCAATTGCATATGTAATGTTTTTTTTTTACGGGTTTCTAGCAAGGTTATGATTTGGGCTTAAAGGATTTGAAACTGTCAAGCTGATCCGGCAACACTGGGCCTGACCCTCATCCTCTTCATTAGAAATGAACCATTACAACATAAATCTTTTCAGTATTATTATTAGTGTTGATTTTGTCACGTGTGCAGGAGGCAGTTTGAGTGTGAAGATGTTCAGTGTTGTGGTGCCTTAGTCTTTGACTTGTTGCAGGGACTTAAACAAAAAACACACATTTGTTATAAAAGACAAACTCCAAACACATGGTCCAACTTTTATACTCAATTTTAATTTAGAATGCACGTTAGCCCAGATTCCTCTGATATAAAAAAGCTGAGTGACGACAGAGAAATGCTGCCCAGCAACATTCAGACCGAAACATGACAAACATCCCAGCACGACAACAATCTGTTTCCTGATTCGCTCCATGACACAACTTTTCTTTAATCTGATCGCAGTTAAACATTTAGCAGACACACGGTGCCCCCCCTCCCCCCCATGCAAAGACTTCTTTATAGACATGCTGCTTTTTGGAATAAACGTGTAGAAAATAAACAATAGAAAAGTGGAAAAGATGGAGGCTGTGATCTGTGCAGCTCAGGCCGCGGTCGGAGAACGTTCCCACAACGTTACAACATGTTTCCCTGAAGTTCAAAGTAACTTGTTTAACATGATCTTCTTCATATTTGGGAGAAGAGTTTCGTGATTCAGGCAAAAAATCCAGATAGTTATTTCTCTTCTTACACAACACTTTAAAGACATGGGGTAACATACATCATGCTCTTTTGGACACTTTCTCAGTTCAATAACAGGAACAAAACACAAACAAGTGTGTCAGGGAGATGTCAACTACAACTCCCAGGATGCATTTCACTCATAAACAGCCAATTCAACCTGAAAACACGCTCAGCTGGTTAATTCTGCTCCCTGTTAGTGTCTTGGACATCTTTCAAGGGTAATCAGTAATCCTGCATTCCGACTGGGAAAATTTACATGAGGTTTCTGACATAAATATAAGAACATATCTTTGATTTATGCCATCCGTTGTTTCCAAATTAAGACTTAAAGCTCGTGGACACGCGGAAGTTAGAAGAACGACTCCCAACTTGGGACGCGGGACCTTTATAGGAGAACAAGAATGCAGGTTATCTGTTGGGCTGACTGTCTGGCTTCTTTATCACAGCAATGGCAGCTGAGGCTTATGGGGATTGTAGTATTCAAAACAGTTTAAATAACTCTAAACTGGAGGTCAGAACTTGAACCTGCAGTCTGGTTACAGATCATAGACACAAGACTTCTATAGCAACACTTGAAAAGTCAGATCAGAGCTGGTTTACAGTGACAGAGCGATAGGAACACTGTGGGAACGTTGTGGGAACGCTAAGCCGAGCGGCTCTGGAGCAGCAGGACTCAGACAGAGGACATTCCTGCAGGGAGGTGAAGCTCCTGACACACAAACACTCCACGCCCGCACAAATCTCTCATAATTATGAAGTCAGACAACAACACATCGCAGCCCCGCCCACCTCTGCAGCGTGCTGGGTGCGGCCGTGGTGGACCAGTCCGGATCTGCTCCAAACCCATTAGAGGCCGCTAAACGACCCGGCGCGGTTTAAGAATAGATTTAATTCAAGCTGCAGCTCACCACAAGTGTCTGACACATGAGGTGTCTGAGTCTGACCCCGACCACACACACCTACACCTGTCTGGACCGAGAAGCCCCGCCAGGTGGAGATGGCGGGTGAGGGGCTGGTTGGAGTCATAAACTGTTTTTTTAAAACACACAATTTGGGTCTTATTGTTGAGTTTGTGGCCAGAGTTTCTCTGAAGAACAGGGAATTTATCAGGAGTCAGTTCTGTGGCTTTTCTCTGATTACATTTGAAAAACATTTCTCCCATCAATGCCAATAAAACAACCATAGTTGCTATTTTAATCCGTAATAACTGCTTCAAAAGGCATCCTAACCCTGTCTTTGCCGAGGCTGCAGTGCGCCTGTGTTCACCTGCAGATACATCAGCCTCAAACATAACCCAGTGACCCAGACTGTGAAATAAAACTTCCACCTCCACCGTCAGACTCAGCATTAAAAGTACTCAGCTCAAACATGATTCTTTCTGTAAAGGACAATTCTGTGTTTTCTTCTGAGAAACAACCTGGATCTCACGGAGAGGTTAACCCTCATGTGTTGATTGTAAAATGTGTGTGGATGCTCTGCAAATCAAAAATGCATTGTTCATTTTGGTGTTGAGTCATGGCTGAAGCTCTGAACAATCAGAACTGTCCTCGAATCATCAACATGTAGTGAATTTACAAAATTTATCTCACCAGGTTTCTTATTTAGACATTTTTAAAAACTCTTTGTAGAATAACAGAAGAAAATACACATCCTAAAAAAGGGAAATTCATTAATTTACATCTTCATCCTGCGGCCGCTGCGGTGCAGCGAGTGAGTCAAACATCCAGACGGTCCGACTTTAAAGCCGACAGGAAGAGGGAACGGGAGAGGAGTGCTCTGGCTCCTACAGACGCCGGCTGGTCCAGTTTGTCCGATTCACAGTGAATCCTAATTGGACGACGCCTGAGTTTGTAGGATCTCCTCACATTCCTCCAATCATTCAATAACATGTTCAGTCTGTTTGACTTCTCCCATGATGACTGTTCGGTTGCATCATTTCTCCTCGACTGAATTTAAAAATTCAACTCAAACAGTAACTGCTTAAAAAGACTTTTCAGTGAAATTTTACTGAAAACAAAGCATTTTGTAAAAATCATACAAAACTGCATTTAAAGAATCGTATGATTTCCCCAAAACTTCTGCAATGGACGATACGTTTCCAGGAGGATGGAGGATGTGGGAACTCTGATGAATGTTTTGGTGGGAGGGAGGGGGGTTCATTAAATATGATAAAGTAATAACCAAAAGAAAAAGCTGTGAAGAAGAAGTGACTCCATGTTTCAAAAGTGACAGAAGTTTTCAAAAAAGCTGCAGCCAATCTAACGTCCCAGTGGCTCCTCCCTCACTGCCCATTGGTGGAGGCACCGTTGGTCACGGGGCTGGTGCCCTCAGCGCCTGCGGGCGGCTGGACATTGTCGGCTAGGTTGTGGGCGTGCTCCAGGAAGAGGTCTTTGAGCACGCTCAGCTCTTTGCTCAGCAGTTTGATCTTGGCCTCCAGCCGCTCATTCTCCTCCTTCAGCTCGTTGACACGCTGCTGCGTGTCCATCGCCTTCTGCTTGCTGCGCATGCGGCTCTTCTTCACTGCCAGGTTGTTGCGTTCGCGCCTCTGGCGGTACTCATCGCTGTCCTTGTCTGCAGAAGGCTTCTTCATCTTGCTGGGGGGGAGGGCCTTACCGCCTCCGGCTGAAGGGTTTGCTGGGACAAGTTGAGGGACTTGCTGCAGTCCGGCTATGGCGGCCGGCAGGGATGAGGAGGAAGTGGCGGCGTGGGCCTGTCTCTGGATGACGCTCACGCTGTTGTGGTCAGATGTGTTTATTTTCGCCTGGGACGGCCGGCTCATTTGGATGTGCTGCCTGCAAGTACTGATGTCCGAGTCTCCTCAGGTGTACAGATGAATCGGTTACAGGAAGCAGAGGGTGAGATTCTTCACCTCAACGGAGCCTAGAGGAGGATGACAATGTTATTAAAATATTCAGGAAAAAAATAACTATTAACTAAGTAACTGTTGGTTCATTAATCCACTACACTCCGAGTTAGTTTCGATAATCAGTCTGCAGATGATCAGACAGACTGATGGATGCCTTCTACATCAACGTGTAAGCCGTAATTATAACTCTTTTTGTATTATTTGTTGTTTGCAAAACATTTCATCAACTTCCTGTTTTAAATGATAAACAAGAAGCATGAGGGAAGAAAACAAATATGGCTGCTTTACGGCCTACCGGAAAAGTCAAGGTACTGTCACCATAAATCATTGACTTTAAACATTTCCCACACTGCTTTAACACACGCTGACATTAAAGGAAGAGACACTGTAGCATAAACAGTCTGCTCTGTGTGTTCATCATTTAAATAATCGCTGCAGTGATGGGAATGTCCTGTGATATCCATGAAGCAAATAATTCCTAACATTGAGAAGCAAATAATTTAACCCTAATTGCGCAATCCATGGCCTCTCCAGCTGCCTGTACTTCTCAGATATATGAAGAAATCAAACATCTTATTTTTGTATATCTGCAGTCAGCCTGCAGATTCTCGGCCGACCTCAATCCATCAATCAGGAGGCTTCACCTCCTCCGCTGCTGCTCATAAACACCCACCTCCTCCGCCCTGGTATCCATGAACAGCAGCGGGCTCCTGACATGGTAATTGGTCGGGATTACTATTCTGTACGGCCAATTAGCAGCGCTGCCCTGATTGGTCGGCGCGTTGCCATGCAGCCAGTCAGCTGTGCGCAGGGAAAAGCGCTCCGGGTGAAAACCAGCAGAGCTCCGGCTGTTGCCTGCTGTTGCATCATCACCGTCTCTCTTTGTGCCGAAAGAGGGGAACTCCGGAGTCATGCGGGGCTAAGCACAAATCTCAGTTTTTACATGACTTAAATGAGTTTTGAGAAATTAAGAAACACGATAAACGTGCCGAAATGACTGACAAATCCGCATGTTTGGCTTCTAGTCGGTGAATTTTACATTTCAGAGCACTTTTAACAACTTTTTTCTCACCTGAACCCGCCAACAGATGATTCGCTAAAACAAGATGCTCCTTTACTGATATAACGAACGCTAATATGTGTGTTATTTGGCTTTAAATACAAACGAAACTACACGTACACTTTCTTCTGACAAGCCCGGGCACTGCCTGTTTAGCCGGGCAGCTAGCCAGCTAGTTAGCTTCGGATGCTAACAAGCCCTAACCGTACTATTATCTCAGTTTTTCGGACCAACAAAGACTTAAAAACACAGTTTACCTTCACGAGGCGTTGGTGGAGTCAACCATACGTCAGAGTGTAAAAAGTTATCGAAGAAAGTTGGAGTTAAATTCCGTCTGTGTGAGCTCTGAGTGTTTTTGTTTGGAACATGGAGAGGAGAGGATTGCGAAATCTCTTTTACCATGTACGGCAATGTCAAGGATGAGCCAATCAGAGGCGAGGAGGCGGGAGCAAAGTAAGCGCCTGGCCAATCACAGGTGACTGTGCCGCAGAGTGATGCAATGTACCCAATGATTGACATCTTATTCGACCAATAGGACGCGGCTGTTTTCTGTTAGTTTTGTTTATGTAATGTGAGGTTGGTCAAATAAGTTCATGCCCGCATGACTTCATACCGAAATGACGAAATGCGATCACACTAAAACTATTAATTGTGTACTACTACTACTATCAATAATATATAAATAACTTTTACCATATTATTCATTAGAACACCGAATCCACCTTAAAACTACTTTGTATTCAAGAAAATAACTGCTGCATAACCATTACAGGTAAGGTATATGTTCACAATGCATTTTTATTTGTCAGTAGGAGACTATATATCAATGACTTTTCGTAAATTATTACTTGGATGAAGCCCTTTTTCTGTTCAGAAATCAGTATGTGGAATGCCTTACCTGCAGAGCTCCAACTAGATGGGAGCATTTTAAACTCAACCTGAAACTGTTTTTGAAGAGGGCTCAGTCATGTAGTCATGTTTAATTTTCTGCTTCCTGTTTTATAGTTGGTTTTATTGTAGGGTGTTTTGTATCCTATCTGTTTTATTGCTGTTGAGTCTGTTTTGTACTGTCTCTGGTGTATTTGATTTCATGTATTTTAAAGGGCATTGCAAATTAGCCAAGACTAAATGCTATAGTGTGTGGTATCGGTTTACTTGCTTCATATTTGCCCCTATTCAAATAAACATTCAATTAATCATGATGTTAATGTATAAACTGCTGCACTCACAGCAGCTCCTATATTAAATAATTTTTACTTTTTATTACTTTAAAGGAACTGTTTGTGTTTCTGTTGTTTGAGTGCTTTATCTCTAAGAGTACTGTCAGGGGGAGCCTGGGGGAGAATTTAATTGTCATTCACTGCCTCATTGGAGTTTTGTGTACATGATAATACAAGAACTTGAACTTTTCAATGGCATTATAAATAATAAAGTGACAGTTTTACTTTGGATTCCCGTCAGACAAGAAACTTGTCTTGTAACCTTCACTGTAGTTTCTCTTTAACAGTGTCCTTCAGGGAAACACACTTGTACAGAAAGCTGTAGAGGTATCATGTGTCGCTTGTGATTATGCAATCACTATCTTCTCATTTCAGTGATTTTTATTTTCTCGTGATATCTAACCATGTCAGAATATGTTCACAGGACAAACAGAATCTTTTTCTTCAGCAGCCTCCACAGACATGACGAAGTGCTTCTGTGTAGCATCAACGTCACATCCTAGTCACCTTCCTGACCAGCTGTGGATTCATTTCAGTTCTCCTTTAAAAGTAGCATATAGTTTGAGGACTCAGCAGAGACAGATTTAAAACTGTCGACATGTGTGCAGCAGAGGTGGAAATATGATAGATATGTGTAAGTGTCCAAGCTCAGCTGAGATAACCCTGATGACATCACTATGACATCCTCAGGAGTATTTTCTGTTCTCGAGGCACATTCAATTAAAACTCAACATGGTAGGTTAACCGACTTTTATTCTGTAAAACATTAAGAATAATTATAACAGCAGCATAAACACATTCACAGCGCAGTTTTCTGTTGTTATTATGGCTCTGAAACAGAAAGTTGAGACTTTAAGAGTTATTACGATGTTTACAATATATTTAACCCTGGTCAGGGTCAGATTGTTATTCTAAGTGTTACGGAAATTATACCTACAAGCATCGACCTTTTTGTTCAAGATTAGGATGCTTTTTTTAAAAACTGAAAACACCCTGTCTCTTAAAAGACACCAGACACCATTGAGAAAAATGATCATTTTACATTGCAGAACCCGGGAGTCGCTGGTCTAATGCTGTCTCTATGTGATTATTTGTTGTTGTTATTATGTGTTAAAAATATGTTGATTTGGATCTGAACTAACCATTGAAAACACTAAAGGTACACAATAACACAATCAAACAAGTCGATCAAGGCAGTGTTAGACCTGCAACTCCTGCGTCCTCGGTAAAGGTAAAATAACCGTTTTTGTCAGTGGAGTCTGGTGGCTTTGCAGAGAGAAGAAACAAAAGTCTTATCTGTTTTTACATTTATCTTTTTATTCAGTGGTGAACAGGGATTCATTAAAGGTCAACTCAGCTTGAGCTAATATAAAACCAAACGACAATAAAATCTGCGAATGAAAGCTTCATGTGTGTCTTAGATTATTATGAGCGAGTTTCTGTTTTACT
Source organism: Semicossyphus pulcher (assembly GCF_022749685.1). NCBI lineage: Eukaryota > Metazoa > Chordata > Actinopteri > Labriformes > Labridae > Semicossyphus > Semicossyphus pulcher. The sequence goes on from NW_027211603.1 coordinate 2,651,679, forward strand.
TATGTTTCAATAGGAGATGAAAGAAACAGAGGAAAGTAGACTGAATGGAGACTGCATGCAGTGTGAATACTCTGCTGTGTGATCAGTCAGAGAGGTCAAAGGTCAACACGCATGGTCTGAGTCATCCACTCTCACAGTGTGCCAAGTCAAACTACCTCTGTACTGACAGTCTGGAGTACAGCGTGTACTGAAGGTGACCAAGCAATATTCTGTACTCTTCTTTTATTCAGGACAGAAATAATTACTTATTTTAATACTTCCTGTTTCAAATTAAAACGTCCCCGGCTCAAAGGAGTAAGACTTTTTCTGATGATTTTCAGGGTTGATGTTTTATATTAGGACATTTTTTCCACTTCTATCAGCTGTGAATAGCATCTAACCCTCCTCAAGGAACCTTAAATTCCCTTCATAACAACTGGAACTTCCCCAAGGATGTAAAGATTCTCCTCGGGGGTCGCTAAACCTCCTCAAGATCTGTAGAACCTCCTTGATTGTACCTTGAACTGCCTTATCAATCCCTGATTGTTCTCAAGAACCACTAGAAGTTTCCTTGAAACCTTGAACCTTCTCAAGGACCCACAGAATGTCTTAAATCATTCTTATTTTTATTTTATTTAAATAATCTTTTAGCCTCCTCTGAGATCTATGCGTTTCCCAAAGACTTCTCTTTTCTCAAAGATACATAGAACCTCATTATGAAGCTGCAAACACTCCCCAACCTCGCCTGGAAATTCTTCAATGACCTTTTGCCCAAGCCTTCTACAACTCCTGAGAAGATCAATGGGACCACCTCATGGAACCTGGAAACTGTTTAAGGACCATTGAGAAGCTCTAAAACACCCAAGTCTTTGAGGTCCCCTGAAACTTCCTCAATGACCTCTTGAACATCCTCAAGGACTTGTAGATTATCTCCAAGGAAAAAAACAAAACAAAACAAAGATCAGTTGAACATTTATCCCCATCAAAATTCAAACGTCCTCCAGACCTTTCTCCATGATCCTTGGAAGTCTGATTACGGCAACTGGAAATTCCTCATTCCAAGATCAAGTCCTTAAAAATGATTGAACCTCTCCAATGATTGTCCAATATCTGATACCAATACTCAAGATAAAAAAAACCTCAAAGATCCCCGAATACCTGACCCCTTGGAAATCCCCAACGTCCACTGGAACTTCCTCAATGGCAAATTCAACCTCTTTATTGACACCTGGAACATCTTCAAGGGCTCGTGGAACTTTCTTTAGGACCACTGAAACCTCCACATGAATCCTTAAAACTTCTATGATCACACGGGCAGCCTTATGAATCTCCCTAACTTCTCCAGGATTCATAAAAAACCCCATGAGTATCCACTTACTGCACCACTGCACTGGAACGTCTTCAAGGACTCCTGGAACTTTCTTTAGGACCACTGAAACCTCCACATGAATCCCTAACATTTCTTTTTTTTTTATGAACCTCTCCAGGATTCATAAAAAAACCCCCATGAGTATCAACTGCAGCTCCTTAAGGACCACTAGAACAACAACCACTCTGTATTCTCCTTAATCTTTCAAGCCCCCCCTTTTTAACCAATGAACCTCCATATGGATCCATCAGTGACTCCTTGAGCTCCAAGGACCAAGGCAACTCTTCCTACAATCACCCGTGGAACCTTCTATTGGAAAATTAAAAATCTCCAAGTAACCATAAAGTTACTCAATGACCCGTTAATCTTCCACATTTATCTCAAGAACGTCCTGAATTTCCTTAAAGACCTAGAATCTTCTTAAGAAACCCTTATGTCTCCAAGATCTATAAATACTTCTTCACCTCCTCATTGACCCACAGAACCACTTCAAGGACCTCTGTACACACTTAAGAATCTGTAGATCCTCATGATTAAACCAAGGGTCCTCCATATAACCCCTTGACCATACTTATGATGCCTTGAACCTTTTCAAGGACCCAGATAACCTCACAACAATCCATTAATTCTCCCTGTGTCACACTTCTGGAAGCTTGCCAAGGATTGCTGGGACACATTCCATGACGCCTGGACCTCAAGTATCCTCATCCAAAATTTAAACTTTCTCAATTATCTCCAGAACTTCACAAACAAAACGCTGAGTTCCCTTGAAGACTTAGGGTCTACTTTTTACCCTTCAAATGTCCTAATTCTGAAAAAGAAACTCTCTGATCCTCTTCAAGGACCCAAGGAAACACATTAAAGAGTATTTAAACCTCCTTAAAGCTGTTTGTTATCTCCTCCACGTTTGTTTGGTTTCAAATTGTGAATAAAAGCATCATTAACACTAAACTTGGGAAACTTTAGTCAATCAACTTCCCCAAGGACAGCTGGATCTTCCTCAAGGATGCCTTGAAACCTCATCCAGGAGAGAAATGCAAAACAGACAACAACAGAAAATATTAGATTTTAATTGTTCTATAATAATCTATGGGGAATAAAAAATGAAAGATAAATAAAATGGAATACATTCAGGCAGAAAAAAAATAATCATGTCCGAGGATCAGTGTGTTTTCAGCCGATAGGGGGAGCTCCAGTCCGTTTGTTCAGCCTCTCTGCAGCTCAAACTGAGTCACCTCACAGCCCTGATGTGAACCTTCTTACCCCTGATACTCCTGCAGAGACACCCCCTCCCCCACGTCGTATCTGCCCCGCGTGCGTGCTGTCAAAGGAGGCGTTAGTCGATCAAAATACCAGAACACCGTCTTTGATTGAGAGCAGGGAAGAATCAGGAAATGTTTAAATGAGCTTATTTAGGTGTTACATCTGACTTAATCACATCTTTTATATGCGATTGTCATATTTATTGTTTTAAACGCTAAATGACAAAAACAATCTCAACTCACGGTCTAGTTTTTTTTAATTCTTTTTAAATTATTAAATTATTAGTTATTTAATTGTTTTTTATTTCTTCATAAAACAATATTTTAAAAACGTCAATCAAATTGTCAGGGAAATGAACCCTAAGCGGAATTTGTCAGAGCTCATCTCTCGGTGATTCATGACTTCAGAGGATCATAAATGTTCTAACCTGACTTTGATCGGTGCCGCTGCGGAGATAACACCAAACTCCGTTCAGAAATCTGTCATTTTGATGTCACAGCGCCTGAAGGCACACGCATCTTTACAGTACAATGAACATTTAGTGTAAGGCGCCTGTGGCTTTATTACATTAGTATTATATAATGCACCGAACACGATAAAAGTTAATTCTGTAAAACACAAGTTTTCATTTGGATCATGTCAAACTGAAGCGAAGCACGGCTCACTTTCAGAGGAACACTAAAACACTCGAGTGAAATCAGGCACTAATAATTGAAAATGGACCTTTAGTGCTTTTGACATTTGCCGAATTGTGAACTGTCCGTCGCTCCAGCGGGGTCTCACTCTCGTCTCTGTGCATCTCCTCCAGCATGATAATTAAACTGAAATCAGTCATTTCCAAACGGAGTTCGCTCTGAGGGGCTTAACACAGGGAGTAATTAACATTTAATTTCAGTCTGCCTCTGCAAAATGTTGACAGTGGGTTAAATCCAGGACTGTGGTGAGCGTGTGTGTGTGTGTGTGTGTGTGTGTGTGTGTGTGTGCCCCCGCCCACTCCCACTCCCTCCTGCTATATAACCGCAGTTTGACAGCTCAGAGTTTACTGAGCAGGAGGGATCAGACCGACAGCCTGCAGCTTTAACGCTCCTCTCTGCTCTGCATCAGAAATAAAACCTGTCACACTCACAGAGCTTCAGTGCATGTCTGCAGATTTGTGACCCCCCCTCTCGCCTGAGGACCTGACACAGTATCTGACTTTCTCCAAACTGGATTCGCGGAGCTCCTCGCCATGCTTGCCCGGGTTTAGATTCTCCATGGAGCTCGCTAACCTGTACGAGGTCGCTCCCCGGCCCCTGATGAGCAGCCTGACCCATGGCCAGCAGCCCCCCTCCGGCTACAGAGACCCGTCAGACCTCGGCGGTGAGATCGGAGACAACGAGACCTCCATCGACCTGAGCGCCTACATTGACCCTTCGGCTTTCAACGACGACTTCCTGGCCGACCTGTTCCACCACAGCTCCCGGCAGGACAAGCTCAAGATCATGAACGGGGAATACGACTCGGTGCCGTGCGGCCCGGGGCCCCAGCAGCTCTACATGTCCAACTACATGGAGTCCAAGTTGGAGCCGATCTACGAGCACAACCCGCAGCGCATCAGACCGGTGGCCATCAAGCAGGAGCCCCGGGACGATGAGGACCTGAACCAAGGCATGCCTCCCACCTACCACCACCCGCATTCCCAGCAGTACTCCCAGCATGCCCAGCAGCAGCAGCAGCAGCCGCACCTCCAGTACCAGATTGCGCACTGCGCGCAGACCACCATGCACCTCCAGCCGGGCCACCCGACCCCTCCGCCGACCCCGGTGCCCAGCCCGCACCAGCACCATCACCACCATCAACATCCGCACCAGCACGCGCAGCAGGGCGGCATGAAGCTGCTGGACCATCAGCGGGGCGGGAAATCAAAGAAGAATGTCGACAAGAGCAGCCCGGAGTACCGGCTGCGGCGCGAGCGCAACAATGTGGCCGTGCGTAAAAGCAGGGACAAGGCCAAGATGCGCAACATGGAGACGCAGCAAAAGGTGGTGGAGTTGACCACCGACAACGACAGACTGAGGCGGAGAGTGGAGCACCTGACCCGCGAGCTGGACACATTACGGGGCATCTTCAGACAGCTGCCGGACGGATCGTTCAAACCCATGGGCAGCTGAGAGACTACTGAGCCGGACCGGGACCAGACTGGAGAGGGACTGGTACACTGCTGGATTTATACACACAGACGGTTCTAAATGTGTCCTGGTGTTCGGACGGACTGAGAGCTGAGAGGAGAGACAGGCAGCTGATGTGTTCACTGCAAAAACATCTGACAGATCAGTTTGACTTCGACAGAGTCTCAAACTGTCATTTTCTCTTTAAACAAAAATCTGCAAACATTGTGGAGAAAACTGAAAAATCAACACATCTGCAGAAAAAACAACATTTTTAAACATTAAAGAGATTTTATGTAAAAACAAGAACACATAGACGCCACACTCAGTTTGTGTTGTTTCAGGAAACTTCCAGAAAAAAAGTGTCAGATCATAAAACTGGACAGAAATTGACGCCTGATTCTGGAACGTTCTTGAGATGAGTTACTGGAAACAGCTGCACCTGCTCGGAGACAAGCAACTTTTGTGGACTCTGTGAAAGACGAACTGACTTGTTCAGACTGTATTTTTCTTTTTTTGCAGTGTTCACGTGCCTTTAAAAACTGTGTGCAAAAGCCGATAAGCTCGTTCCCCCCTGCAGATCTACACAACAGAGGACTGGTTGTTTCTGTGCCTTATTCCCGTACAGACTGTGTGCACGACACACTCTACTCACATATCAGTGCAGCTAAGGTAGGGCACGGTGGAGATGATCCAAAACCAGCCTGTTGTGCATGTAATTATTTTTGTTTTGTACATCTCCATATCCTCTCGCGTGCGTCTTTATAGAGCTATGAAATGCAAAGTGCACGCTGCTTGCAAATAGGCTGAACTTTGTTAAATGTATGTTTATGGATTTCTTCTGTTGCTCCTCGTGAATGAGCTCTGGTACGCTTCACAGATGCGTTTGATGATATGATATATATATATTATATAATGGTAAGCAGAGCATTAGCTGTGCAGCTACACAAAAGCTCAAATGTTTTAAATTGACAGAAAAATCCTCTTATTTTCAAAAGATGTCAGTTTTGATCTCAGTTTGCTGCAAATTTTGCTCAAATGTTTGCGCCTCCGTAAGATCTCCAACCTGTTTCTGACAGATTGTTTTCCTGCATTCACACAAGCTGAAGCAGTAGAAGCTCCGCTGCACAACAAAACAAAAAGCATCTCAAACTTTGGAGTTGTAGCTCCGTAACATGCACCATCCTTCCCGCTCAGAAGAAGGCGGCTGTTCTCTCTTCCTGTTACCTGAAATATAATATTGTGGAGATCCAATTTATTTTGCATTCTGTATGAAAGATGATAATTGGCCAGAATTGGTCTGGTGATAAAATGCCAAAGTTTAACTTTACAATTCAAAAAGCAAAAAACTGGAATTAAAACTGTGGTACCTGCTTGTTCACGTCTCTGCCCAGCAAAGACCAAACATCTCCAGACCTGCTGCTTCCTTTAAAACTCATCACGATGCATTTCTAATAAGTTTGAAATCTTCTGCAGAGAATTTAATCTTTGCAAACTCTGCAGACTTGGAGATGTTTTGTGTTTCCAGAGGAAGGCGACAGTGAAAGCAGCTTTTCTTGTCGTATGCACTATTAGTCGTCAAATGAAGCACAGCGTTAAACAGAAAACTTTCATGTGTTTGTGTGTCGCTGATTTACAGACAAAAACAAACAAAAACAAAAATGTGAAAAGGGTTTCTATGCAAAGTGTCTCTTCCTCTTTTACACACACGCACATGCGCACACACACACACACACACACACACACACACACACACACACACACACACAGTGCCTTCTGATCCTCTGAGATGACCTTTGAACTCTTGCTGATTTGCTTGTTGTCGCTCTGTAGAGAAAGATGTTTAAAGATGATGATTCGTCTCAGCGAGGACAAAGGAAGCACTTTTTATACAAACTGGTGTTAAAGCAACTTTTGTTTCAAAGGTAACGTCTCAATTGTAAAATAAACTGATATATAAATATATATATATATATATATAAATAAATATATATATAAAATGCCAAAAAATCTGAATTATTATAATAAAAGAGCTTGTTTTATCTGACTCTGTTGTGGGTTTGGTGTTTTTATTCCTTCATTTGCTTCTTTTTAAGTCTTGCCTGAAGTCACAATTATCTGACGTTTATTTTCAGCGAAATATCCACGAGTTCTTTCAGTTTTAGGAAGTTACTGCGTGCAGGTGGACCTCCTGCAGCCAGTAGGAGGCGCACACAGGACTATCAGCTGACAGATGAATCTCTTGTAGCTACGTCCTTCAGCATCACAGGCCAGTCTGCAGTTTCACACACTTTAACTTAAAGGTTTATGATTCAAATGTCTGAAAACCACCTGAAAATCCAACGATTGTCCCAGTCTGAGTCTCTGATCGATCTAGTCATGTGGTTTCATCTCTAACTTGTGCGTCTTCCGGAGGGTTGGTGCTTCCATAACCAGCAAGGGATGGATCACTTAAGGGGCTCTGACCCAGGGTCCAAAGGAGTAAAGAGCCCAGAAACCAGGCTGTGGTGACTATGATGTGAAAGTCAAAGAAGAGACGTACTAGTCACATTTTGTAAGATGATTTTTTAGGCATTTTTGCCTTTAGTGATGGGACAGCTGAAGAGAGACATGAAATACGAGGGGATAGAGTGTGGAATGACATGCAGCAAAGGGCCGAGGGCGGGAGTCAAGCCTATGGCTGTGCGTCAAGGACTCTGTTCTCTGTATATGGGGTTGCACGCTCTAACGACTGAGCTAAACCAGCGACTCCATACTGCTCACATTTAACTGTGGATATCTGCCAAGCCTGAACTTTAATTTTTATTCTATTTTATTTTATTCATAAAATATTTGCAACATGCAGAAAGTCTACATTCAAAAGAGTGTTGGGCCTGAGGAAGCTGCACCACAGGTTTTCATAATATATAGTAGCTTGAATCTTATTAGTGTAGAAGAAAATCAGTGTGGAGCTAATGTGCAGGGTGCAGAAATGTCCTGCTTTTATTTACCTGGAAAAAAAGCAGGTTACGAACGAAGGGATGAGGTGAGCGGAGCCTCTCTGAATCTGTTCACTGCTCCTCTTGTCCACGTGTAATTCTTTGGCTTCTGTGTTGTGTTGGTAAAAATGAAGATGCAACGACCCCAGGCTCTTCATTACTTATCATCAATTATTCTGACAAACAAAAAGAACATTGCACCTTTATGTTAAAGGGGAAATCATAGATTTTTAATCCTATTTCTGACATATTTTGGGGTTTAACTGACAAATATAAGTTGTATAAAGGTTTTGGAATTGCACCATTAGATTGTTTCAGCCTGCAGCCATGAGACAAGCTGTAATTGCTGCAATGTAATCTTTTGGGTTAAATGTGCCCAATCAAATCATGCACAATAAAGGTGCATGATGTCATTGTCGCTGACGGGCTCAGATTGTTACTCTAAATGTCGGACAAAATAACAGCAAGGATCCCTACAGAGATACAACCACAAACAGCCGTTCACTGCTCTTTTCAGAGCCACCAGACTCCATTCAAAAAAACTGTAATTTTACACACATGATTTGCTGGTCTTCTGTTGCCTCAATCTGTTAGTTTGTCTTTTGTTATTATTTTAATTTATTAATTCTGCTATGAAATTCCCCTGCTTTGAATGCTGGTGTGACCGGATCTTTAGATGATTTGAAAAGTGCTCCTTTTGAAGTTCTGGCGTTGGACAGCTGTACATAACTTACACTATTGAAAATGAAAGCCAAAGCCTCTTTATTATGTATTTATGCATGTATTTAACCTCCTGCCAACATCTTGAACAAAACAAAAGAATCAGCAGCATGAGAAACCTCAAATCTGTCAGTCGACTTGAAGAGAGCTGTATTAGAAACAGGTGAGATGGACTCAAAACAGAGTTAGTGGTTAAAATAGATAAATTGTTTGCAGTGGGTTTTTTTCAGGAATGTAGAAAATAATTGCAAATAATAGCCTGAAATAGTAGAAAAGTAAGAAAGCGAAGAAAGAAGCCAAGCAGGAAATCAGAATCCAACCAAGAAACAGGTTGACAGAAACATGCAGAGAGCTGGGAGAGCGAGGATGACTTCCAGATGTTTCTGACGGTGTCACTGACTGACTGAAATACGACTGATTCAACATGAAATATGGGCCCAAACATTCAAGATGTGAGTGCATCATCATAACAGAATAATCGTATAACATACAGGAATGTTGACAGGGTGGAACCAGGGTTCAGCAGGAGGGAAACATGTCCTGGAAAAGGTCCGATTAAAATTAAGTTTTGCACGAATTTGAAAATGTTTTGGTTAAAATTTAAAGTTTGAATATTCAGTGAATGATTGAGATATGCTTGTATAAAACAACTCAACATGAAGGGAAACCATTGAGTCCTCTCAAGATGAATATCAGTGTGATCTCTGTGTGTCCAGTAACGAGATGGCTCCAGGACATGTTTAGCCTAACTTAGCATGTATGTAGACAGTCTCCCAGTCTCTCTGATTTAAAGGTTAGCTAACAAGCTAGTCACCAATCCACCCCCGTGAGCTGGATTAAGTTAACGAGACAAGACTTAGCAACGAACGGTAAGCTACCAGGACGTATCTTGTTAACTAAAAGTTGCCTGGAATCAGACCCTAGAAACCTCAATTTAATTCATAGTTTAATCTTAAATGTTAAGATTCTAACTTGGCACAAAGACTGGCAGCAGTTAAAAAATAAAAAAATACCTCATAAGAATTTAAAAGCTGTATGATTTTCATGTCGTGTCTTGTTAGCTAACAGGCTAATCAACAGTTTATTCCAGAGCCAGAGGTCAGGACCCAGAGGCTTACTTTAAGCTAATGTAACTTAGAAGCTAACTCATGTCTTAGCTAATAACTAATACAACTTTCCAAAAGCTAGCAACTGTACATAAGCTAGCAGCTATCAATAAGCTAAGAGCTAATCAACAGCTTACAGCTATCCATAAAGTTACAACTTTCCACAAGTAACTGAGCTAAGCTAAAAAAGGCGATTCATGACCACAGAGACATAAAATAACATATAATAATATATTACGCATATTATGTTAATGCTGTTTACCTTACACCTATCTATAAGCTTAGAGCCATCCATTAGCTAGCAACGATCCAAAAAGCCGACAAGTACCTATAAGCTTACAATTTGTACGTGAATAGCTGAACAGCTATTGATAAGCTAACAGCTGATGAGCATATACAAATGTCCATAAGCTAACAACTGATAACTTTCCAGAGCAACTGTCTATAAACTAGCTCATAAGCTTAAGTTAACAACTGATAAGCTTACATCTATCCATAAGCTAACTACTGACCCTGAGCTAGCAGCTATCGATAAGCTAACAGCTGACCAACACAGATAAATGCTCTCTCTATCGCTCTTAACCGTACGAATCAATGGGCTTCTTTCAATCTTTGGCCTAAGTCATGGATTTTTCTAGAATATTCTCATGATCAGTAACAGCTGGTCTGAGATAAGTAGGTTTTGTCCCTTCTTTTGTTTCTTTCTGTCCCTACCGTTTCATCTTTTCCTACATCTCCTCTTTGATCCATTTTTCTCTTTGTTCTGTGTTTCTAATTTCTGTCACAGGAAGAAGGGAAGCAGAGCTGTTGATCTGATATTTTCTTGATGTCAGTTTAACATCATCTTGATTCTAAGGGATTGTCTCTCTTCCCGGCAGAGGAAACATTAATTGTGTTGTGATGGCAGCTCTGTAGTCGTGGTAGCTGAGCAGATAATCCCATTACAACATGTTGTGGTTTTGGCTAAAGGTGTCTCACAGTGTGTCAAGACTTGCAGGTCTTTTCGTTTTTGAATAAACGGTTGGACGTGTGTGATGTTGGCCTGAGACTCTTCCTGCAGATGGAAGACATTAGCATGTTAGCGGCTGGAACTCCTCGTCCTATTCTTTCTCTCTTTTTCTTTCATATTTCCATCATGTCCAGAGATCCTGAATTGGCTGCATCACCGCGCTCTCTCGTTGCTGACTCCAGAACAGATTGGCCGGACTTCAGAGTTATTAATCCTCCCACATGGTCAAGGGAGCAGATTGTCTCTTCAGGGCTAACGCTGAAAAATCGCCGTCAAGCCTCAAATACTGAGCGTTACTTACACTGTTTACTCTGAGAATAACGTCATACCACTCATTTTAAGCTGGTGAATTTTATCTTCTGTCAGTTTAAAAGAACAGCTATTAGAGTATTGTCCCAGAGAAACTACAGTACATCAGTTGTGGTCACCTGTGGTTCCCACCTGTAGTTTGGTCCTCCAGGGAGTCAGAGGGTTGAGATGATCAACAGGAGGAGAAACCAGGAAAGCAACAACAGCCCCGTTCTCACTCCAAACTCATCAAATACAGCCCCTGTTGCTCAACTCTATCTTACTTTCTTGATGGGCTGTTGAATTCAGTTAAAGTATTAAAAGTCTGCTTGGGGCATTCATCAGGGGTGATGGAGGGGTCAAGCCAACAACAGACTTCCATTCAGAGACCGGGGTTTGATTCGTGTGTGAAACAAACAGTCGATGATAACTTCTTTAAAGCCCCCCTCCAGGTAAAATCAAGTGTTTAACCTTTTAAACATCTCCATGTGGTGTTTTTCACGTGCTATAAGACATATCAGGGACAACATGAGCAGTTATCTCCATGGCTGGGCCTCTCTGCTTTTAAACTGCAGTGTAAGGACAGGCTGAACGTTTTCACATTGGCAGGTTTGAGACGTCACAAAACAAAGAGGAGCCAATCACGTTAATGGATGGGGTGATGCTGTGTATATCATTATGTGTAACCTATGGCAACCACTTTGGCGATGTGCGAGTCATCTGTATCCGTCATCGTAATGTTTGCAAACTCCCGACTACTAACGTTAACATTACTACTACTAATGACTACATTTCAAGCCAACTAAGCTTCAACAAGCTGCCACTAAACGATGGCAGAGACGTGTTTTGTTTTCGTGACGGAGGGGGCGGTTGGAATGTGCATAGTGGGCGGGGCCTATGCAGATTTCCAGGAGTTTTAATGAGGGAGAAGGAGGAGATGCTTTGGGAGGATTTTTACAATGTAATTAAACGTATTTTGCAGAAAAAACATATTAGACACAATTTATTATTTCAAGCAGAGCATTTGATATGTCTTAAATCATGACTGGAGCTGCTCTTTAAAAAAAAAGTTTCCTTTAAATCGTAACATACGTACTAATTTTATCATTATTAAAGATTATTTTGGGGCATTTTGCCTTTATTTATGGGAAAGCTGAAGAGAGACAGGAAATACAGGGAGGAGAGAGTGACATGCAGCAAAGGGCTGAGGGCAGGAGTCGGGCCTGCGGCGGCTGCTGTATCAAGGACTGTAGCCTCTGTCCATAGGGCCCCTGCTCCACCACCTGAGCTAAACCAGCGCCCCTTGTTTTATCATTATCAAAGGGGGGGTATTATGCTAATTTAAAGCTTCATATTTCACTCTGTGATACCTGTGTAGTAGCTTAGCATAATTTACAGATAAAAAACCTTCAAAAAATCATTTTTCTCACACTGGTGCTCTGTGCAGGCCCTCATACAGCCTCTGCCTGAAACGACTCAGTCAGCTCTGTCCCTTTAAGAAACCCCGCCCCTTCTGATTGGCCAGCTCTCTGAAGCCTGCTGAGGCTGCACTTTGTGACATCACAAAGAAAAAACAGTGTGAAAGCTGGCGTTCACAGCAGCCTGCAGACTGAGCTGAGAAGCCTGGGGATTACTCCAACATACTTTTACCTACAGATTTGAAGCACCCACCTTTAGTCTGAACATCCAAGATTGTAACATTATATATATGTCTTAAAATGTGAAACAAATGACCCCCTCTTTAAGAGATTCTGAATGTAGATGCTGACGTTGAACAGATCTTTTGTGAAAGGTTTGGCAAAGTGAAACCCTCCAGATAAATCTGATTCTTATGTTGCAGAATGAAGTTTTATTTGAGGGAAACCGTCCAAACAAAAAGTGTTGCACGTAATAACAAATTAAACAAAAGGGTTTATCTGCACAAATAAAGGGTCATTACACTTCTTTTAAACTTGGGCCTTTATGGGGGGTTTTAATGACAGAAAGTTTTGGAATTGCTCCAGTACATTGCTGCAGGTGGTGGACTGAATAAGGCGGTAGACCAGCAACTCGAATGTTCTGTGAGGTAAAATGACTCTTTTTGTCGATGGAGTCTGGTGGATTTGAGAGTGATGTTCACAGCTGTGTGAAAAAGCATCTTCCTCTTTGACAACATTACAGAAAGGATCCCTGCAGAGAGAGATCCTTTTGTTAGACAATCTGAGCCTGTTGTAGGAAAAATAAGACCTTTTCATGGACGTTTCTTTAAACTGGCACTTTGGCACCTACTATGTTTTAGCTATAACAACCTGGTTCGTGTTGCCAGCTGAAGCAATCTACGGGAGCAATTCAAAATCTTTTTGTTCCTTTTAGTAATTTAGAGGCCAAAATATGAAAAATAAGGCCACTTTTTAAAGTAGAAGCAAAAGAAATGACTTGTAAGTGGAAGCAGGTGAAACAGAAACTATAATTCAGTAAGTGTCGATACAACATCATGAAAAATGTGTTCTGGGTGATTTTGCTGAAGACTAAATGTATATTAAACCAATAATGAATACAACATAGATAGTATTCATACAGCACTGATTTTAAAGAGGACACTGAACATACCCTCAGCCTGTTTCGTGACTAAAGGTCCTCCTAGTGTTCGTGCAGACGCAGGAGAACATGTGGTTATTTTCAGACTCTCTCTGTTTGCAGTCTCAAAGTGCTTTCGTTTCACTGACATGTTGTGTGGAGAGTGTGTCAGCGGCCCTATCCATCTATCGCCTCTATTTGGCTATCCACTTTTTCTATTTATCCTGAGTTTAAAGATTAACCCGCTCTTTTCATTGAGTCGGAGCAGGCAGAGTTGACTGAGCAGCACTTTACTCTGAAAGGCCAGGTAGTGCTTTTACTGTTTGCTCTCCGATAGAGAAGATCCAGACTCAGCTGCTGCAGGTCACATGGACTCTGCAGAGACCTCCAAACAGGACTTTCACTTCTTTAGGGTCTGTGCTCCTCTGGTCACCACAGTGTGTTACATATTTGCGCCTCTTGTGTTTGACTTTTGTTAACCTCTATTACAACCGACAGTGTTTCCTGTATTGGAGCCTCTACCGATACTGACATGTAAATACTGGACGAACAAGAGATTTGGGTTAAAATAAGTATGCTAGGTACGTTAGGCGGGGTCCACAGTACAAGATAATCAGGCTGATTTTGGGATCGATTCCTCCCTTCAGACTGATGTAAGCAAAGTCCAGATGTTTTGATGGTTCTAAAGATGATCTCTCCAGATGTTCCTGTGGTAAGAGGGATGTTAAGAGTGATTTTACTTCCCCCGATCTGCTCGGAAGAACGTCGTGGCCGCACTGATTTCAGATATTAAACATGTTCAATATTACCATCCGTTATCCTGTTGTGTGGGGGGAACCCTGATGACAGCCGAGCACGCTCTCTGTGGATCGTCACGTGGAACCAAATGATAGCCAATCAGGAAGCGAGCTGACTGAAGAAGGAAGCACAACAACCGCAGCCATGGCGACAAAAGCAAACGTGAAGCATAAAGTAACATGTACACCCCGTGTTCATGCCGTTTCCACAACGTCATCCACAGTTTGTTCTTTATTCTTCATCACCAATTCTTCCTGCCCGTCGTCCGCCATGTTTGTTTACTCTAAAGTCTCGTTTGACCACGAGAGATTTAGTGAGATTTCCAGCTGTGAGAGTCGGACTCTGGTTGTTGGTGAATGAATCTGTTAGTGTGTTTGGGTCATATCGTTGCTCTCCACACTACAGGAGCAAAGTTGTTCATCATTAGTCGTCATGTGTGGCTCTCTCACATTTTACACTTCTGTTAAGAGTTTAAAAATGTTTTAGTGTGGGCCAGACTTTAGTTAAATCATGTACTAAAGTTGCGTTACGTAAGTGATGCACAAAAATTAAATGAGGTTGACTTCTGGCTTTAAACGGGACACAAACTTCAGCCTTGTGTTTAATCAAGCAATCACCACCGGCCACCGCCCTTAAAGTAATTTATTGTTTTTTTATACTACGTCACCATCCTGCCTGTTTCTCGTGATAATTACTACGACAGCTAGAAGTGGCCTCTTCATTATAAACATAATTAAGAGTCATAAAAAGCTGCTGCACAAACAGTCATATTTTACGGTGAGGACATACTTTGCTCATCGTCAGATTGTTTACCCTACACAACCATCAGGTCACATGTTAATGTGTCCAATACGAGCCTAAGCTGGACTTTTGTTGTGTTGTGACCAAGTCACCTTTGCTCAAGTCTCAAGCAAGTCTCGAGTCATTTTTTCTTGGGCAAGTCGATTCGAGTCCTTAGATAAGGCAAGTCAAGTCCCAAGTCAAGTCACTTTTTTCCACCCAAGATCCAGCAATCTTACCTGTAGTATCCGGTCTTTATAAAGAGAAAACACGAGGTGTTAGCAGCCCGTCTAATAATGATATCATTGGCCAGTTTATATAACCTGTTCAAAAAGTATGACAGTGAATTGTATCTGTGTTATCTTGGCACAGACGCAGCCATGATGATGGTCTGCTCTGAGACCATGTTGAGTAGTAACGAGTACGACTGATGAGGATTCTCTTTGGGGGCTTTGACGTTGTGTGTTGCCATAGTGAGGAGTTTGACTGACAGCGAGTCATCCACTCTTGACAATCACATACAGGGAGCTTTTTGAGTCGTCCAATCATGATTCTCAGTTTGCGCTGCGTACATACTTGATGGTTAGACAGAAACTTGTCAGCACTGAATTAGATCATTTAACAGCTAACATTCAAACTTATGAACACACGCAAGTCACCCGAGTCATCACGCCTCAAGTCCAAGTCGAGTCTCAAGTCATTTATTTTTTGTCAAGTCAAGTCGCAAGTCATCAAAACAGTGACTCGAGTTGACTTGAGTCTAAGTCACCAAGTGTCAAGTCCACATCTCTGCTAATTAGCTTATTTTGCTACGCCAGCATGCCAAGCTAAGATGGCAAGTAAAGTTAAATTTATTTTTTTTATATATTTTATGTTTTTATTGAGAGAGAGAGGACAGTGGATAGTGTCAGGTGAACAGGGGAAGAGAGAGTGGTGATGACACGCGGCAAAGGGCTGAGGGCTGGAGTCGAACCTGCGGGCCGCTGCATCGAGGACTGTAGCCTCTGTATATGGGACGCATGATGTAGCAGCTTAGGTAAACCGGCACCCCAGCAAAGTTAAACTACCGGCTGAACATCAGCACGTTAGCATTGTCGTTGTATGCATTTTAGCATGCGTATGTTAGCATGTAGCTAAAAGCCCTGCTGTGTCTTAATGCAGCCTCACAGAGCAGCTAGCATGGCTGCCGACGCTTCGAGAAACCTCTAATGCAGATTATAAAGTTCCTTTAGTTTAGCTCAGGCTCTCTTTGTGAAGCACTTTGGGTGGCATGCTTGTATAAAAGGTGCTATATAAATAAAGTTTTTACACAAATTTTAGCGTTTGCTGTGCTGCCATTTACTTTTGTATAGCACTGTTTGAACTTGCGCGTACATACAGTATGTCTGGGTTTCGGGGCTCTCTGGATCTGAAGTTCGATGATATTCAGAGCTTCAGCCATCGCAGCGCCTGTTTGAGGCTTAATTTGGTCTCACTTTACCTTTTGTGTGTTTCCAACCTCCTTCCACACCTTTATATCTCCAGTTACCTTTGTTAAAGAGCGATCAAACTGTGACTGCATTGTAATAACTGCATGTCAAGCGCAGTGGAAACACAAAAACAAACCTGAAAAAAATGCAGCATCATCATTTAGCAAACAGGTTTTTCAGAAAACTTTCTCACTGAACAAAAGACAACGTAGGAATCAAAACAAGAGGCTAAAACAAGAGGAAACAAATCACAATCTCAGATTTAGAGGCTGTTTTTTTTTCCATGTAGAGGAGCAGAACTTAATCCTCTCTGATACCACAATTATTTCCAATTTCTGCATCGGGCCTCGCTGCCAGAGACGAACAAAGAGAGGAGTGGCGAGCCACAGCAGGGAAATATATCTCCCTGTTTATACAGCCTCTGCCTTTGAGTCGGTTGGCATTTATTGGCTCTGTATGAAACTATGAGGAACATTAGTGCGGCTCAGAGGAACTATTTGTTTTGGTGTCTTTTGGAGGCACATTGTGCACCACTTATTTATGAGTCAGTCAAAGAGGAGATTGATAGTAAAAGTGCCGTCAGCTACAGTCCACGCTCCGTTTGAATTCATGTCCATGCCAAAGATCCGCTCCTCGTTCTCGCCGCTGAGCGGCCGCCCCGACATGTTTGTGAGACTCAGCAGATTTCTGTTCGTGTTGCGTCTCATCGCTGCATCGGCTGCGACTTTGATCGTAACATCTCGCTCCCTCTTTGACAGCTCAGATGTGAAGACGAGTGATAAAGAAGCTGTTTGTTTTCCTCTGCTGCACCGCCGTGATTTACAACGCTTAATTACAGCCAGTTCTGATTCCTTTGTTAGATAGTTGGAGGTGAAGCTCTGACAGTTTGAACATTTATGTTGTTCTCTGGATGGAGAAGCTTCCCTCCGCTGCCAATCTGTGGTTATTAATACAAACCTCTCACAGGAGTCCAGAACAAGCAAGGCATTGTGGGAAATCACTTATAAAAGATGACACAGTTCAGGACTGAGTCACAGCAGCTCTTCAGTCAGTCTGAACATGAAGTCCTCCCTCAGTTCTCAACAACCGCTTTTAAACTAGTGAAAGCTTAACAAAAGTTTCGGGTAGACTGATTAAATCTGTCATTTGGGATCACAAGCTAGCATCCAGCTTTCGAGGATGTTACGCCCCACCCTTAGGAGGCCCTATGAGGCGAACAACAACCCACAAACTGACCCAAAATGCAATCATCACCTGAAGACCACCTGAGGAACTAAATAAAACAACACAAAATCCCTGTCTGAGAGGCAGCTTGGCAGCAGTCCCCGATCCAGAAGCCTCTGTATTCTGATGTCCGAACTGCTTCCGCTGATGACCACTAAAGTGAGACACTCCAACTGTCTTCCTGTTTACAGCAGCTTTACAATCTGAATGTTTCACCCCACAGGCCGACGGGTTATTGATATGAAAACATGCAGCACATCTCGACTCCTCTGTCACGCCGTGTGCGTGTAAACAGCCGGAGCTCAACATCTGCAGCTTCTCCCAGTAAAACACACATTCCACGTTTACAACAAAGACAAACACAGGCATGTATGGAGGAGCCGGAGATATCTGCTCTGTCACTGCTGCTGCTGTGTTACTGTCTGCATGAAGAGGAAGAGTCAGAGGGAGGCGACACTGATGATGTCACGCTACACCTGCGCTGCACCGCCCACATGAAGTCATTTGATTAATAAAGTACAATAAGTAATATTATTATCTGCTATTGAATAAGTAATACAATCTTCTTCTTCTTCTTCTGATGAGTGCATCATGTGCAGAATTACATTCAGACTGAGTGCAGCTTTTGCAGCACTTTAAAAGGTAGTGTGTACGGTAGCCAATGAGGGCAACCGCACTGCAACGGCCCAAACGGTTTCCATCAGAAGAAACAGGCAGCAAATTGAGAAACGATGCAAAAGTCCAGAACAAATGCAACGACGGAAACGCGCTGCAAAGGGCCAAATTAAATGCATTAACATCAAATGTGCTGCAAATACAGAAACGATGCAAAGTCAAAAACACACAAACCCAGAAAACACAGCCATCCATCCATCCGTCATCTATATAACTTATCCTATTCAGGGTCGCGGGGGGGGGCTGGAGCCTATCCCAGCTGTCATTGGGTGAAGGGCGGGGTACACCCTGGACTGGTTGCCAATCAATCACAGGGCCAGAAAACACAAGCTACAGTAAAACACAGCAGATGTTTATGTTCAGTTTTTTATTTATACTTTTTTCTGCAATTTAGAGAAAAAGTCTCCTTTTAAAGTAAAAATTCTCAGATTTAAGTGTTTTATTCCAATTATAATGCATATATATATATATTTTAACGAGACTTTTTTATTTGTGTTTCTCTGAATTGTATTTTCTCTTCTGCAACTTAAAGCTCCTTTGAGGAACTTTCTGTTTGTGTTGATTTTGGCGCCCCCTGTGGACAAAGCCGTACCTCTTACCTCGTTGCTGATTTTGTCCTGTTCATGCTTAAGTGACTCATCCTGCTATTTTTCTTTAACAGTTATATGTATCACTCGCTTTAAATTGTGTCCAGCACTTTCAGGCATTAACAAACACTATATAGAAATAATCAATCGTGTCGCTGATGGTCTGGTTTGCTTTTGCAGCTCATGTAGAGTAATGTCAGTCTGTTTCATAAGCACCGAAAAACTTCTCACAGGAGCTTTAACTCGAATTCTTTATATAAAACTTTATGCACAAAATACTCAAATTGTTTTAACTTAATGTTTTTGTTTGATTTAAGTCAGAATCCTGAAATGAAAAGCGTTTTGTTCCTCACATGTGGCTCTAATCCTCCTCAGTGATCATTACATGTTTCAAGTGGAATTAATGGAGGAACCACAGTTTATAAAGTTAATATGAACACAGTCATCAGTCTCAGTTACACAAATCGACTGTTTATCTCCAGAAGTTTCTGTTTAGTATGAAATTTCCTCTCTGTGTTTCCTCAATGAGCTGCGGTGAAGAAACAGAAACTAAACAGGACATTTACTAAACACTGAAACTTTCACACAGAAGTCTGGTTTTGTTTTCCACCACTTCCAGGAACTATTTTACCTTTTTATGCAACACAAGACACTGTAGTTCTGACTGTGCTGACTCACACCGTTACACGCTTATTCTCACAGTCCAAAACCAGCTAATGCTACTGAAGGCTAACTTAAAGATCCTGCAGTTAAGATTTGGTTGACTTCCCTCTTTGGACGTGTGGAAAAGTGATCAGAAGAAAGGAAACTGAAACATCTACATGTAGTGTGAATGAAAGCTCCAGAACAGACTGTTTCCTCAGCGATGACCTCCAGGTGTCTTCGCAGACACAGACGTGGACTGACGCTTTGATGGAGATCTTTTTAATCTCTGTGTTTTCACTCCTCAAATTGTTTTGCTTTTGTTTAGCAAGTATTGTTTCCAGAGACGCGGGCGGTGCCGCAGTCAGACTAAATAAACAACCTATACTCTGCTCCGATGGTGTTTGGTGGTTTTCCAGAACAAACTGCGCGCTGAGCGGGTGAATAAACGTGGAGAATTTGAGGCCTGAATCTGATAACCGTGCTGCTGCTGTGAGCGTTTCTGCAGACTGATATTCAGCGTTAATAATTCACAGCGTTATGACCAGCGCCTGGCTCTCGTTCCTGCTCGCTGCACGGCTCATTTGAGCTCCTGCGAGGCCTCTGGCAGGAAAACGGGCCGAGTCCTCCAGCTTCGACACAGGACGACAAGAAAAGAGAAGAAGAAGAAAGTGTGGGAAGAACAGCTGGAGCCGCTGATCCACCAGAGACTCTCTGCTGTGTTTGCTGGAGTCTGATAGCATCTCTGCGTTACTCTGAACACCTCGCGATGCGTTCAGGACCGAGCTGCCAGGTTTCCACTCCTTTCACTGCTTCTCTCTGTTTCTCCCTGAAATAAAAACACTTTAATTCTGCTTCACTCTGATGACTTCCTGATAGTTTAATAGACGCAGAAAATAATCTGAACTCTCGTCGACTCTGAGACGCCGTTTCTGAGCGAGCAGGAGTTATGATGTATGAATGACAGATGGAGGAGAGGTGAATCTATAAATCTACACAGCATTTCCAAAATAAACGACCATCAATAATCTATATTAAGCAGCTACAACATGCAGCCTGAAGTGCTTTACACCGCAAATAAAAAAGGCTTAAAAGTTAAAACAATAAAATGTTACAAAGTAATTCAATCAAAGTAATGTAGGATCAAATAAACACCACAGATTCAAAGAACTCTGACTCAGGCGGAAACATTTCTCCTAAATTAAAACCAGATTACAAAGTTTATTTTTCACTGGTTTCATTAACAGCACATTTAAAACAACAGGAGTTACAGTCGAGACAGAGTGGTTAGAAACGGCTTTAATTCAGTTATAGGTTTAAATAAGGGATAAAAAGTAAACAATACATCAAGTAAAACAATAAAACATGTCACAAATATATAGTTTGTATAGTGTTTTAAAAAGGCTCAGGAATTTTTTTGACTGGAAGTGGGCGAGAGGCGGGGTTACACCTGGACAGGTCTCCAGTCGATCACAGGGCACACAGAGACAGACAACCTTTCACGCTCACACTCACACCTACGGGCAATTTAGAGTCACCAATGAATCTCGAAACCCGTCGGCTTTAGTCTGACGATGCTGTATCCCCTTGGAGCAACGGTGAACATGTCAGGCACATAGACTGTACAAATAATGGACGTAGTCTCAGTGACGTAACCCATTGGCTTCTGAAGAAGCGTTTTGAAACCTGAATTGCGCCGGAGCTGGCGGTCGCCATATTGGTAATGCCAGAGCCGGATAATCCAGAGGCAGGCAAAGAGGTGGAGCGCGACCGAGCTGAAGCCTATGGCTGAGGACTATGGGCGGGCTACATGAATCAGCCAGCTACGGCTATAAAGCTAGGCTATATGCTCCTCAGCGTAGCTAACGGTTATTATCCATAGACTGTATAAATAATGACTGATAACTTTGTGTTTCCCGCAGAGGAGATTCTGTTTGTGACGGTGACTGACTGCAGGTGTTTATTAAGTCTACACGTAACAGGAAACTTAAAATAACCGGTCTTCTCATCACTACGGTCCGCTGTAATCTCTCCGGGGAAAAGCCAACAACTTCTGACTCCTGTTTACCGACGATTAAATAAATACATGTTTGATAAACACAAGAAGCCAGCTAAAGCGTGCCTACGACTGAATCACAGCCGTGATATTCAGCACATCATCACTCCCTCTCATGTGATGCTGCTTAATCATGTTCCGCCTGCTTTTGCTCTCCACACGGACTGTTTTTCCTGCACACGCCGCAGCCTGCTGATACGTGATTGGTCAATATTACTCGGACTACAAGGCTACACTTCCTGGACTAAAATTCCCTCCTACACTTTCATGTAGAATCTGTAAATAGAGATTAACGAGCATGTCTTTTGGACTGTGGGAGGAAGCTGGAGTATACAAATACAAACTAGCTCTGCATTGAGGAAGTTCAACAGGAACAGGATGTAACATGTGGTTATTAGTGATGAAAACAAAATAATAATATGTTAAATATTATAACACAACAGTGAAAGGAGCCACTCTGCATTCTGATGATACTTCTGGACTTGTTCTGGAGTGTTTTATTTGGACTTTTGCCGACTAATCTTTGTCACTATGTCATCACTGAAATGAGAGAACATTACATGCATGAAAGCAGGGAAAGGGTTAAATATCCTGCAGGAAGTTCCTCCGTTCAGACCTCCACTCGGTGTTTGTGTTCCGGTCTCACCTCACCTGGACGACATCACAGACAGGTACAACCTCAGCAAGCTCTCCTCCGGCCTCTCTGCTGCTAAACAGGAAGTGACGGGGCAACATTTCTCCACAATAAAATGAGGAAGCTGAATTTATTGCTTGTATCTTAAAGGCTTCCCAGCATGCAGCGGGGCTGACAGGTCACTGTGGTAGATCGGCCGTGAGTTAGCAGTTCATCTGAAAAACCAAACACAGAGTTCCCACGAGGAGACATCTGCCGAGACCTCCCTCTCCTTCTGTCTTCTTCTAATGTTTGACAGTTCTTTTTCAGACGTCGTCTTCTGTCGTTTTCTTTGTGTGTTGTTCATCAGATTCACTAAATGTTTTAACTGGAAATAGAAAGGAGAGAGAAAGTGTTCCTGTGTCTTCAAGGGAACTTAAAGACAGAACTAACTTGCAGAAAATCTTGTTTGCAAACAACAAGGCCCTTCTGTTATTGTCCTGCACGGCAGTAAACACACAAACAAACAAACAAAGAAGAAGTACTTCAGAGCGTCTTCCCGCAATATATCGGAGAGTTTCTGTAGAAACAGGAAGTTGAGCGGGGTAACGTCATGCATTGAGACACATTGACATTATAAAAGTATGTCATTCTTTATTATCTAAACAATCTTATCGGTCTTTTCTTTCACAATGCTGCGACTTTCTGTAAACTTCATTTGCTGTTTCATTGACCAAATTCCCACGGCGGCCATCTTTCTGTTACGACACGCTCAGGGTGGGAAGATCAAACAGCTGCCATAATGTTGAGCTGCTTTGTTCAAGGTTCTGAGTCTGAATGTCGGCACTTTCAGATTGATCAGCTAAGAAGACAAAACATTTGCAAAAAAAACAGAACATTTGAGATCGGATTAGCTTCCGTCAGACAACAGCATCCAACCACTTCCTAGCTAACATTACCGTAAACTAGGAAGTGGCTGAAAGCAAATTTTACACTTTAGCTGCGTCCCAATCCAGGGGCTGCATCCTTCAAAGGACGTATTTGAAGGCTGATTGCGTCACAGCAGCGCGTCGAGGGCTGTCCCATTTTGAAGGCTCCTTCCGATGCGTCCGACAAATGCGTCCTCCTTTTCCCGGGCCACGAAGGATCCATCCTTTGCAGCCCAGCGTATCTTGAGGTTCACTGCACGGCAATTCAAACAAGATATGGACTCTTAAACGGCCAAAGAATACACTTTTAGGCCCCGTGTCCATGCAGCGCCTTTTTCTGAGCACCAGCCTCTTTGTTCAATTGTTCCCAATGAGGAGCAGAGCGCTTCGCCTTTTTTGTGCGGTCGCTTCAAGTTAAAAATCTCTTAATTATTTCAGAAAGGCGCTGGTGTCGTCTCCGCCGTTTTTATTCAGGCAACCAGTCAGATGGAGCGCCACTCGTCACCCTGGTTACCACCAAACATGGAGGAGCAACTTGTCTTGGCCGTTTCTGTCTACCTGGATCTGTACGATACGACAAACAAACAGAGTCACAACAGAGACCGAAAAAGCCCGTTTGTGGGAGCAGATCGGTTGGACAACACATGTTACTGTTAATTGTTGTGCTTTTATCGGCCTACGTGTTGTAAGCTTGTTGTTAGCTGTGTACTAAGTTGAACTTATTGTTGTCATGGAAACAACAACACGCGTGCAGCATTTTTTCTCACCACGCAAGTGCTTCATCCCAGCGCTCCCCAGTGCCCATGTGAACAAGGGGCCTTAAATGTGAAAGTTTCTTGGTTTCAACTTAATCGAAAAGGGGTCTTGAAACAAATAATCTTTAAAATAATAGGTTAAGTTACGTGATGTTGGTTAACATAGCTAGTGAGCCCACTAGCTAACTGTTGCTAGGCGACAGGAGCGGTGCTTTGGTGATGCAAACAGGCATACAGGAATTAAACGAGGCACATCGTTTAAACGGAGGATGTTTTATTACTCAAAAAACACCAAATCATAAGTAATATAACAGAAAACATTTAATAAATACATAAGACACATAAGAACGTCCCTGTGCAGAGCGGCCTGAGGTGTCAGAGCTGTAACAGAGAAGAGGAACGACGTGTGTTTGATTTGTTGACGTGTTCAGCCCCGCAGCTCCGCCTCACAGGAGTCCTGGAGGTGAAATAATGACATGTGGCTGCAGCGGTGAGGTGAGCGGTGAGTGTTGGCGGATCAGAGGCTTCAGGTTTCTGCTCGTTCAGGTTTACGGTCTGATCAGAGCCGCTTGGCCGGGAGGTTCGGAGGTTTGGCGGCTCGACTCGGCTTCCTGCTGCAGATCACGGAGGTCTAACGGGAAGAGGGAACACTGCAGCTGCGTGCAGATCAGGCTGATGTGGTCCAGATCAGAACAGCTGAGGAGAAGGAGCCAGGAATCAGGAGCAAGAAACTCCTCAGCATGTCGGCAGGATCGCAGCATGAGAAGAGAAACATCCAGGATACTGATGAAAGCAAAGGAAGAAGTAATGGAAGTAACAGTCCTATCTATGTTTCTCACTTACTGATGTAAAATTCTTCTGTTGCATCAGCAGCAGAAGACATAAAAGAGATGATTCTTCTTTGTGACGTCACAAAGTGCAGCCTCAGCAGGCTTCGGGGAGCTGGCCAATCAGAAGAAAGCGGGTCTGAAGCAGATATTCACGGTAAAGTTCAATGACTGTAGTGTTAGTGTTAGTTATGTCTCCTCTCACCGTTACTCTGCTGCTCGGGAACAGAACGCTGCATTTGTCAACAGAGCTGTCAATCATGAGGTCATGCCCCCTTTTTATTGCATCAAATAATAAAATCAAATGAAGACTCTTTCCAATGGGATCAGCAAACGGCTCTCTCTTTTGCAGAGGCTCATGGGTATTGTAGTGTTTAGACCCGTCCACCACACTGACATAAAGCTCACCTGATCTTCCTGTGTCTTCACTCCTGTTCCCTGCTTCTGAAACTGGCTGTCTCTGCGGCGGCCATGTCAGGCAGCCTTCACACATAATGAAAGGTAACGAGAGTGAGCTGCTGACGGACTGCGAAGGAAAACCACGTAACTGAACTCCTGTTTTTCTTCTCCTCGTGGTGTTAGACGTGTTGAGTGAGTCTTTCAAACACGATGAAACTGTGATTCACATTTTGAAAAAGGCAACGAGAAGTCTTGGACTGAATCCCAAAGGTTCGTTGCCAGTGATTCTGCAGCCTTCGAGGCAGACTGTAGTCCAAGAAGGGGATCAAGCTAAAAAGGTGAGAGTATAATGCGATCAAGAATGTCTAAAAACTTGTATCTAGAATCAATCATCAATATATATTAGGGGTGTAAAGATTCACCGACCCGTATCAATAATTGATTTTAACGTTAAAGCTGCGACTACATCACACGGAGCCCTGCGCCACTTTGAAAGGAAGACGAGCAAGTTGATGTCCGATTATAATGTTATATTTTGATTTACAGTGTCTCCAACCTCATGAGACTCTGACGCTGACCTTTGACCTTTTAGTTAGTGTAAGGAGGCTTGCAAGGAGAAAACCTCCGTAACGATTTACAGGGCTCCACGTCTACCGAGTCAGAAGTCATTTAGACTTTGAATGAAAGAAGAGAAACTTTAGAAAAGTCTGAAATATATCTGTGTGAAGGTGAGACACAGTCCTGAGTTTGGCGTTCAGTGTTTCCTGTTTTATTTTGTAGTTCTTGCCCCATGTACTTACTTTACTTCCTGCCTCCAGTTTGTCTGCCTGTATTACGTTTCCTTTGTCAGCTCCCCAGCGTAAGCCAGCCAGTTTTTATAATTCCTTTGTCAGTACCTCTGGACTCTATCAGCCGCTTTATTGTCATTAAATATATTTTATTTTCGCATCTACCCACCTGCCCGCCTGTGCTCTGTGTCTGCATTTGGATCCAGTTTCCCTCGTGTCCTGTAACTTGTGACACGAGCAGAGCCCCTTTATGAGAATTATTTTAATTTACTTTATAGCGTAAAATAAATATATAACAGAAATGTGAAGAACTCTATGAAATGGCATCAATTCTAGTGGTGGACAAAGTACGCAACTTCATTACTTGAGTCAGTATAGACACTCCTGGTCAAATATTACTGCAATACAAGTGAAAGTTGTGCTGGAGTGTTTGCTTTTAAAAATACTGAAGTATTCAAAGCTCATTTCAAAAGTGCAGTCAAGAATACATGTATGTTCATTCTGCTACGTTATTGTTATCTAGAAAGCATTATTTACATTTATAAGCTCACATGCTGCAGATTTCCAGATTTGCAGCTCCAAAGTGATCGGATCTAAAATAGAAAGAACCAAAAACAACGGATGACCAGGGAAAATGTCCGCCGCAGCCATCGTTACCACCACTACATGTACTGCCTGATCTGAGTGATGTTTGCTCTGCATTACGGCAACACCACTTAGACAAACCACACGCAGAACTACACAAACACAGTTTGTTGTCTTTCTGATTTTAGAAAAGAAAAGAAAAGACATCAGCTGACTTCTGAGCAAAAGTAACCCTCAAACTCCACAGGATCCGTCTCCGGTGCTTTCCATGTGCACCGCGACCTCAGGAGTAGATCGCGCCCATTCAAGTCAATGCTCGTGATTCCACAGCACGCGCCGCGGTCCATCTCCAGCGCGTTCCAGAAGCGCCTCTCCGCTCTGCTCCGACGGGTCTATTTTTGACGGAGGCCGCTTCAAGCACGCGTCAAGCTGAACAGAGCAGATCGTTCCAAACAGGAAGTCAGACAGAAAACAGCACAGAGGATCCGGTCAAAATAAAACACCATGTACAGACCGGTTCAGACTCCCGTTTTTTCCGTTTTCACAACAACAACACACTGAGATCTTAAAAAACACTTTTAACTAAGTAGTACTCAGCCATGGTAGAAGCACAAACATCACGGGATGATCTCCAAAGGAGCAGATAATCAACCTCGGAGGTGCGAAATTCACGCTTTGTCTGAGAGAAATATTTTACCTTTAGTCCATCACATTCAGCAGGCAGCTGTTCAGGGTCACGGGGGGTGGAGCCTGTCTCTGCTGTCATTGGGCAAGATGCTTTTAATTGTTTTATTTTGTCTATTTGTGTACAGCACTTTGTTTTCAGCTGTGGTTGTTTTTAAAGTGCTATATAAATAAAGTTGAGTTGAGTTGCTCTGTTTAACATTAATGTTATCACGTGATCTCGCGAATCCAGCTGCTTGGGCCAGCGCTCCGCTGCACTGCGGATCAGACACACGCTTCCTGTGGGCGAGGGCATCTGACTGACCAGAACCTTGGCGCAGACGGAACCCGCTGGACATGGATCCTTTGGGATCGAGGTGTAACGAGAACATTCATAGAAATGTAGTGGAGTCAAAACTTAGATAGTTGTCTGTCAAATGTAGTGGAGTAAAAGTTATAAGTTTCCACAAAAAATAATACTCAAGTAAAGAACAGACACAAAAAATTTACTCAAGTAAATGTAAAATATAGAATAAAATAATATTAATTTGTCTTTGATTTTAATACTTCTACACTTTTACCCAAAGGTATTAAGTGATTTACGTTCGATCCCACAGGAGTTTCACACTTCTGTGACGTAAGCAAAACAGACTCTGAGCCTGATGCATGAAGCTCTTTGTAGATTCTAACTAATTAATAAAACTAAATGCTTCTGTTTTAACTTTTGTGAAACACCTGCACAGGAGTCCTTCCAGCTCACACTGTCTCATTCATTAATTAAATGAATTAATCAGACATATTTTTGGTTAAAGAAAATAAATAATCCAAAGTGAGCCTTAGATTTCTTACAGCGCTGCTGCGGTCCAACGGGCTGATCAGAGGATAAATCTGAAATATATGTTCCTGTGGTCTCTCCGTAATTCATCCCAGCGAGTTTCCAGGTTTGATGCCAGACTGACAGATTAGAAGAAATAACAGAGAGTGTTTGAAATGAATTATCTCTGAAGGATCCTGTTGGACATGTCAGTCTGACTCCTCTGGGGACGTTTGAGAAACTCTTGGCACTTATCAAACCTCACAAGTGCACGGCGGTTAACCCAAAAACAAGCCTGGACGTTTAGACGCTCTGGATTTGAGGTTTTCTCCAACAGCGGTAATCAGCAGCTGGCAGTCTGTCTGACTCTGTGTTGTATTTTTATGTTATTGTGCTGCTTCTGTTTCATCCTGACAGTTATAGTAGGAGCAGACACAGAAATAGCTCCTGTAGCTGTAGTAGTTCTTCTGTTTTAAGATCTGATTTCTGTTTTTCTAAAATGCCATTTGGTCTGTTTCACATTACCCTTTAATGTCTTTTATAAGGTATCTGTTTAAAAGTCTTTTTTCTTCCTTTTTGACGTGGTTATTTCTGATTTGTGTTACACTTCAGCGTCTGTTTCAGGGTACCCTGCAGTACCACTTTCAAGTTACCCTTTAGCATCATTTTACAGTCCGTTTTCTTCCTTTGGTACCCGATTTGTGGCCGTTTCAAAGTACCTCTTAGTTACTTTTTAAAGTTGAAACTTAAGCGTCTGTTCTTTCTAACATGTGGTGAGGTCTGTTTAAATGACTCCAGCATCTTTTCTTAGAGGTCTGTTTTATGAACGTCTGCACTTGATTTACCTTTCTTCTGCATCTTTTTCTGTTTCTTCCTCTTCTTCAAGGTTTTTTACGTTTTTTACGCTTTTTTAGAGTCATATTATAGATAAAAACACCCAAAATCATGAGACCACTGAAGTTCTCCTGATTTAAATGTAAATGTATCGGAGTAAAAGTGGAAGTTGGCAGAAACATCAAAACTCAAGCACAGATACTCCCGGAAAAGTCACCACTGCATTTTATCTGGTTTTGAAGCTAACTTTTAGCATTTGTTTCAGACCCTGTTCTAATGTAAGGAACCATTTTGTACCTACATGGTACCTTTTAAGAAGTCTTTTAAGTCTGTTGTCTAACACGTGGTTGGGTCTTTTAAGGTATCGTCTGTTTTTTGGGCTTAAAAATTAATTAAGTGATTTAGGGTGTGTCTGACCGACTAGTTACACGGCGCACAGTTTTGGTGCAAACTGAGGCGCAAAGAGGTTGGCTTAAGTCCCTTTCATTCATAGGCGTGTTTCTGGCAAACATGAATCAAACCAATCAGAGTGTCAGCTCTCATTCCCTTTAAGAACCAGGATCTTATGTTTATTAAAGTTCTGTGTGCTGACCATCAAAAAAGCTAAGTTGTAAAAGTTTATTTACTTATCGTTGCTGCTGGATCACATGGCTGTACTCTCCAGTGCGTAGGTAATGGACACTGGACAGTGTATTAATATCTGTGGGCACGATTGTCGCTGCCACAGGTAGTTATGTTTGAGGATTATAATAAATTTACCTCTTAGGTCCGTGTGTGAGATTGTGTCTGTTTCTGTGTGTATTAGAGAGAGCGTGCATCAGAAGGACAGCGCGAGATGGAGAGCTTGGTGTGGCAGTTTTTGGCCCGTGTGCGGCTCGAGCAGGAATCTCCTCAGAGGCAGCGGTGAGG
The DNA here is from genome assembly GCF_022749685.1 of Semicossyphus pulcher. Classification (NCBI taxonomy): domain Eukaryota; kingdom Metazoa; phylum Chordata; class Actinopteri; order Labriformes; family Labridae; genus Semicossyphus; species Semicossyphus pulcher. Next base: position 2,681,441 of record NW_027211603.1, read on the forward strand.
TTTTTAGTTCGTTCAAGATAGCAACACGCCAGCCGTTTGCCTGACCACACCTCATTTCAAAACCAACACGCACACAGCCGCTAACGGTGGTGCAAGATCAATTGCTATTTACACAATGTGGGCGCTGGGGGGAGATATCAATGACACTTGCACTGCGTGCTTTGGCGCTTTGCGCCGGGTGGACGATAGGGCCCTTGATGTTAAACGCTAGTTAGGAAAAAAACCAAACAACTTGATTAATTTAAGTAAACACATCATTGGATGAATTATAATAAATGATAACTGAAGATTGACATTTAGTTTCAGTAGTGCCAGTTTAAGTAGCAGCGCACAGAAAGAACGACAGTAGCTCTAGTAGTTTTATTAGTTTGAGTAGTAGTGGCAGCAGTAGTGTTAGTAACACAACAGCTGGCACAAGTACTAAAAGGTGGACAATCTAAGTGGAGGCAGCTGTAAAGTGTGTTTCTAGAAATGTCTGAAATCTCATTTGGACACATTGTCTTTGAAAGAGTGTCAGTATATTTTGAGTCCTGATACATGAACGTATTTTTCTGGTAATATTCTCACTCTTATTTTTCTCTCGGAGACTTGAGTGAATGTTTCTTTTTCATTCAATCTGAGGACAGATCTTAACATCAGTTCCCAGATCTGATGTCATTCTCCAATCCATCTTCTCTAAGTGCTCCTAGTCGGTTTGGAAACACTCAGCGGGCTGCTGGCGTCCAGCCGACAGCTAAAGTCAATCTGTAAAAGTCAACAGAGAAAACTCGATGGTGCTTACAGTAAACACTGATAAGATAAACCCCCCCGAGGAAAATTCCTCTGTTTCATTTCTGAGGCGTGTGCAGCTCAAAACAGCACAGATTCACATTCCTCTGCTCCAGCACAGACTGTATTCACCTTCAACATGGCCGCGTCCTTCGCTGCACACTGACCTCTGACCCCTGTGAATAAGGACGGAGATGCACCAGACAGAAACTCTTGTTCTTTGAGTTCATTTCACTAAATTAACTTCACACCGAATGTCACCTCAGTTCATCAGTTCAGTGAGAACTTTTCTCGTCTTCCAGTTTTTAAACCAAAATATATCAATTCATCATTTGTGTTAAGGTACCTTTCAGCATCTCATTAGGCCCTGTGTCCACCTAGCGCTCTTTTCTGGTAGAAAAGCACTGGCAGGGCGCTGAGGAGATCTGGGATGAAGGGCTTGTGCGTTGAGAGAAAAAACGCTGCATGCAGGTTTTGTTTCTATGACAACAATAAGTTTTACTTACTACAGAGTTAACAACAAGCTCACAACACACAGGGTGATAAAAGACTCACCAGCAACATTTAGTGTCCGGCTGATCTGCGTCTACAAATCGGTCTCTATGGTGATCCTGTTTGTTTGTCACATCGTACAGCTCTGGTAAACAGAAACGGCCAACATAAGTTGCTCCTCCGTGATTGGTGGTAATGTTGCACTCCAGTTTGGGGTTGGTCACCTGTGTTACTGTTTTAGATGTAAGTTAATGCAGTAACTTTTCAGTTGGTGTTTTCCTTCAGAACCTCATGGTGGTAGCCATTTTGTTCCTAGTGGGAGTGGCACCCACTGATAATTTTGTGGTTGTTGTTGTGCATGTTAGTTAGCCCTTTAGCATGTGTCAGCAATTCTGTGTGTTCCACATTTGACCCCAGTACAGCTTTTTGTCAGCAGCAGTCCCATTCTGTTTATTCTCATTTTACAAGTACATTTTAGGAGCGGTTCTAAGCTCTGTCTTCTTTCTTTCAAACAAGTGGTTAGGTCGGTTTTAAGGTACCTTTAAGCATCTGTTTAAAGGGCTATTTTCATCTTTTTTTCATTGTCAGGTATGTTTCTAGGTATCCTTTAGTGTATGTTTTACGTAACACTTTAGCAGTCTGTTTTCTTTCTATCTTACACATGGTTAGAGCTAGCCTCAAGCTAGCCTTCAGCACATGGTTTATTGTCTGTTGTCTAGGACGTGGTTTAGTCTGTGATAAGGAAAACTTTAGCATCTGTTATAAGGTCTGTTTCAAGGTGTCTTTTAGCATCCTTCATGGTACCCTGTATTATCCGTTCAAGGTACTTTTTAGTATCTGTCTTAAGGTACCCTTTAGAGTGTATTTTAAGAGTGTATATGTTTCACTCTGGTCTCTTGGGCTAAAGTCCTGTATTGTACCCAACCGCCTCCCCAAGTGGACTCATTTTGTCTTTCTACTACCTGATCGCCCTCCTCCTTCAAACTGCTGCCGATTACTTTGCTCATATTATAGCAGATTGTTTTCTCAAGTGAACATTTGATCAGAGAACAGCCTGTTAAATGTTGTTTTAAGCTCAAACCTGTAAAGGAAATCTAACATGTGAACATATCACTGCCTCAGAGAAACACGCTCTGAGGTCTGACAGAGAAGCAGAGAAACGACTCTGTTTGTTCATGTATGTATGAGTCCACATGCAGCGAGGTGGCCAGAGTTCACATGTTGAGTTTACACAGTGAGGGGGCTGTCATTAACTACACACCCCTCCTCCCCCCTTAAAGTCAATGGGTAAAGTCCTTCGAGTCATTCAGCAGAGGAGCGTCCGTTCAGTGTTTGCTCTGGGATAATACTGGGGGGTTGTGAGGGGGGTCTAGGCAGAAGGGCAGAGTCCAGCCGTCCTGACCCGGTGGTCTGGGAGGGGCCAAGTCGACCTGCAGGACTCTGGCGGGTTGAAGCAGCCTGTTAGCTCGTTGTTAGCCGGTTAGCGCTGGCTGAGCTCCGATCCACCTGCAGAGTTACACCCAGTTGTTCCTGCCAGAGCCGAGCAGCTCCACAGAGTTCAAAGCAGAGAGGGCGGAGTCTGGAGACAGTCCAGGGACAAATATGACAAGGGGAACGTCATAGATGGAGGTGAAGGCCTCAGATCTGCCGCTACAGTGAGTGATCAGCTGTAAAAAGACTTGGCTGAGGTTTACTTTGAAACAGGGTGAGGTTACGGAGAAACTCTTATGAGATATTTGGCTGCGTTAGCTGGCAACGATAATGTCCAATCACATCAGGTGTTTGAAAGCACAGTCTCTGCACAGTAAGACAATCTGTTCTACAGTTAATAAACAGTAACCTCGTTTCCTGCTCTATTTAATCAAGTTTCACCAACAGAGACGTCGCTTCTTCTTTCAGAGTCTTTCTTAACGTGGCCGAAGGACGAGGCGATTCAACACTTCAACACAGGGAAGTGCAAAGTGATGTTTATCTGCAGGTTGGGTTACGGCTGTATGTGGTCCCTGCTATGTTTGTCCCTTTTCCCTTTCTGTTGTGTCTTCCCAGCTGTGTCTCGGTGAGTGCCTAACAAGGTTCATCTGGTCTTTAGGTGCTTAAAAACCCCAGACATGGCATCTGAAGACAGAGAGGCTTCTGGAGTGGGAACTGTAGTTCTGCCTCTCAGCAGGGATTTTGTGTTGTTGGGTTTTGACCAGGTGTCTCCAATCCTGCTCCTGGAGAGCTACCTTCCTGCATGTTTTAGGTTTCCTCGTACTCTAACACACCTGATTTGAATGATCTGCTCGTTACCAACAAACTGAAGCGTCTGAGGGGATTGATAACGAGCAAAACATTCGAGTCAGGTGTGTAGCTCTCCAGGAGCAGGTTTGGAGACCCCTGGTTTTGACTTTTATAAGGTGCTTTAGGTGATTTTGTTGGGTCAATTGTGGATATTTGTCAGCCCCATAGGGCCGCCTTAGGGCATGATGTAACAGTTGTCACAAAATATGGGAGAACTAAGGAGAGATCCTGCACCAAAAATGCCCAATACCACCACCGCTCGCCCCTACCCACACTGCACCAGCTCCAGAGTCGGCCTTTTTATGCAGAATCTGTAAATAGAAATTATCATAACTGTAACCTAAAAGTTGTTTTTAATCTAATGCTTGCCCAAACTCCAAGATTAAACTTATCTTGGGGGGTATTATGCTCATTTCAAGCTTCAAATTTCACTCTGTGATACCTGTTGAGTAGCTTAGCATAATTTACAGTTAAAAAAACTCCTCATGTTTCTCACACAGGTGCTCTGTGCAGGCCCTCATACAGCCTCTGCCTGAAACGAATCAGTCAGCTCTGTCTCTTTAAGAAACCCCGCCCCTACAAGCCCACTTTCTTCTGATTGGCCAGCTCTCAGAAGCCTGCTGCATTTTGTGACGTCACAAAGTGCAGCGTGTAGAATAAATTTGCGAAACCTGGCGACCGGCAGCTTTGAAACTTCACCCATGTGTGGTCTGAACATCAAACACTGTAATATGTACAGTATACAATAATGTACAATATGTGATATGTAGAGTATGTCTTAAAATGTGAGACAGCATAATACCGTCTCTTTAAACAAGACCTCACGGCTGAATTCAAACAGATTTATGTGTACAAGAAAACTGAAAAAGATGCTAACATCACAACGGCAGGAAGCAGAAGAGCTCCTTGTTGTTGTTTCCATGGAGACGGCACCTTTATAGAGAACAACAAACAAGCACTTAGATAATATTAAAGCTACGATTATGTCCTCCGTGTTGGACTCTCGGACGCTCTTCACTTAGAAAAGTGTCAAAAAACATCAAAACAAAAACCATTGAAAAGACAGATAATACTTTGATTACTCTTACAACTAAAGATTTTTATGTGTGACGTATCTTTTAAAGACGTCCTTAACTTACTGAGGTTCATGCGCAGAGTGTGAGGAGACGATCAGTTTTCACATGTTGCATGTTTTTACAGCAAAGAAGTAAAAGGTTTACTTTAATTTAAAAGAAAATTAATCCCCAACCTCAGCTTCATCCAATCAAGTCTGAACACACACACACACACACACACACACACACAGACACACACACACACAGCCTCAGGGACTCTGAGCCACAAGGAAATGCTTTAAAAGAGTTTTTGGGTGAAATCCAAAGAGGGCTTGATGCTGACAGCGTTGGATAATTCACCCAGAGTTGTGACTTACAGGCTCACTTTGTAATGTTTTCACTCAGTCCCAAACCTTCTGCGCTCATTAGTCTTTTAACACTCGCTCTGCAGTCGTCCCTGCAGTCTCGTCCTCTTCACAGCGTACAGATTAAGAGTTAAACGTAGAGCTGCGCTTCATACGTGTGTGTGTTTGTGTGTCGGCCGTACGCTGTGATTGATGGCATTGTTTAAAGCCAGGGAGGCTTTGGAGAACTTTGCTATTGTTTCAGCTCTTGGCAAGGAGGGTTCTTTAGAAAAACAAAAGTGAGGAGGAGGAGGGGGACGGGACGGGACGGGTGAATAAAGAGAATTAGAAAACAAAACAAGAGTTGTCCTCACACTCGCTGCGTCCGAGCGCTCGATGGTGAATCTGATAGTCGCCCGCTGGGATTCCTCTGCATGCCCTTAAAACTGCAACGCCATCCAAAAACACCCCCATCCTCACACCGCCAACCAAACCACAGCTATCCGTGCCCACCCCACCCGGCCAACCCCCCGGGAAGACAGAGAGCGAGGGGACAGAGCAGGAAAAATAAAACACACACCAGGAATGTACCAACACACAAACATGGCGTCCGCCCAGGCCTCCGCTCCGCTCCTCTGTTATTCTTACAAGATGTTTGGGGCTCGGCTCTGGTCACCGGGCCCGACACAAACCACAGAATTTCTGATATTTCTCCGCATCCCCCCAACACCACCTCCACGCCCCCGCTGTGGAGCCACTGGGAATGTTTAGTGAAAACACAGCGCCACAGGGCTCGGCCGGTGGTCCGCAACATAAAGCATGGCGAGCACGGCTACGAGGCCCCCGTCGGCCCCGGGGGGCCTCATCAGTGCCGACCAGCACTGCGCCCCCCGAGGGGGGAGAGGCATGTTGTTGCAGTCCGGTGCTGTCCACTCTGATGGATGGGAGAACATTTTCCTCCTCCGCCTCAGAGATGGATGAGGTCTGTCTCCAGATCAGAAATGAGAAGCTATTAAGCACATTTTTTCTCATGATAAATGTCTTTGGTACATTAGAAAAAGTCCAGTAATTATATATTCTGCTTTTATAAATGAATTCAGCATTGAGTCATGAGTAATTCCAGAAAAGTGAGTATTTTACCTTCTATTCTCCCAGAACGAATCAGAGCGTCTGCCAAGTTCTCTTATATGAACCTGATCTCACTGAGGTGACCACCAGCTCTGAGCGACGCGTCACGTGTTGGAGACTCTTTGAGTGACTTGGCCGCGCCGTGAAATCGATGACGATAACAGCAGAAGAAGAAAGCCGCTCTGATGCGTGATTCACTTTGTGAGATGATCCCAGTTTGGTTTGTATCAGGCGCCAAAATGATTTGGTTTGTTTTAGAGAAGATCAGAATCTGAGTGTGAGTTACTCACTGATGTTCCATCACAGTATGAACATGACTATAGTAACCTAAGTTACTCTGTTACCCACTGTCAGGTGTCCTCGAGCAAGGCACCGAATCCCCCCACTGCTCGGGACGCATGTCCCCTCCCCTCAGGGATTAATAAAGTATGTCTTCTTCTTCTTCGGCCCCTTATTTGCATTGCTCGGCACAAATATCACCTTTGCATTGACTCTGTAACTGCACCACCTGAAACATTTCCCTCCCTTTTGGTCTGAACAAACCTTTACATTTATTTAACTTTGTCATAATTTTAAAGTCGAGGTGAAATGAAAAATGTCATTTTAATCCTTTTAGATCTCATCCCCGGTAATATTGTGCATCTATTTGACATTATAGGCCAAAAACAATACAGAAAATCAATTTCTTCGTATTCTTATATCAAAATCCGATCATTTTTTCTTCCGGTAAAACTAAATTTCACGCGTGCTTACGTAAGTTAGCACCAAACAATTTCAACCAATCAATCTGCAACATTTAGCCGCAGAGCACCAAGAACACTCGGTCAGTTAGCTAGCTACTGCGCTGTGGAGAACGTCTGTCTACGCCCACTTCTCAACGATCAAATCAAATCCCTCTAATGATATGTCCCGCCTGCACGTCCTGTTTCACTCGGAAATACGTCACGATACGGAAGCTAGATACTCTCAAAATGCCGTTTCAGCTCAGACTAGAATTGATGAATTGCATTTTTTCCTCTTTCGATGGAGCTCAGCAAACAGTTTCTCTCTGCTTCCTGTCTTTGTGCTGAGCTAGACTCAACATGCCTTTAGCTTGACACAAAGGAATTAAACTCATATTCATCTCTGTGTCTTCCTCTAAAGCATTTGCATCAACACGGAGCTGTTGTCCTGTGAGGAAAACAATGCATGTCCAGTGTAAACATTTGGTGCTTAATATGGCTGATGTCAGTCTGACCGCAGCTGTCTGCACAGTTTCAGTTTCGGTGAAGAAATATGACCCCAGACTGAAATGATTCACGGTGATAATCATTAAGAAGATCAACAACTTAACTGATGCTGTCCCCCAAAGAGAAGGATAACGGATATGGTGTGTGTGTGTCTGCGTGTGCGTGCGTGCGTGCAGACGATCTAATTGGAGACAGGTGAATAATTGGTGGATTAAGGCACCGCCCTCGGTCTGGATTGGCTGGGTGTGGAGGAATAAAGTTAAGTGTGATTACCTCCCCATTACACACATAAATACCCCCGCAGTGTGTTTAGGATTATCCACATTATGACTGATTCCTCCTGATTCCCGTGTCAGACTGTCAGACAGCCGTACGGCGGTAGCTAGGAGACCGAACAACAAGCAGTTTTTACCTCCATCCATCAAACGGGATCAGGAGGACTCTCGGAGGACGTTCACAGTCTGAGAAAATATCTGTGTAACTCAAACTTTCTCCTGACATCCAATAAGAAAAATTTTAAACACTGCGGTGTTGAGTTTTTATAAAAACATTAAAGTTCACACTAAACAGATTTTAGAAAAATTACGGATGCATGAATGTGCATGAAAGTCCATCGTCAGCAGGCCCCGACTTACATCGGGCCCCAAATATGTCCGAGGTGTAAACACAACATGATGGAGATGCTGCCTGCACACGACACACAGTAACGCCTCTCTGGACTTCCTTTTGTTTCACCCAAACAAAACCCAGGAAGTGAACTGTAAACGTGCAGAAGAAGACGTGCAGAAGAAGACCAACAGTCTGGAGCCAGAGGCACAGTTGTGATCTGCGATTTCGTCCCTGTTTTCATAATTGTTTTTGCTTGAGGTGCAGAGCAGACATAAATAAACACAAACAACAGAACAAAGACAGGAATATGATTTTTATGAAAGCTGTCAACCATGAGCTGACAGTAAAACTGTAAGCAAAGATAACAGCTTAAGGGTCTGTGTCCACTGGCGTCATTTTCCGCACTGGCAGCGACGACAACCTTCATTTCCAGAGCGCTTCTCACCGGCGCGTAAGGCTGCTTGGTTTGGTTATTTGTCTGACGGCACTTCCACTTCCCTCGGTAGTGATCATTACGTCTAATTTGGATTGCTCTGTATGTTTAATATTTGTTTTAACTTTTTAAAATTTCACAAAGAAAACATAAAAACAATGGAAAGGAATCGTGTCCTGGCGTTAACAGCAGCTCTACACATATTGGAATACCCACCCCTTCTTGATCTTGATTGGTCCGTGAGGGAGAAGTGACATTGACGAGCGCGGCTGAAATTCCAAAAGTTGAACTATTTTCAATTGAGAGGGCTGTGAGCTCAAAAATAAAAACACAGGTGACGCAGAGGGAGTTTTTGCACTGAGGACGCTGAGCGCTGAAAAAGCTGAACTGCTTTGATTTTGTACTGCAGGTGGACACAGGCCCTTAAGAACAAACTAACACCAAAGATAGCTTCTCTGTTTGCTGTAAAAGCAAAATACATACCTTTCTTGACTTTGTGTGAGATTATTAGCCTACAGTATTTACACTACAACCAAGCAAACTGCTAGTTAAAATGTTAGCAAACAAGCTAATCACGATTCGTCCAAGAGGGAAGAGTCAGGACCTAGAAGCTAATTGTAAGCTAACAGAACTTAGAACTTATTAAGCTTCAACTTCATAATTTAGAGCTGAGAACATGCCTAAAATAAAAGGCATCATTTTTAATTGCCTAAAGGAACCCTTTAGTAAATCATCTCTGTTGATGCAGTTGGTTCATTTAGCTTAGCTAAGCTTAAAGACTGGAAGCAGGAGAAAACTTTTACCCCAATTCTTTGAAAGGAGATACACCTTCCAACAACTTCAACTCTGATTTAAACCCTGTTATTCCTTTAGCTAACAAGCTGGTCACAATTAATTTGACAGCTAGGAGTCCAGACCTAAAGGCTAACTCTAAGCTAACAGAACTTAGACCTAGAAGCTAACTCAAGCTAGCATAAAGTAGAGAGTAAAGTGCAGCTGATGGTGAAATATTGTTACACTTATAGACATTTCTTATGTGATTACGTAAGAGAAGAATTACATTGTGGAAATTGTCTGGTGTCATTACAGAGATTGGGCAGAGGACGGTAAAAATGGTGCAGCCATCAGGCACAGAGTCGGGTTAATGGAGGAAAAGGGTTTTTATTTACCCTAACAGAAAATCTAGGTCCTTCAGGAGGCCTATCACTACATCTACAAAAGAAAAAGACTACCTTAGCCGGGCTGCTAACCGACTTACCAGCTCAGAAATGTCACCAAAAAGTTTGCCTCGGGTTTCACAGTGCAAGAGACAGAAAGCCTCCTACTCTCAGCATGTGCCACCCTAAGTCCCTGATTCCTTTTGTTCTCCACTGATGTGTAGATCAGCCCCAGGTGTGTGGCTTTCCACACCTGCTCCCAATACTGTCAATTGGGAGTGGATGGAGCCACCTGGCAGGAATGTAGATCAACCCTCAACCCCTTACAATAGGTTGATGTCGGGATTAGCCTAGCATAGCACAAAAACTAGTAGCAGAAGGAAACTATGAGCATTGCTACATCAAAAGAGAAAGGAACCTTCCAACAACTCTTAGTCTGATTTGAAGTTGTAACATGTTTATTGAACAGGTGCAGAAACAGAAACAAAAGAGACATTAAAAGCTTTTCCTCATGTTTGGTGAGAAAATTTCAATTTGGACCTAAAAAACTTCTCAGAAAAGTTCTCGTGTTGAAATCATGTCGTAACCTCTTCTAAAACGGTTTAATGGCACTGACTGGAGATCTGCTGTTTATCTGCTGTTAAACCGATGAACTCATATTAACACAACAGGGGGGAATGGAAATAAGCAGCAATTCATGTTATGATGATGATTTTCATTTGGGTTGAAACCCGACTATGTTGGTTTTAGCGGTACTTAGCATTGGAGCCATTTGCTGACCGATCACCACTGGGAGCTGTGACCCCTCAAACCACAGCCCTGTGAACTGATTTTGTGGGCATGCAGCTTCATCACAAGACACATTTTTCACACAATCATTGGAAAAGGAGCAGCTGTAGAACAATGAATACATTTTTCTTAAAGTGTGCATTTAGAAATTGGAGACAAGCCGTATGATTGAATTCTTTTTTCATATGCAGGAAGCTAACGGGAAGTCCGCTGGCTCGACTCGAGTAGGACTCAACTGAGCTCTGCAGGCCAAAAAAGTGGGAAACTTTTTCCCATTGGCGGCCATCTTTAAGCGTCTTTGAAGTCATAGGCTGTGGTCGAAAAGCCTTTTTTGCGTGTTTGACCCGGGAGAGGCAGCCATGCTAAGAGCGATTCAAATTCTCTTAACGAGAAGGAAAGGAGATTCATTGCTTCCTTTATTATCTCCTTTAGCTGGAACCCCTGGACCAGAACGAAGAGAAGAAGACAACGACCCACAATTCTTTGTAGCAGCTACATTTAAAGGAACTACATGTAACATTGACAGCTAGCATCTGAAAAAGGGTACTGCAGTCCAAATTCAAAGTGTTGAGGAGCGTTGTCTCCCCCCCGCCGCCCCCTCCTTCCCAGATTTGAATGTTAGCCTTTCCTGCTCCAGCGTTCCGACCGTGATCGGAAAGCACAGGGGAGACTTACCGGTCTGCCCCAGGGCCGAAGCTGCTGCTAGCTTCGGGGCTAACTCCCGTCACTTTACACACACAGCAGCGAGCAGGAAGCAAGACACGGGAGCGCGCCTTCAGTCTTGAGGAGTACGTGGCTTCATTACACACACAGCATTACTGTACAGTCGTTCGGTTATTTTTAGTTACCGATAACACTCTCCGCTGATTCACTCTCATAACTCATGCACACACTCACTTCCTGCCTCTCTCACTCACTTGCTCCTCCACCCACACTCACGCACTCAGCTATTCCCAAACAGAGCTACGCTTCTAGCACAACATGAAGCTCACGCAGGTTGCCAGGTTGACGAAACTGAACCTACTCGAGTGCAAGACGTGCGCTTTGACAATGACAAGCAACGAGTCCTGTGTGCCAATTAGTTTCATATCTGTCAACACGGGGTGACGAAACGGGCAGTGGGCGGGATCACGCGGGCCAAAACACACACGCAGACGTTCTGTACCAGAAGGAGGAGGAGAACTGGCTGCAGCATTGTTGTCGGAGAAGCCAGTATTTCAACAATATATTGTTCCTTTAAAGTGACACACCTCTCAGCGTTATTGAAAACACACAATCAGCATGACAGCAGTAGATCTGAAAGCTATCTTTACAGGGTTAGACAAGAGCGCTCTTTGTAGTCCGGCTTTGTTAGATTGTAGTTTTTACACGGCAGACCCATGTGACATCACTAACACACCTATCTTCTTCTGAATTCTCCTTCACATCTTTCCTTGAGGGCTGCACGGTGGTGCAGTGGTCAGAGCTGTCGCCTCACAGCTAGAAGGTTCCTGGTTTGAACCCCGGTTCAGACATAGTGGGCCTTTCTGTGTGGAGTTTGTGGGTACCCTCCGGTTACTCTGGCTTCCTCCCACAGACATGCTTGTTAGGTTCATTAGTGACTCTAAATTACCCGTAGGTGTGAATGTGAGCGTGAAATGTTGTCTCTATTTGCCAGCCCTGTGATTGACAGGCGACCTGTTGAGGTCGAACCCCGCCTCTCGCCCAATGACAGCTGGGATAGGCTCCGGCCCCCCTGCGACCCTGAACAAGATAAGCGGTATAGATAAAGGGTAGATGGATCTTTCCTTGACCTTCTGATATTTTCCGTCGAGATCAAGGAAAAGTGGTTAGGGAAAGAGATAGGAGGTACATTTTTGGGCTCTCAGCAGCCCTAAACTCAGCGCTAGTTTCCCCTCGCTTGTCGTCTTTGTGCTAAGCTAGGCTAAACACAGAGATGGAACTGATTATGGTCTGAAACATGTGACTCTGAGGAGAACAGAGAACAAGGGTACAATGCAGGAATGTTTCTTTGAATGTTTTAAAAGATGTCGTTGTGCAGAGACACACAGCCCTGTGTTTGTTTCTGGCTCGTTGCCACAGATTCATCTACCTCCAGTGTCACTGTAATAAAGTCGAGTTAACCACACACACCACAGCTTCATTCATCACACACACACACACACACACACACACACACACACACACACTCCTCTCTGAAACATGACAGGACTGGATCTGTTGCCGATGACAGACTCACCTTTCAACACTGTGTTTACAACAATAGATAATAACACAACACCAGCACGTGTCAGTCAGTCAGCACAGAGCTGCCCTGAGTCAGTCGGAGTCGCTCTGCTTTGTCTTTGATTAGATTCTGTTAGAAAAACAGAAAATACTTTTAAGTTTCTGAAGATGATTTCTGAACAAAATCCCAGATTAAACACGTCTGGTTGTTATTAATATGATGTCAAGACTAATCCACTCTGATGCAGTGTTGTGAAGTGGTTTCACCCGTACACTTCGCACCAGATGTGTTAACATGCAAACAAATATGTAAAATAACACGAGATGAGAATATGAGAATAAACCAGACTCAGCGACAGCAGGACCGACACTGACGAGCTGCATCAAGCTCTGAAGGCCGTTAACAAAACACCTGGTCGGACTCACCTCTGCAGGTTCCTTTGTGTTAATGTAAATTAACTGTAACATTTTACTAGCATGCTCTCAGTCTTGCTAACTGTTTAGCTGATGTGGGTTCACTGTGAGCTTGTCTTTTTGCCTTGTACACTTATATATTTATTTTGACATATTTTTGGGTTTCAATCACTTAGGGGTACAAAAAGTTTTAAATTGCACCAGTAAATCACCTCAGCTGGCAGCACATAAAGAGCTGTAATGTAATCCTTTGGGGCAAATGCACCTGATTAAGTACGTCCACTAAAAGTTGTTGTTTTGGCCACTTACCGGCTCAGATTGTTATTATTTATTTTTTGGCTTTTGCCTTTATAGGACAGCTGAAGGAGGAGAGAGTGGGAGGTGACATGTACCAAATGGTCACAGACAGAATGAACCTGCGACCGCTGCGTTGAAGACTGTAGCCTCTGAATATGCAGCGCCTGCTCTACCAGCTGAGTCAAACCAGTTGTGATGTAAAGTAATAATCTCAAAGATTTTCATGTAAATAAATGTCTGTTAAGTCTCTAGCTATCCCTGAATGAGGTAACACAATGGTGATTGAGCCTATGGTCCTCTGATGAAAGCCTTTGCATTTGCAGTATTACAGACTGGGTGTCTGTGGCGACTTTCACAGAAAAAATCACACCGCCTAGTGACGCGTTTTCCATCAGCCAGCAGTGGTTGGTCTGCCAGAGAGGGTAGGCAGAGCTAAGCGGCTGCTTTTCCACTCTCTGCAAGTGTTGCGAGTAAACAGTAATCTACTATGGCTGAACAAACAAAGAAAAGATGGATGACTACAGATACAACTTCAACAAGAAGTGAAAATCCAAAGAAGAAGAAACAAACTCGACGCTCAGATGAAGCAAACAGTCTGAAAAGGAAAGCGACCGTCAGCCAGGAAAATCAAGAGTTACAACCGGAGCCAACCGTGGAGCCAACCAGTTGTTTCCAGTTAAACACCATGGTAATGCTAATGCTACAGTTACATAACATGTTATTTCATCTTATTTAGGCTGTGGTTTGAATACAGTGATAGCAATGTGCTAATGTCAGAGTGCATCCACGCTTCAGCACAGGTATCTGAATCATTCAAACTTTGACCCACATTGTGATGTTGTCCCCACCTGGCCATGCCCCGCATTGACTGTCTGGACCATTCTGGAGCCCCTGAGGAGGAAAACACCTCCCCGAGAAGGAGGTGCAGGAGGTGTTTGGGGGTAGATGAAGGTATCAGGATGGATCAGCCTGGATTGGACCCCAGACAGATAATGAGGGGAGTTGTTCGATCAGTGTTAACACTAAACTGCAAAACATGCACACACATTCCTCTCATAACTCTGAATGACAGGGACCGGAGTACACACATCGCTCTGTGTGTGTGTGTGTGTGTGTGTGTGTGTGTGTGTGTGTGTGTGTGTGTGTGTGTGTGTGTGTGTGTGTGTGTGTCATCCTCTGAGTAGTACCTGGTTGTATTTGAGGTGGGAGGAGCCGGGGGTTTAAACACACCTTACCGCACCACGTTTACATTCCTGACACAGAGAGTCACTGAGACACATGTGAGGCACACACACACACACACACACACACACACACACACACACAGTAATAACTTGTCTCACACACACTTATTATCTGGCTCCCAGCCACAGACGGACAGTTTGTCGGTGTTTTCATAGAGAGCACCTCACACACGTTTATCCTCCGTCTTATTTGCATACACACATACCAACCTGCCTACACACACACACACACTGATACCATAAAAACACACATACTGTACCTGCCTCTGCATTACCTCCAATCTTCCATCATTTAAGGAACTTTAATTTTCCCTTTAATCTTTAGTATCATACACAGAATATATAGTTTGTTGTTTTAGTTACAAAGCTGAGACCCGCCCCGAAGAAACAATATTTTTGAGTATGTCTATCAATTTTCCGATTTGCTCATTGTCACTTTTTTTAGGCTTTTCTCACATTACAGCCAGTATCATCCAGATCCCTTGTTTCCTCCTGTGAGATCCTCCTGTGCATTGGCTTCCCACAAACCGATATGTTGCGGATCAACATGAAGCCGAGTCCAGACTCGAATCCCCCCGTAACTCCCTAAACGGTCTCGGCATCCATTCTTGATTCTGTGAAGAATCTTGTGGGAGTTGTAGTTTTGCTCCTGCTGCAGAGTTCCTACGTTTTGCGCTGTATTTTATCAGTTATGAAGAGACTCAAGATGGCGTCTCATGTCTCCTGTCATGTGACACCTCAAAGGTTAAAGCTCTGTCATGTTCTTCACTCAGTGTGACAGCAGTTCAGGTGCTCATTGAGAAAGAAAGCTCATGTAATTTATGAGGCTTGAGGATGAACTGCAGCAGTTTCCATCCATGACTCTGAGAGTCTGGAGAGCGTCATCAGGACAGACATTCCTCCCCTCCAGGCTGCAGTAAAGTTCAGCTAACCTCAGAGATCCTATCAGTGTGTGATCCAGTGACTGATATCTCCACAGCTCTGACATGAGGAACACAAACACATTTACACTCTGATGTATTATTGGCTCATACATACAGTATATCATATAAAAAGATGGACGACGTGTATCCATCACCTCTCGTTGTACTTATTTAAAGCCAAAAACCCCACAGGCGAGTCTACGGGGGATTTCCTGTTCGTCACCAGCTGTTCCCGCCCTTACCCTTGCGTCACCAAACGCTGCTCCTGTCGCCTAGCAACAGGTAGCTAGCAGGCTAACTAGCTAGCATAACCAATGTCACGCAACTTAACCTGTAATTTGTTTCAAGGGCCCTTTTGTTTTCTTACAGGTGTAACGCAAGCTAATATGACTGATTTTAAATCAAAAACGTTTACAGTGTATTCCTTGGCCGCTTGAGAGTCCGCCATTTCGTCTGCAATGCATCTTGGGATACGTTGGGCTGCGAGGGATGCACCCGATGGATCCTTCATGGCCCGGGAAAAGGAGGACACATTTGTCGGCAGCATCTGAAGGAGCCTTCGAAATGGGACTGCCTTTGATGTGCCAGTGTGATGCAATCAGCCTTCAAATACGGCCTTCGAAGGCTGCAGCCCCTGGATTGAGACACAGCTCTAGTCGACGTATTTAACAGCAGAACAGCTTCTTGTGTCGGTCTGACGCAGATATTCACGCTGATGGAAAGTTCAATGACTGTAGTGTTAGTGTTAGTTCCTCCTCTACTCTGCTACTCGGGAACAGAACGCTGCAGGAGCCCCATTTGTCAACAGAGCTGTCAATCATGAGCTCACACCCCCTTTTTAAAGCATCAAATAACTAATTAAAAGTTAACTTGTCAGAAAAATGAACACTTGGACATAAATCAGCATGATAAGAACTAACTATAATGACAGAAACCATGTTTGAGAAAAATGTATTGTTTTGATTTTATAGTTTGACTCATGTCCCATCTGTTAACATGGAGGAGGCAGGCTTTATGAGCTATACTGCAGCCAGTCAGCAGGGGGCGGTAGAGAGGGTTTGGCTTCACTTTTAGGGAGCCGTCATGTTGTCAATCTTTTTATACAGTCTCTCGGTTAATTGCAGGACTTTAAAAAAGCCTCAAACTCCATCCAGGAGCTGCACCCTGCTAGCATAAGTTAGTTAGCGAGTTAGCTTAAGCCCATTCAGTCAGTCTACAGAAACCTGAGACATCCGAACACAGAGGGTGAAAAGAGGGGAGGGACGACGTGAGACGTAACGAAGTTCAAAGAAATGTCCTGTCTTGCTTGTTTTTCTGAAACATTTAGAATAATTTCCACTTTTGCCGTTAGCATTGTTGTTGAAAGGCATGCGCTTTGTTTGCGGCTTGTGTTCCTGAATCAGCTGTCAGCAGCACCCGAGTACTGTTCAGGATCATTCTCCTGTTATAATGAGTCTCTTTTATGATTACTGATTTATAGATGTTTATCTGTGATGAACCTCTGAAGATTTTCTGTCTCTCAGTTTGGAAAAAACGGCCTGTTGATTTCACGTGGTCCATGTTTCAGTCATACACAGAGTAAGAATAACTGACTTCTTGTCTTTGTGTAAATAGGGATGAAGTCTGTTGCTGAGGTCAGGAGGAGGAGGAGGAGGAGGAGGAGGACCAGCTGGCTCTGCTTCTACCGTCTCATGATGTTCAGTCTGCAGAGTCCTGGAGTCACTCCAACTTCTCTCTCTTTCAGCGAACAGCAGGAAGTCCCCTGACAAACACTCTGGGACTGTGTGACTGTGTGAATTTCACAGTCTCACTGAGGGGATGCTTTACACTTGGAGACAAATACCTGGTCCTACAAGGTCAACCATTTATTTGAAGATATAGCTCAACAATATCCTGAAACAGCTTTCGTTGTCATCAAACGCTCACTTATTATGGTTATAAATCTTTACGCACATTTGGACCGTACTGTTTTGCACTAACTCTGCTCATAATATTTAAATTTGCACGACCTCCATACAGCCACGACTCAATGTGGCAGTGTATATCTGAAGTTTTAATACCCTTTATTTTTATTTTATTTTGTCTCTAATTTTATTATTTTCATAAATGTTCAAAATGTTCAAAATGTCATCACTTCATGATTATGTGTGTGAAATTTTGTCAGTTATGAATTTTTGAGTTATGGCCACAAACATGTTTTTTGAGGTCACAGTGACCTTGACCTTTGACCTTTGACCACTAAAATCTCATCAGTTCATCCTTGACCCTAAATGTACAATTGTGCAAAATGTAAAGAAATTCCCTCCAGGCGTTTCTCAGATATGGCGTTCACAAGAATAGAATGGACATGAGGTCACAGTGACCTTTGACCTTTGACCACCAAAATGTAATCAGTTCATCGTTGAGTCCAAGTGGACAATTGTGCCAAATTTGAAGAAGTTCCCTCGAGGCGTTTCTGAGATATCGTGTTCACAAGAATGGGACGGACGGACGACCTGAAAACATGACGACAATAAAAAAAGATAATTGGTTAATTGGTGATAATTATGAGTTATTTATAATTAATGTCACAATTATGAGGTTGAAAGTTTTCATTTCCTGTTTTATCTTGTCGCTCACCCTTCCCTCTTGTACGAATGATCGTGTGCCCTTGTAACAGGGTGATGAATATCCTGTATTTTCACAGTTGCTGTTTATTATTACACAAAATATAGCTGGTGTTGAGTGTGTGAAAGAGAGTACCTCAGCGCTCCAGTTGGTCCTGTTGTATGTGGCTCCTCCCTCATCTCTGTTTCTTCTTCTTTGGTTTTTGTTTTATATTCCTTTTGGCGCCCTCCCCTCTCCCCTTTTGTAAAATGTCCTTGTGGGAGAGGTGAGTGTCCGTTGTTTAGCTGAAGCTATTGTCTTATCTGTTGTATTATTTATAGTATTCTTTGTGTATATTTTTATTTCCTACAATGTCCGACCGTGTCTATTGTTACTTGTTGATGTGATCATTTAATTTGAAAATCCTGTAGATGTCAAATTTATCGTCCGTGAGCTAGCTTGCGCGGTACGTTAAGCTAAATTGCTGCTGCCATTTTAAGCTAACTTGTGTGATTTAATTTTGTCAGTAGAGGAGCTGGAGCGGGCTGGGAGATGTAACGGAGGTTCTGTCTGTTTTTCTGTTTACCAGTGGCAGAATAGATTAACTGAAAGAGTCCCGGTGTCAAAGCCTCATTAACACAACACAACGCAGAAGTCCACCGGTCACACCCTGCCCTTCTTGTTTTCACCTGGTCTTTGATCGTCTCACCTGTGCCTGAGCACCCTCACCTCCCCAGTGTATTCAGTCTTCCCCTCTTTCTGTGCAGGGGCGTCTTTCGTCTCCTCGTGTTCCTTTCTTGTGTTTTTCCTTGTTTTCCTCGTGTCTTTTCCGTTTCTGGACCTTGTTGATTTTTGGTTTTGGATGTTGTTTCTTACCTGCTCATAGACTCTTAATTCAGTAAGCCTTTTTTTACCGTTAGTGTTAAATCAATCTTCTGAAGTCCTCTCCCTTTTTGTTAAAACTCAAAGTTTGATTCTCTTCCTCAAAATGGAATAACACATTAATCACAGGATTTCTTGGACATCACTCTGGGTTACTCACAATATAAAGAGACTGTAGCCAATTCTGAATGACCATAATAACACCTGGCCTGGAACGTGTACGAGTCCAGGGTTGTGTCTCGGGTCTGAGTAGCCCCTGAACGCTGCCACCCAGAAACACCTCTGCCTCACAGTGTTTGTGTTTCAGCTGATCTTCCATCTGTTAAGTGGATTCAAACTCATCTTGGCTGCTGCAACAACTCTGTCTGGCCCTCAGGGGACTTTGTGTTCTGCTCACCCCACGTCGGGCTCCTCTGGGCCTCTGGTTGAGCCGTCAGCCGGCGCGTTGGCCTTTGACAGCCTGTGATTTTCAGCACTAACTGAGCTTAAAACGACCCCCCTCTGTCTGGTAATCTCCCAGAATTCCAATAATCTGTGCAGTGGCGGCCTGTCATCAGCCGGTGGCGTGGAGCCGCAGACCGGTCGGTCCGGCTGAGCACCGATGTGGACGCCGAGCGTATTGTTCTCTGTATTGACTCAGAGCTGGACTCTCACAGTCGCTGTGTGGCCAAACTGCGGCTGCCTCCTGAAAAGACGCTAAAAATAGTTTCTCTGTAAAAATAGTCGAGCCGGTTTCTGTTTGGAGGCTCCACCGAAACCAGAGGACGTGTTTGAGTTGGAGCGGAGTGTGGGATCGCTGTCTCTCTCTCTCTGGACGTGTTCCTCGGGCGCCCACGAGTGTCTGTGTGTGTGTGTGTGTGTGTGTGTGTGTGTGTTTGTGTGTGTGTGTGTGTGTGTGTAGAGTACAAATCCAAAAGAGTGTTGCCGCACGTACAAGCAGGTGTGTTGATAATGGCATGTACAGGAGTATGCGCGTGTGTGGCTGCATGTACAAACGTGTATTAGATAATTATATGTACTGTATATAATCACATGTTCACGTATACATGAGTGTGTGTGTCTGTAAGTGTAGGTTTGTGTGTGTGTGTGTGTGTGTGTGTGTGTGTGTGCATGAATTACCCTTTCATCCTGTTGGTGAGCAACATTTCTTTTTAATTGAAATGAGGGTAACCAGGATGACACCGGAGTTTGAGTCATGTATGAGTGTATCATGTATAAGGTTGAATTATTTAAACACACAGAGCTGTCACAGTTCTATATATATAATATCATGATCATGTCACAAACTGCTGTGACATGAGTCAGATTATCTCCACTGTGTGAATGAATTTCCACACTTTCACCTACTTGTCATGATACTTACACTTATCAGTAACATCATGACCACCGACAGCTCGAGTGAATAACTGATTATCTCGTTACTATGGCACCGTGGTCAGTGGGTGGGATATGTTAGGCAGCAAGTGAACCTCCTCAAAGTTGACGTGTTGGAAGCAGGCAAAAGTGTAAGAATGTAAGTGACGCTGACAAGGGCCAAACTGTGATGACTAGACTCAATCCGATCCATGGAGGCCCCACCTCGCAACTTACCGGACTTAAAGGATCTGCTGCTGACGTCTTGGTGCCAGATACCTCAGCATACCTTCAGAGTCCATGCCTCGATGGGTCAGGGCTGTTTGGGTGGCTAAAGGGGGACCTACACAATATCAGGCTGGTGGTCATAAAGTTGTGGCTGATCGGTGTTAATCACCCCTAAAAACACCCACAATGAGAAGGCCCACAGACGTAAAGCACATTTACACACAGCCTGAGCCTGTTTTTGAATGCAGACAGTTTAAAACCTCACCGGATCAACAAACTCAAACTCAGTCTGAGCTGGATTTGGTTGAGAATTGTAATCTGATTTGTAATGCACAATGTACGTTGTACAACTGGAGGGAGTTGGTTGAATATTTAAATGTTCCGTACATAGTCCACCTGCAAGTCTCTGCATTCAGATCAGTGTAGAAATACTGCATTCAACATCATATTCAAGTAAACGTATTAGCATTAAAATACACGTAAAAAAAAAGTACTAATTATGCAGAATATATGACATTATTATTATTATGATGCATCAATTTGACCATCGATTTAAAGCAGCTGGTGAAAGTAGAGCATTTTAAGCGACTGTACATTTTGTGAATTTAGCTTGGTCCAAGCAACGCCGGCATAAAGCTGCCCCAGTGTGTGTCTTTACAGTGTTCCAGCGTTGCAGAAGCAAAACGTACGCGAGGTGTAAACAGCGCGTGCTTCACATACACACACACGGCGCGGTTCCACCCTGCCGGCTCCGCTGTTTACACAGACAGCGTGTCGCCTCTGTTCCTACCTCTGGCAGAACGACTTCGCCCCACCATTGCGCCTCCGTGCGTTGTACAGAGAAGATGGAACGTAACAGAGGCGTAATAATCCTGCCTTGAACTGGCAGTGTATAAGGGGCTTATCATTCATGTGGTTCTCTTAAGTTATCAGATAAATGCAAAAAGTAAAAATACACGATTTTCCTCCCTGAATCCTACAACAAGACACTTACTCATACTTATTCTTACTTTCCTCTCTTCCTCCCCCTGCCTGCTTCTAACAATCACATCCTTCTCTACTTCCTCCCTCCTCCTCCCCCTCCGCTGGCTAAGCAGGACTCCTGGACAGTATCATTAAAACCTCCCTGTGGTCAAACTCCTGAGCAGCTCAGGGCTCCCAGCAGACCGAAGCCTGTTGTTTCAGTGAACCTCAGAGTTTACACACTCCGACAGTTTCTCCTCCTCTGGCTCCAAAACCTCCGTCATGTCATCAGCTGGACTCTGAAGCGCTCAGATTACAACAAATACAGCAGGAAACACGGCACTGATACTAACAAAGTATTACGAGTCTCAGGCCACAGTGCAGAGCATCGTGTCGCCTATAAACCAGAGAAGAAGAAGTCGTCAGAGGACAGAAGTCAGGATGTGTTGGTTTGAGGAAAAAACGCAGGACAATTTACGCTCAGCAGTGTCGTTTGTCTGCATTGTGATTTGAGTTTTTATGAGTAGGACCCAAATCCTAAACATCGTATCACCCACTATGTGAAGCACTTTTATGGTTTTGCATTGCCAACGTGTCAACGAACCGTGTTGTAACTTAAACAATGAGACCCTGCTGTCTTCATCCAGGATAGTTTTTCAGGGGAAATTCAAAGGATCCCACATTTATGCAAACTCCAGAGTGCCTTGTCTCTCTTCAGTTCAGCGCTCCAGTCCGCCCAGCAGTGCTAACATTAGCTTAGCTTGCAGTCCAAAAACAACAAGGGTCAGCATGAACAGGGCATTCAATTCAAGAGGGACGTTTGTTTTTTTAGCAGAAGTTAGCTTTCTAGCTAATGTTAGCTAACACAAAAATTCAGTCATGAGTGTGTATCATCAGGAAATCCATACTCCAGACTCCTGGGGCTAAACTTGCAGGTGAATTGGCGAGCGTGCACATCACAAATTACTCTATCAACTTGTGTTATGAAGCAACCATTGCCACTTCCTTGCAGCTTAGTTCCAGCATGAAGTTCCAAGATGGCGGCGCGCATAGAAGCAGTGACCGCTCTCCTTTTTGGTGGGATGGCGCAAATGTGCAATGTTGTTTTTAATTGTGGTTTATTTATTTATCTCTGCACCGGTAAGGACAGCCATCCAATCTCGTTGTGCTGTACTCGTGCACTGCAATGACAATAAAGGTCTATCTATCTTAGCTATGTTACAGCTAGCTAGCTCACCGCAGCTTGCATGCTTGCTAATAATATGATATGCAAAATACTTTCACAGTGTTTATTATAGGTGTCTAGCTTGCCAAAATATTTTACTAGTTAAGCCTGGATTCCACAAGATTCTTGTCCACCGCGTTCCGTGTGCGCCGAGGTTCTGGTTTGTCAGATGGCGGGCGCCCTCGCCCAAAGGAGGTTTTTCTGGTCCGCAGTGCAGCGGAGCGCTGGCCCAAGCAGCTGGATTTGCAAGATCACAAGATCGCGGGAGATCTACATTATCACGGGATATCATCAATGTTAAAACAGAGCAACACACAACCAACAGTTCTGTTTGCCCCTCTGAGGTTGATTATTTGCTCATTCGGATATCATTCCGTGATTTTTGTGCTTCTGCCATGGCTGAGTACACGGTGATAGGATATTCTGGATAGGATACGATAGGATATAGGATAGTCTGACTTCCTGTTTGGAACAATCTGATCTATTCAGCTTGATGCGTGCTTGAAGCGGCCTCAATCAGAAATCGGTGTGTATTTTTAGCGAAGCAGAGCGGAGAGACGCTTCTGGGAGACATCGGAGGAGGAACGCAGCACGTGCTGTGGAATCACGAGCATTGACTAGAGTGGGCGCGATCAACTCCGGAGGTCGAGGCGCACAAGGAATGCGGCGTACGCGGATCCTGTGGGGATCCAGGCTTTAATGTGATACATAATTCTAACATAGTGTTAATCTAAGTGCACAAAACAAAGATGTATAAGTAACGTGATGCTGGTCAATCATGCCATGTCAGTCTGTGCAATGCAAAGGATGCCACCAGTGAAATAAATACCAAAGATTTTCTGTACACTCTGTCGTACCTTTAAGATTTGTGTTTAAAATGTTTCGATGATCCAGAAAAAAATTAAAGTTGTGCATATTTGCGTCCTCTGGGATTTGCATGTTCTTACATTTTTACATTTACTTTTAAGCAGTCGCATGGAGCACAGAATTTCTTTTGCTTTGCTGTAAAACTGAACCTCTGAACTCAAAATCAGCAACATGATCTGCAGAATGAAAAGAGGTTTTTCTTGATGCAAATGTTGTCTGACTGGAAATGCAGTTATAGAAATGCAGGCAGAGTGGCACAATGAGAGAAAAGCATCCAAGCAAAGCCGAGTCCAGATGGACTTCCTCTTTAGCACGTCTGTATGAACAGGGTTAATCTTCCTGCTCTCTCTAGTTTTGCGATGAAGCCAGACTCTGTAGGTGTGTTTGGTGTTGTATTTCTGCCCTCAGTGGGACTTTCTGGGAGTTTTGCCATTAAACACACAGTCAGCATTCCTCACAATTTATTTGAGCAGATATGAGCTCTCTGGGGTCATTTACACTTATGATTTAGGTCTTACATAACAGAAGAGATGAAGATTAAATCACTCGGACTCTGGTATTTATCAGGAGAGAAACTCTGCAGGTCGACCCCTGTGGAGTTCTTTTTTATAAGAGACATCACTTCTTCATTGTTACTCTTTATTATCTTCGTCAGACCTGAAATATTAAAAACTCATTCCTGCTGAATCAGCTGACACACACATCAACACCGTACCTCCCTCTGCCTCTGGTTTCCACGGCAAAGACGGTCAACAGACACACACACAGACAGACACAGACTTTTCTCATCTGCTGCTCTGTGAGTTTGTTCCTCAGTGTGAAAGAAGAACTGCAAAAAGCAGCTAAGGAAGACAACTCTTTAAAATGTGTATACTCCAGTGTTAGGACTACAAATCTTTGTAGTGTAGTGATGACATAACCTGCACAGTCCGTCATCTAAGGAGATGCAACTTGTCAGAAATAAATAATTTAGACCTAATTTACTTTTTTTTTTTTTTGCATTTAATTTTTAGATGTTTCTGCATTGATTTTTTTTGCATATCCTCTGGTTTATTGTGAAATTAAAAATGCCCTGATTCAAATGAATCCCGAGTTGCATTGTGGGAAATTTAGTTCTTGGAAAATAAGTGCAGGTTTGTTTCTCAGGTATGCACCACAACCTGTAATAATAGACTTTTTTTGACTTCTTAATTTGCAGATGTTATGTGCAGGCTGTGTGTTCGTGTGTTCTTGGTTACCTATCTAACAGTGGACTTTGGCATTCTTACACATTCACCAACAGGGGACTACCGAGCCAACAGGGACACTTTTGAGGTCATGCTTTAAATCAAGCTTAAATCATATCAATCAGGGATGTGTGTCAGCTCTTTCAGAGGCAGAAGATCAGGATCAGGCTCCAGGACCTGACGGTGTGTCTCCTTCCTGCCTGAGAGTCTGTGCTCTCCAGCTGGCCCCCATCTTCACCTGGATCGTCAACACACCTCTGGAGCTGTGTGAAGTCCCCTTCTGCTTCAAACGCTCCACCATCATCCCGGTCCCCAAGAAACCCTCCATCACAGGACTGAATGGCTGCAGGCCCGTCGCCCTGACGTCTGTGGTCAAGAAATCCTTTGAAAGACTTGTGTTGAGCCACCTGAAGGAAATCACAGGCCTCCTGCTGGAGCCCCTGCCGTTTGCCTACCGGGCGAACAAGTCGGTGGACGATATGGTTAACATGGGACTGCACTACACGCTGTATCACATCGACTCTCTAGGGATTTAGGCAAGGATCCTGTTTGTGGACTTCAGCTCGGCGTTCATCATCATTCCCGAAATCCTCCACCACAAACTCACCCAGCTCACAGTGCCAGCCCCCACCTGTCAGTGGATTACAGACTTCCTGAGTGACAGGAGGCAGCAGGTGAGGCTGGTGAGAATCACATCCAGCCCCTGGACAATCATCACTGGCACCCCCCAGGGATGTGTGCTCTCCCCAATGCTCTTCTCCCTCTACACTAATGACTGAACCTCAGGGGACCCCTCCGTCAAAGTTTGCAGACGACACAACGGTCATCGGCCTCATCCGGGATGTGACAAGTCTGCTTACAGATGGGAGGTGGAACACCTGGTCCTCTGGTGCGGTCAGAACCACCTGGTGCTCAACCTGCTCACACACAATCCTCAACAGCACCGTGTCTGCTGTGGACAACTTCAGGCTCCTAGAATCGACTATCTCCAAGGACCTGAAGTGGACCTCGCACATAGACACTGTCAGGAAAAGGCCCGGCAGAGGATGTACTTCCTGCGCCAGCTCAGGAAGTTCAACCTGCCTCAGGAGCTGCTGATTCTGATCCTGACATCACCATCATCCAGTCTGTTCTCTGCACGTCCATCACTGTTTGGTTTGGCTCTGCGACCAAACAGGACAGAAACAGACTACAACGGACAATCAGGTCTGCAGAAACAATCATCGGCAGGACATCCATCCAGGACTCCAGGAAGCGGGCAGGTAACACCACTGCGGACCCCTCACACCCAGGACACAAACTGTTTGAACTTCTCCCCTTCGGAAAACGTTACAGAACACTGTACGCCAAAACAACCAGACACTAAAACAGCTTCTCCCTACTCCCTCACTTTGATGAACGCTTAACAGTCACAGAGCGACAGAACAAACTAACCAACATCCACTGTACCTGTAAATAAGAGGTTTTTGAAGCCAAACGGCTGCAGAGATCGGGAGTCATTAACAGAACCAGTTTGTTTTAACATGTAAAATGTGTGTGTGTGTGAATGCTAACTTAGAGCTATGCTAACTCCTCAAAACTTTGAGTAACAAGGTGTTTAAAGCGCTGATGGATGAGCAGCGGGGCCTGACAGGGAGCTGGAAAAGAAACTGTTGAGAGAGAAGAGGGAGAAAGGAGAGAGAGATGGAGAGATGGAGGGTGAGGAGGGGTGAGGAGCATTCACGTAGAACTAAACTCTCTGTGAACCGCAGAAACTATGATGGAGAGCTGGGAGAGTGAACTTAACAATGAGCCGTGCAGCGTGTGTGTGCGTGTGTGTATCTATTCATCAGATGCGTCACACTAACAATCAACAGAGTGTGTGTCACTGCACGTCAACTTTTTCAAGTCAAGTGGTGTGTGAGCTCTTGAATCTCTATCTTTGTGAGAACTTGAGATGTTATGATAGCATTTTTTCCTTCGCCATCTTAAAACTGATACGATATCTGACACCGATACTGGTATGGTATTAAAAAGAGGTCCCATTAGAGCTTAAACTATGGAGGGGAAGGTCCTCACATGTCCAATAATGTAAGAACATGTCTCACGTCAAGACAGACAAGTTATAAGTGAGGTCACAAGTCAAGAAAGGCACAGGTCAGGTCAAGTTAAATCGTGTCTGCAGACAGGCAAAGCAATTACACCTAAGTCCTCAGTAGAGACAGGCAAGTCCGAACAAACAAGTCACTGGTCAAGACACAAATGAAGTAACAAGTCAAAAGCAAAATCCCAAACATGGACAGTTTATTCATGAGGAGAAACAAGCTCATGTCAAGTCTCAAGTCAAAACCAAAGTCAGGAAAAGTGAGTCTGTTAGTCTGTCAAGATAAGTACAAGTCAAGTCAAACTCAGTGACAGGACAGGCAAGTCAAAAGTAAACACACAAGAAACAAGAAAGGCAAACTGCAAGTTAAAACAAAAGAGTCACAAGTCAAATCCAGAGGTTGGTCTTTGAAGTCCTAAACAAGCACATGTGAAGTCTCAAGTCACAGACAAGTCACGAGTTAAATCTAGTGTCAAGAAAAAGTAGCTCAAGTTCCAACATAGACACAAGTCAAGTCTCAAGGTGCAGGCAAGACCTGCAAGAGAGAAACGTCAAGTCACATGCCAAGAGAAGGGTCAAAAGTCAAGACCAAAAAGTTGCATGTTATTTCAAAAGTCCTGAGTCGAGTCACAATTCACAAGTTACGTCCAAAGTAAAAATAGGCAACAAGGCAAGTCTCAAGTTAGATTCATGTCTTGTGTGAAGACAGGTGAATGAAAAGTGAAAACACCCAGGTCACAGGCAGAGACGGACGAAAACAAGCCTCGAAAGTCGAATCCCAAATTTTGACAGAGAAATTCGGACTCACAGCCAGCCCACGTCACGTTTAAAGTCACAGACAAATTCTCCCCTGGAAAAAGCCCCTGTCAGTCAAAAAGTGGTGTTCTCTGTAATCGATAAGCAATAATATTTGAAATCGACAACATAGCTGGGGAGAAAGTTGAAGTCAAATCCCAACTTCACACAGAGAAATCTGAGGCAGGGCAAGCCAGACATGTCCCAAGTAAAAACTGGAGTTAAAGGTCTAATTTCAAATATTTAAATTGCGTTCTCTTTGGCGGCACTTTTGGTGATAAACGATAATTGCGGGAGGACACTTCCTCGATGACCCAACCACTGCTGGCTGATGGAAAACACGTCACTAACTGGGCGCCACAGACACCCAGTCCATAATAATACTATATACTGCAAATGTAAAGGCTTTCATCAGTGGGCCATAGGCTCAATCATCATTCTGTTACCTCATTCGGCGATAGATAGAGACTTAACAGACGTTTATTTACATGAAAATCTTCAAGATAATAACTTTAAGAAAAGTTAGTCAACTACCAAGTGACAAAGGGCAAATCACAAATTAAATCCCAAGTCAAGACACGAGAGAAGTCCCAACAATCACCAAATTTACGTCTAAGTCAAGGCAGAGTCCAAAGTGAAATCAGGTTAAAGCAAAATCACCTGACGAGTAAAATCTGAAAAGTCTCAAGTCAAGTTTCCGTTAAAGCTCAGACACCAGTTTTCCTCGGTGCCTTTATAATTCTCTTATTCATAAAAATGTTCCAACACAGAGAAACAAAAGCTTCAGAGAAATCCTCCAGACTCTGTGTGTGTGTTAGTGTACCTGAGAAATTAAATATAGCTCTTATCTTTGTATCAAACCTTTTATCAGCTGTGGTTTGTGCTTACGTGGGGACTTATTTGTCTTTATGTGTCTGTGGGTACCTGTCACTGTGAGACGTGTGTGAGAGTGTGTGTTTAGGAACAAACATAATGTAGTGTATTTCTTTTAACAAAGTTATCAGACTGACTGTCAACAAGCCCAGGAATGTACAAGTGTGTGTGTGAGCGCGGTTATCACCGGGCCTGGATGCAATATGATACCAGGCTGTTTTTATAAGGTGGGAGTGAGAGGTTACGTGATGAAAAGATACCACTGAACGAGAAGGAGAGAGGAGGAGTCGAATAATGTTGAGAAGAAATGCAATAAATTAAGAAAGTTATCAGAAAGAAGAGACCATAAAATCTACGTGGTGACCTTCGAGGCAGAGCTCAGGTCAATAAAAGACTCAGTGCTCATCCATCACACGCTAAGAAGGCTTTTCAACGTGTTGCGACATATTTCAACCTGATTTTACAGCAGCTAGTGAAGTAGCCACAAAAATGTGACATATAGAAACTTCTTGTTTGCATTTAAAAGTTTTTAGGAACCCAGGTGATGTGTTTCAACGCATGAAAAGGTCTGCTGAAGCGGTGGTCCGTAGAGCCTTTGATGAATCCATCAAACGCTGGATTTTCACCCAGGAGGCCGAGTTTGAGTCTCGTGCGAGAAGTTTTTAAATAAAAGTTATGTCAGTTGACTGAACTTCTTGTGTTTCATATTTAGACAAACACCACAATATCTTTCTACACCCAACGATTGATCTCAATTTAATCTAAAACATCTCAATGTTCAACGTCGTCACTTTGCAAACATGTATGAAAATATCCTCCTTGAGACTTCACTATCAGAGCTAAGAAGCTTCTTCCCTTCAGCCCAGAAATCGTTCATGGTTTGGAAAATTAATCAGGCGTCACAACCCTTACAGAGTGTTACTCACACCACAGATCCCTCAAGTGCCTTAACTTCTCAAATTGTCTTATTTTGACCAGTAATTTAAAAAGTTTTTCCTCTTTCTAAAGATGTTCACACACTACAAACCTCAATCCTTATTTTCCAATGTTTTGTCTCTTAAAATTAACTCAAACTTAACTACACAAAACTGTCCCTATTTTTTTTAAGAAAATGGTCAGTCTCCAAATGTCCTCACTTGGCGAATCGACTTTGCCGGTGTGTTGTCTCATACCAAAACCTTCCTCACTCTGAAAAAATATATATTTGAACATATTCTCCTCGATCACTCACGTGACTTAACTTCTAAAAATTGTCTTATTTTGACCAGTTTTTAATGTAAAAAATGTTTCTTCTTTGTAAAGATTTCCACACTCTACAAAAAAAACTAAGAAAAGTTGCCTCCAAATGTCCTCACTTGGCAAATTGGTCCTTACTTTGACTGAAAAAAATGTCCTCACGTCTCACAAATTTATGTTAAATGTTTTTTAAAAATGTATTAGCTCTATAAATGCTAATGTGTCGTCTCCTAAAAAGATATGTCCTCAATTTGCAAGTATTTTTTTTCATGTCCTGTGTTGTCTTGTACCAAACACAGTCCTACTTTGCACCAATGTCTTTAACTTCTCTCTCCAAATGTCCTCACTTTGCTGTTTTGTCTTGTACCAAACATGCCCTCAATTTGCACGAGTGTCCAACCTTTTTTTTATTATTGAAAACAAGTCTGAAACTAAACAAGTCTAAAACTAAAATAATGCAGGTCCACAGAGTCCACTGTCTAACACTTTCTCTAGTAAAGACTGTAGTTTTCATGCAGTCACATGTTCCAGCTGTAAACAACAGACACGCACACAATAAAAGTATGTTTAATATATACAGCTCCTCTCAAGTGTATGGACATCATGCATGAACACAAACAAACCAAAGAATGTGTGTGGGTTTATTTTACACGTCACAATAAAAACAACAAACGTGACAGAGGAGATATTTCCTGTTTAAACACATCCACAGAACATTTTCATTGTATGCGAAGTGTCCATTAAAACCAGATATGTGGGGACGTCTTGTTATTGTCTTATTGGTGGAGAACTTCTCGAGTGTTATATTGATCATGTTTTCACACCCTGAACTCCCTGAGTTCACATGAAGGTCATAACAAAGCGTTCATCATGTTGTTGCAGCTCTGAGAAATTCACCTGTGATCCACATTAACTCTGATGACCCCAGCAGTCACATTAATAGAAAGCGTTGCTCACCACCGTGTTTTTCGCTGACTTGCCTTTTTTCCGCCGCATCCCAGAATGCTGTGCAGTGAAAACCAGAAGTGAAAGCAGGCAGATGTTTCCATGTTTCACAGTCAGCAGTTTAACATGAGACAGACAGACTAACAGACAGACATGTCGACCATCAGTTTGAGTTAAATCAATCCGGTATGATGTTCACGACCAGCGTTCAATCAATGACAACATGTTGACAGTGGTTGGTGCTTTATGTTCAAACAACGTGGAAGAAGACGAGCTGTCCAATGGAATTCAAACCTGCATATTAACCATCATGCATCTCTTTGTTTAGCTTTTCACTGTTCTATTCCTCATTATTTACAAAGATGAATATTTATGCATGCTGTGGATTCAGTCATGAGCACACGATGAGGATAACAGATCTCCCGTCAGTTGATTTTGAACATCCGAACTGTGACTGTCTACAAATCTGCACTCAGGTGCAGCGTTCTGCAGCCGTTCAGTGGTGCTGCAAGCGATACAGAGCTGTGTATGTTTCAAGCAGAATTGTTTTCTGGTGTCTTGAAGTGGAGAAGGCAAACTTGTGAAAAAGGATAGTTTCTTACAAATGTGATGCAGTAGTTGGTAGAAAAGGTGTTTCAAATTAGAAACTTTTATATCCCCAATATATCCAATAGTGTCCAGAGAAATCCATGACTTTAAACATCAGATTATCGACAGTGTGAGTGAGGGATGTCATGATAGCATGCAGCATTTCCTAACTCAGCTAACTGTTAGTGTAAGAGAGCTTTCACACATAAAGTCCGTTTGTTTGATCCGGATCAAAGACCAAATTGTTACAAAGTTGCATTTTGCTCCGAGTTTGGTTTGTGTTCACACGGCAGCTTTTACAGCAGACCAAAAGTTGCACGATGAAACTGCTCTCTGATTGGTCAGAATTTCAACTTGGGAAAACTCTCTGAATTAAACAAAGAGAGAGAGCACACTGATTAGTCACACTCAACACGATCGCTGACTTTAATGTCCTGTTGTCGGCTGCTTCCTATATTAGGCCCAACTGTCCGTTTATGTTCTCAGCTAAATCAAACCAGTTCATTGGGAAATTGACCGAGTCCCGTCTTTTCTGGCGGACGATCCACTAAAGTCCGAAAGTCTGGGCCAAAGCTGTCGGGTCTGAATGCACTCTAAGTGAGCAAACATTCCTGACTTGGCAACTTTTGTTAATGTTAGCTGTAGTGACTTTTCTCAGCTAAATGTTCACACAAGCTAACTAACTGTAAAGGTTAACCGGAGTAACTCCCCCTTACTTAAGAAACTATTTTCATAAGCTAACTATACTTGTAGGGCTGCACGGTGGTGCAGTGGTTAGCGCTGTTGCCTCATAGCTAGAAGGTCACTGGTTCAAACACTGGTTTGGACAAAGTTGGCCTTTCTGTGTGGAGTTTGTTGTTGTTCTCCCCGTGCATGCGTGGGTTCTCTCCAGGGTCTCCGGCTTACTCCCACAGTCCAAAGACATGCTCGTTAGCTTCATTGGTGACTCTGTCTCTGTGATTGACAGGCAACCAGTCCAGGATGTAACCCAGCCTTTCGCCCAGAGACAGCTGGGATAAGCTCCATGCCTTACGACCCTGAACAGGATAAGCGGTATAGATAAATACTTGTGGCTAATTAATTAGCATGAAATGACTAAACATAACTTGAATCTTTCTCTGAGTCACGTCAGTCTTTTAATGTAAAAGCGTCCCTCCAGTCGGCATCGGTTGAGACAAAGACTGGCAGTGAAGACGAGAGGAGAAAATGTCCCACAAAAAACTTTTCTTCAGTTTGTTAAACTCTTGTTTACTCATATTTACTTTTCATATTCAGTATGAAATTCACTGTACATCAAAATATATCTTCTAATGCCTGCAAGTGGTTAAATTTATGATCCTTCTCAGTCCTGTCATTAAGTCTTTTTTACTCAGACAGTGAAGTCACCTGATCCGACCTGCTGCGGGGAAAGAGACAGTGAATGCTTTAAATACAAAACTCTTACAGCCGTTTTAGCATCAACTGACTCAACAATTTTTTTCTTCAGCAGTCAGTGTGTCTGCAGTGTCTTGTTGGCTGTGTTTACAGTGAATGGGTGCAGTCTATTTAAAGCGGCTCAGTGTATTTATGTCAGATGTATACAGCACGGAGGAGCCGGCGGGGCTCGCTCTGTCGCTGCGGTTCACTCTGGGTCATTTTGGGCTCCAGGAGTTTGTAAAAGAAAAGTTAAAAAAAAAAAAAAAGCAGGTTGTGTTGTTGTCATGATCAGTGTTCAGAGCCGAGCGGACGTCTGGGTCGACTGAGGCCACAGAGGCTCGCCTCAGGCCATCCTCGGGAAAGTCATCAGCATACAAAACGCTCGTTGCAGAAAAACAAACCAGATTATCCACTATAAGGGGATTTCTGCATTATTGTATTTCATCTGGGTTTTAAGTGGTTGTTTTTTTGTGTATTTTGACATTTTATAGACTAAACAAGAACAACAACAAAGAACAGTTATCTAACAAATCACTACATTGCCTCAGTTAGTGTCACAGCACAGGCCTTTATGCAGAGGTAATAAAGGCAGGCCCTTAATTATAACTGTCTGTGTTTGATAAGATAAGATAAAACTTTCCTGAAGGAAATTGTAGAGCCAGATAGCTCCAAAAATACAGCACAATATTATAGAAATAGAAAAAACAACTAAAATATAAGTGAAAATATAAAGTGTTTGGGTTAATGCAAAAGAGACCGTGCCTAATAGAATAACCATGTTACAGAGGTTATCTAAAAAAGTAAGCAGAAAGTCATGGTGGCAGTTAAATGGACATGAGTTATAAACTAGTAAAAACTTTTGTTACACAAGATAATGAATTAAAGATAGCACAAGAAGTCGATTGTACATAATAATAAGAGGTTATGTTGGTTACATTGAGTAATTGGTCCTGTATAAATGCTGTTAAAGTTGTTGCATAATGCTGTTGATACAAACTTTCTCTTCCAAATTAAAAGCCTTCCAGCGTTACAGTCAGCTCTTATTTCAAATGTTTGCAGGAACGTATTATGGAAAACATCCCATGCTACACTTTAAATGTGGCTGATATCATCACATCAATACAAAGGAACGTTAGGCTGAGATATAAACACAAAGACGCCTGCAACGACCGAAGAAGGATAATATTCATTCAGATGAGTTTTACAGAACAAGGTACTGAAAAGAGTATATTGTTGAATTTATTAAATCAAAGTAAGAGGAAATGTACATTTTTATTAGATGGTAACAGAGATGTGGACTTGAGTCGACTCGAATCACTGTTTTGATGACTTGTGACTTGACAAAAAATAAATGACTTGAGACTCGACTTGGACTTGGAAGTTAATGACTTGAGACTTGACTTGAGGCGTGATGACTCGGATGACTTGCGTGTGTTCATAAGTTTGAATGTTAGCTGTTAAATATAAAATGATCAAATTCAATAATGTCAAGTTTCTGTCTAACTATCAAGTATGTACGCAGTTTAAACTGGGAATCATGATTGGACGACTCAAAAAGCTCCCCAGTCTGTGATTGGATGACTGGCTGTCAGTCAAACTCCAAATAGAAGCCTCATCAGTCGTACTCGTTACTACCAAATACAGTGTCAGAGCAGACCATCATCATGGATGCGTCTGTGCCAAGATAATACAGATACAATTCAGTGTCATACTTTTTGAACAGATTATATAAATTGGCCAATAATATAATTATTAGACGAGCTGCTAACACCTTGTCTTTTCTCTTTATAAAAACCGGATACTACAGGTAAGAGTGCTGCATCTTGGGTGGAAAAAAACTGACTCGACTCGGGACTCGACTTGACTTAACCGTTGACTTCACTTGTTTTGACATAACCGGTGACTTGATTTGACTTGACTTGCACAAGAAAAAATGACTTGAGACTTACTTGGGACCTGAGCAAAGATGACTTGGCCCCAACACTGGTTGGTAATAAGAGTTTATTCGTCCTTGTTTTCCCCAAACTTGGAAACTGCCTTTATTTGTTCACACCAACCACTCCTCAAGACATTATTTGAGACCTTGTTTTAACTTGAGGTAATACCCTACTTGGTAGTGGCTATAATAATAGTTGTCAAACCCACATAAACCTGCTTCTCCAAATACTTACAAGAGCACCAAATATGTATGCATTACTGGCTGAAAATAGTCCCCAACAAATGCACTATTTATGTTTAACAGTGAGTTTTAGAGACATAAGAACCGTTTTTAAGCATGAAGCTGTGTTTTTATGAGGTGTTTTTAAGGTGTCAGTAGGTTTCAATGGGCTTGAACCTGAAAGCCACAGACAGGCAATCAGGAACTTCTGTGAGACAGACAAACGTGTTGTTGCTTTGAGTCTGAACATGAGATTTGTTGACCAGAAGAAAATTTAAAAAATAAGGCCAGACTGATCTTGAAACGATTAATTATATGCACAGAACAGTAAGACTGGAGGTTTCTGAAGTGTTCCTCTAAACATGGGTCGTCTCCACCCAGCAACACAGTCACAGCACTAACAGGATGTAGACCAGCTGGTCGGCCTGCGGCGTGTTAGGCTACTGTAAAACTCCTCAGACATCATTGCAGTGACGTCCTGATAACAGAGAACTCCTAATGACACCCTCACAGCAAGTCACAAGATCAATCTAACCTCAATAAACCAACTCTCTTATAGATTGTGTAATGCTCAGAAAACCATCTCTGACCTTTTACCTGAATCCACGAACCAAACGTGATGTATTGAGCTGGTAGCTCCAACCTTACTGCTTCAAACACTGAACCAAAAACTGCAAAAAAAATTGTAAATGAGGGAAAAAAGAATGTATTGAATTTAACAGATGGAGGAAAACAATCACCTGACCTGAAATTGGGGCAAAAATGTCCCTGGAAATAATTGATTGTCAACCAAAAGCCTCTGAATAATCAGGAGCTGCTCTTCTCCATCCATTATAAACTTTTCACACTTGAAACATGAGTTTGAATCTCAGTGCGACGTCATTACTGAGTTATCTACATCATAAACTTGTGTCCCTCTGCAGCTGCTGTTTGACTTATTTTGGATTTAAACCATATCAACACAAAAATGTGGGAACTGATGTTATTTTGATGCTTGTTTGTCATGCATATTCATGTGCACACACTGCACACTGTTGGTCTGCAGGCCGGACTGCCCGACCGCAGCCAATCACCTGCTTCTTTTCTTTACTTCCTCCTGCAGGCGTTCGCAGCTGAACGCAGCTTACATAAGAAAATAAAAGAACCATTGAGCTGTATTTATTCCACACATCCTTCATACAGACTTTATATAACAGTCAGCTCAAAGGGCTGAGACGCAGACAGAGAGCCTGAGCGGGGTAAAGTCCAAACTGACCCAGTAAGCAGGATTTATCAGAGCAGACTTTAAACCTGCCTGTTGTTTTATGGTCAAGTTACTGATCAACCTGCAGCCTGAGGCCTGGGAGCGCTGCACGGCTGCAGAAGCACGGTGATACACTCAGAGTGACCTCTGAACTTCACAAGGACAACCGCCCAGCTGCTGCCAAACACTGCAGCTAACATATTTTATTACAAACCAAATATCGAAATAAGAAACTCACAACTAAAGTACCAACTGCAAGCTAATAATAACAGCAGAACTACTAACTTAATTCAACTGGTACCTACCTAACCTCTTACTACAAAACTATTGCAAACTACAGCAAACTTAAAGAATATTATTATACTGCTAACAGCCAACAAACTACTGCACTATAACCAAATAACATACTATACTAACATACTAACCTAATACAAGCTAGCACTCTACTGCTAACGCTAACTGCTTACTCCAAAAATACTTACTAAATGGCTAGCTTGTTAGCCGTGAAGCAACAGTTAACTTAAACGCAATGGCTAACTAAAACAAAAGCTAATAGCTGTTGTTGCTAACTAGCTTGCTACCCTCCACATGATTACTGTAAATGCTACAAAACTACTACAACTACATAAGTTTGTACAGCCGCTGATACATATAAAACTTCAAAAGACCTTCTAGCACATTTTTTTAATAAAGTATATCCATATGTAATAAAGTTATTCACTGTTAAAGTGCACACAAGTTTGATTACAATCTAGCCTACCATATATATTTCCATACGTTTCACTTGGCATGAGTCGCCTATGTTTACTCTGTGAGGCCACGTCAGAGTAATGAGTAAACTGACTGACAGTAAACTCTATACGGTGACAGCAGTTAACCTGCAGGTCAAATATAAACTCATCTATACTGGACTTTAGTTAAGGTGAAACCAGAATGATATACATGACACACACAAACATGCCCTGATGCAGTGGGGACACGATTCTTAACGGTAAAACTATGTTTTCAATGCCTAAATCTGGATATTGTTTTTTACCCAGTAAAGTAAAATAAATATTATTATTACAATTATCTTTCCAACTTCCTTGTAGGTTTGTAATTTATGATTTAAAAAAAAGAAATGTTAGATGCAAATCTGGTCCTATTAAAGTGGAAAAACAATTTATAGAGGACATTTTTGTTAAGTTAAAAGTTAGATTTTATTGGTTTTTAATATGTCAATTTATTACTTTAATCAGTTGCACTTATGATTTAGAGTAAGACTACAAAAGTATAACAAATAAAACACTTAAAGTAGATAAAAGTTAAAGTTCTTTTTATGCAGAATGGCCCCTAATTTAACACATATACACGTTTTAATTTATATTTTACTCACATTTGAGGTTTTTTTTGTGTGTTATTCTTATTTTTTAATGTCATTTTAGAGCAGTTTGTCACTAAAATTTCCTACGACATTAATAAAGTTCTTTCTTATCTTAATCACTTGCAGGAAGGAATCAATAATTAGTCTTATAATATAATTCTTATTTCTTTTATAAAACTGAATCTGAAAATAAACTTAAGTTATTAATTAAGTATAAAAAGCCATTTTTCCCTCTGAGATATGGTGGAGTAGTAAATAAAGTAGCATAAAGCAGTACCAGTGCAACACACAAAAGTGTCCCCATGCATCACTTCCTGGGTAAATACATGATAACATTTACTGCATGAAAACATTCAAACCGAGTCATGCTCTGCTGAGGAGCTGCATTTGCTTTTCTCTCACAAATAGACGGTTATTTATCTCCCATGTTTACTGAGTGCGACCACTAACTGCACGGCACTCGAGGGGGAAGTTTTAACATGGAGGCTGTAACGTGAGCCTGTGACGGGCGAGCAGGGGGGGACATGGCAGGGAAGCCGAGCGTGGACGTTTTCTGGAGGGCCTCCGTCAGCTCTGGAGCCCCTCCACACATTCAATCATTAACGTTGTTCATACAAAGCAAAACGCTGAAATCTAACCAAGAAAAATACTCCGATTTTCACGTCGGAGGGGAGGAAGTTTACCACGGCCGAGCGGAGATCAAAGGTCATCAAGACAAAGAAACGAGGCTAGTTAAGAATCTTTTTGTTCTGGTTTAGAAACTATAAGTGAGTCCAGACTTCTGATCAGATTTGACGCTCGTTGGAAGCCAGGTTTAAAGATTAAATTGGGCTCAACATCTGCACAAACACAGAACAGCTGGAGGAGGATGAGAACGAGGAGGAACATAGTTTACAAGACGATGAAAGAACTCCTCACTGTGTATGTGAAGGTAAAAGGGAGAGGTCAAAGGTCATTTTATTTATCGTTTTAACATAATAAGTCATAATTAGTCATCACTATTAGCTGAAAGTTTCAGGTTATTTTGACACTAAGTCTCTATTTTGCAACAGTTTTGGGTAATTTTAAGACACTTTTTATTTAGAGATGAGTCGTTCCTTATGTTGATAAACTTTCTCACAATGTTGGATACCAAGTTATTAGTTTTAGATACTAAATCATTATTTTGTGACACATTTTTTAAGATAAGAAGTGAATATGTTGAGTCCCTGTTTAAAGTTATTTCTTATGTATTTACACATTATTTTGACATAATAAGTAATAATTTAGAGATACTAAGTCATTAAAACGTGTTTACAGGATCTTTCTTCCAGGTCAAAACGGGCTTTGATAGATACAGCAGTTTAAACCTGTTTTATGTGTCATATAAATGTTTTAGCTGCCCTGTTACTGAAGGTGAAATACAGACAGAAACATCTCCTCTCTCAGGTCTAACCTCTGTGTGTGTGTGTGTGTGTGTGTGTGTGTGTGTGTGTGTGTTAAAAAACACCTTCCCTCTTACAGCATCCTCCTCCCGGTCTCTGCATGATGGAGGAAGTCCAGCAGAGAGGGAGATGTTATCGGCGCCTGCAGACGCTGAGCAGGAAACCACAGCTCCAGCCGGGAGCAGAGACAAGGCGAGGAGGAAGAGTCGCTCTGTAACTGAAGGTCGGATGTTAAGGTGGTTTTCACTCTCTGTCTGTCTGGGTTACGTAGCTGATATCTCTCTTACATAAAGACACTATTACCTCAACACGCAGACACACACACACACACACACAGCAACAGTTACAAAATGAGAACAATTAGATTTCACATCTGTATCCTCCCACACTTTTGTGGGTCACATATTTGTGAGCCTGTAAAGATTAAAAATGTTTTGATTGTTTGGCATCATTACACATATTCGTTTGATATTATGTTTCTAAAACAAATAGTAAAATAATAGAGACTTTTCCAGGAGTTTAAAAAGTAAAAAATAGGTGTCAGACAAAGCGATTAACTACATTTTCCAGGGCAAAACTGTAAAGTGAGTGATACATGTGACTGTTAAGGCCAGTTCAGATCGATGATTCGCAACAAGACTGGAAGCAACTGCCAACAGAATCCCCTGATGTGATCGTAAACATTCTAAAACTGGGCCGTTCACATCAAAGCAACGCAACGGAACGCACACAGACGCAGCTGACCGTCTCCATAGCAACGACGCACTGACATACCCCACTACTTCTGCGTTAATACTGTAACGTTAATTAATAATATAACATAAGTATTAGGCCAAGGTTACATAAATTAATTAGCTGGATTTCTGTTATCGTTATAAAAAGAAGTGGATGACAGTGACAGTGACGTGCTCGCAGTGTTAGCTGTAACACTGATTAATAAACGGTGAAGACAGAGAGTTTGGAAAGAGAGGATCTGGAGCCGTCTTTGGGCTACTGCAGCGCCAGAGACAGGGCGCCTACGCCAATTTATGCTGTTTCCTGGTTGGCTGAAGTGAAATAGTGACATCATTCAGTTCTAAAATTGCAGCAAACCTGCAACTCCAGGCAACGGTTTCAGACGCTCTGCCAATAACCAGCTTACACTGCTGCAATTTTCTCTGCAACATTCTAAAACTGCTTTGTTGTGTTGCGAATCATTGGTCTGAACTGGGCTTTACAGAAAGCAGGATGAGATTGTATTGTTTAAAACCACCACTGAAGCATGTACAGGACAAAATCAGCAAGGAGAGAAGAGGTATGGCTTTGTCCACCGGGGGCGCCAAAATCAACACAAACCAAAAGTTCCTCACAGGAGCTTTAAGTACAAAGTATTTGCAAGACTTTCTTTCTCCTTAATTTCCCACAGAAATCATAATTTTACATTTTTATTGCCGTACAAACAAAATCTAATGTGCCCTTCTTCTTAATCTTGAATTATATATCATGATAAGAGGCCTGATTGTTGTAGCTGCTGGTGTTACACAATAAGGCCACAGAGCGCATTTCAGAATAAAAGAGTCTCTTATGTGTCTTAACGTCTTCATCTCAACACTTAAACATGGTTTGGGTCTTGTATGAGACGTTTTTAGTTTAAACATTTGGCTCAATCTAACGTCTATATTATTGCAGTTATTATATAAAACTAAACCAAAGTGGTTATATGAGCAGGAGGACAGAAACTGCCCTGGTGGAGCATTATGCAGACGTTACATTACAGATGCCCGTCCAGCTATTTCTGCTCTGTGGCAGCCTGGTGGCTCCACACTCTGACAGTGAAGGATGTGTGTGTGAGACCTGTGTGTGCATTTCCTGCATGATTTTTTCAATATTCCCGTTTCACAAAAACCAAAATGAAGGAGGCGGCGGAGCCAGAACGGGCTCAGAGGAATTCCTGCGAACTGAGTGTTTTTAGGCTGAAATGGAGTGTGACAGCTCGACAGCCAGAGGTCTCATTGTTCTGCCTTCTCCCAGAAATGGTTTCAGGAGCCCAAACGAACGAGCTGATAGAATAATGTTTGTTGTTCCAGTGGGGAAATGACAGGAAAGGACTAAACAAACCAGCAGTTGCTTCACAGGCCACAAAAGCCTCGTCTGGCTCGTCAGGCTTCGGATTTACAAAGCCGCAGCTTTAAGGCGGTTAGCGTCTTTAGCCGGGCGGACGGCACGACGCCGCGGCCACAAAAGACCATGATTGTCCGCGAGGCTTTAGGGAACACTGCCGGGTGTTATCTGTGTCTGGAAAGGTGTGTGTCAGTGTGTGGCCGGCCCGAGAGATGAGTCATGCGGAGGGATTAGTGGTGAGTCTGGAGCAGGAGGAGCTGGTGTTAGCGATTAGCTTTAGTCACGGTGATACTGTGTGAGGTGACGGAGGCATCAGCTGCGTGTGGATGGAGACACGCCTCCTGTCCAGCGGTCACATCGTCTGCCAAAACAGCCTCAATAAAAAACGAGCCCAAAACGTTAAATAACACTTGTGCTCATGATTGATGCTCAGATTAGGTTTTCCACTGTAAGAAAAGTATTTTATATGTGACAGTCTCAAAGTGTCTGTTTCTGTGTGAGGTCAACAAAATCAGGCCCGTTAATTCATCCCATCAATCCTGACTTCAAAGACCGAAACCCAAGCTACAACAAGAGTGGATTTAAATCTCATTTCTTTGCATTTTTATGTCCTCGCTCTTTGTGAGATGTGGTAATAAAAATATTTTGTGGCCTCTCTCCAGAGTGTGTGCAGAAGAGATGGGCTGGTGGAGCTGCAGTATTCCTCTACCCGACACACACCTTTACCTTGTGGCTTGCCGTGTTGGAGCCCTCAGGTGGGCTCAGTCTGCAGCAGAACAGCTTCTTGTGTCGGTCTGAAGCAGATATTCACGCTTATGGAAAGTTCAATGACTGTAGTGTTAGTGTTAGTTACGTCTCCTCTCGCCGTTCCTCCTCTACTCTGCTACTCGGGAACAGAACGCTGCAGGAGCCTGATTTGTCAACAGAGCTGTCAATCATGAGGTCACACCCCCTTTTTAAAGCATCAAATAACTAATTACAAATAAGCTTGTGAGAAAAACGAACACTTGGACATAAATCAGCATGATAAGAACTAACTATAATGACAGAAACCATGTTTGAGAAAAATGTATTTGAAGTGTATTTTGATTTTATAGTTTGACTCATGTCCCATCTGATGACATGGAGGAGGCGGGCTTTATGACGTATACTGCAGCCAGTCAGCAGGGGGCGATAGAGAGGGTTTGGCTTCACTTTTAGGGAGCTGTCATTTTATAAAGTATGTGTGTGAGATTTTAAACTTTTCCTTTGAACAAGCAACAGTTTCACGCTCATCTTTACTGCACAGTTTTGCCGCTCCGCTGGTTCTGCTGTTAGCACAAAGCTCGTGAGTCAAACCGTCATGTTGAAGCTGCTCAGTGCAAAGACACAAACCTGATAACATCTAAAGGCTTCAGTGGTTGTTGTCTGTTGGCTCTCACTGATGCTGAAAGGACTCCGGGTCGCCCTCAGCCTGCATCGTTTCCACGCCGAGAGAGTCGAACGTTTCCAAAAGCTGTTTTATCGCGCTGTAATATCATACTGTGAAAATTTCAGCCTCGTTTCTGGTTGATGTGTTGAACTTGGCCGTGTTTGTCTGCGTGTTGCTGATTGTTAAATTCTTCCTGGGAAAAGAGTCCGGAGCTGAGCCGCAGAGGAGAAACTTTATCCCCTGCAGGATTCTGGTGATAATGAGCCCTCTTCAGACGGGAAGCAGAGACTGGATCTATTACAGAGATAGCGCCCGGCTCTTTACACAACAGGTGGGCATTATGTAAATGACAAAGAGACCACGATGCTTAAACTGAACTTGGTTAACAGTAAAGACCTTTAGTAAAGACTTTAGTGATTTGTTAATCTGAAACATCTGTAGCTCTGTCCAATCAGGAGCGTCCGCTATGTAAACAGGAAGTCACTGCATCACAAGCCAAGACTTTTCAAGGCTACAAGACTTTGTAAATGAAGAGATTTGTTTTATGTCTCTCAGCATTGATTACATGATATTTAGGATAATTGTAAATGCTATAAACAACTCCTTGTTCATGAAAAGTTTATATGTTGAGCAGCAGCAGCAGCTCAGGCTCTGCAGACCCTCACAGGTGTACCCTCTTGGCTGATTACACCTCGGCAGTGTGACTGGATAACACAACAGGTAGGTTAACATACCAGTGTTTCCCTAATAAGTGTCCTGTGTTTGTCCCACTATGAAGCTAGCTGTGTCCCAATCCAGGGGCTGCATCCTCCAGAGGACTTATTTGAAGGCCCAGTAGCACGTCAAGGGCTGTCACATTTCGAAGGCTCCTTCAGATATGGTCGACAAATGCGTCCTCCTTTTCCCGGTCCATAAAGGATCCATCAGGTGCATCCTTCGCGGCCCAACGTATTATTCCAGTATTTTCACAACTGGTTATCTCGAAGATCTCAGTTGCTTTCTCTTTGGCGGCACCTGTGGCGATAAACGGTAATTGCGGGAGCACACTTCCCAGATATCCAGACAGTGCTGCATGTGTGACGTCCACGGTTGGCTCCGGTTGTAACTCTTGATTTTCCTGGCTGACGGTCACTTTCCTTTTCAGACTGTTTGCTTCATCTGAGCGTCGAGTTTGTTTCTTTTTCTTTGGATTTTCACTTCTTGTTGAAGTTGTATCTGTAGTCATCCATCTTTTCTTTGTTTGTTCAGCCATAGTAGATTACTGTTTACTCGCAACACTTGCAGATTGCGGAGCAGCCGCTTAGCTCCGCCCACCCTCTCTGGCAGACCAACCACTGCTGG
Organism: Semicossyphus pulcher; assembly: GCF_022749685.1. NCBI lineage: Eukaryota > Metazoa > Chordata > Actinopteri > Labriformes > Labridae > Semicossyphus > Semicossyphus pulcher. The sequence continues at coordinate 2,725,135 of NW_027211603.1, forward strand.
GTTAAACTAGAAACAACAGTTGCATCGCTTTCTTTAAAGCCACCAGACTCCATTGACAAAACCAGCAATTTTACCTCACATAACACAGGAGTTACTGGTCTACTTTCGCCTTTATTAGTTATATATATGAGTTATATTTTCACTTTTACTACCAGCTGTGTTCTGGCTCAGCTCCTCCGGTTTGTTTTCTCTTGTTATATTAAAGTTTAAAGCTGGAGGTGAAACGTTGACGTCTGTGCTCCTGCTGCTGCAGGTGGCATCACATCGGACTGAGTGCAGATATTAAATAGTTTAAAGCTTCTTCAGTTTCACTTCACACTCCTGCTGGATTCACACGCTGATGCATTTCTCCTCTCCTGGGGAGACGAACCTGCAGAAGCTCCAGCGTGACAGGACCGATGTTCACTTTGTACACTGTAAGATTTACTGAGGAACAGGAAGACGGAGAGAAATTAGCTTGTTAGCATTGATGTTAGCTTGACTGCACCTTTCTTCCTCCTACATGTCCTCTTCTCTATTTCCACTTTCCCCTCTTACATAACTTCCTCTTTCCCTCCCGTCCTCCTGTCCCTTTATGTTCCACTTCTTTCTCCTCTCCTGCTCTGCTCCCCTCTTAAGGAGGAAGAGGAGGTGGAGGAGGGGGTTCATTGGATGAGAGAGTGATGGTCTCCGTCCAAAGAAAAGAAACTGTATCCTCGCCCTCTTTCAGCAGGAGAAATGTAATTATTGTTGTATCACTGCTGAACACACTCAGCTCCAGAGGGAGGGAGGAGGAGGAGTCTTCCTCTCTTCTCCTTGTTTCCTTTCCTTGTCCCCTTCCATCGTCTGGCATTCTTTCATCACACCATCACCTCTTCTCACCTCCTTTCCTCCTTCCCTTCCCTACTCGTCTTTTTCCTCCGCTATTTGTCCTTGTCTCCTATTCCCTCATCTCCTCCCCTTCTCCTCTTTTCTTTTTCCTCTTATCTGTCTTTAATTTTCTCTTACACCCCATTTCCTTCTTCCTTCCCTGTTATCCCTTTCCCCCTCTTCTCACCTCCTTTCCTCCTCTTCCCTCTCTTTTCTTCTTTTCTTTTTGATTTCCTTCTCTCATTTCGTTTCTTCAAACTCTTCTTCCGTGCTTTCCCTCTTTCTGCTCCCATCTACATTTTCTCCTGCGTCCTTTCCTCCTCTTGTCTTCCTACCCATCCCTTTCTTGTACTTTTATTCTTCTTCTCCCTTCCTCCTATCATCTTGTATGTTTCCTCTCCTTTCTTCTTTGTTCTTTCTCCCCATCACTCCTCCTCTCCTCTCCTCTCCTCTCCTCTCACTGCATCCCTTTCTTTCCTACCTTCTTCCATTTTCCAAACTCTTTTACCTCTCCCCAAACTCCTCCTCTCCATCCCTCCTCTTTTCTGCTCTAACTTTTTTGCATCCCTCTTCTCCTCTTCTCACTGTTTTAATCCTCTCCTCCTCTCATCCTTTTCTCTTCCCCTTCTCCTTTGATTAAACTCTTTTTTCTTCCTGCTCTTTTTCTTTTTCTTCCCTCCTTCTCCTTCCTTCCATCTTCTCTCTTTTCGTCTTCTCCCATTCATCACCTCCTTTCCTTGCACAGTTTCCCTTTTCTCCTTCCCGTCTTTTCTTGTCTTCTACTCCGACTGTTATTTTTCACTCCTTTTTCCTAAACTTTTACTTCCTCTCTCATCTCCTCCTTTTTCACTCCTTTTCTCCTTCTCTCCCTACACCTTCTCCTCTACTCGTCTCATCCTTTTCTCCTTTAATCAAATGTTTTTCCTCTCCCTGCCCCTTTCCTTCTTTTCTCCTTCCTCTCCTCCTCTCCCCTCCATCTCCTCCATCCATCTTCTCCTCATTTCCTTGCGCTGCTTCCCTTTTCTCCTTCTCCTGGTTTTTCTTGTCTCCTACTTTATCTGTTGCTTTTTTACTCTACTTTTACTTTCTCGCTCATCTCCTCCTTTTTCACTCCTTTTCTCCTTCTGTCCCTCCGTCTTCTCTTCTCCTCGTCTCTCCTCTCATTGCAAACATTTTCTCTCCCCCTTCCCCTTTGTTTAAACTCTTTCCTTCTTCCTGCTCTATCCCTTTCTCTCCCCTCCGTCTCCTACCATCCATCCTCTTCTCATTTCTTCTCCCACCTCCTCACCTCCTTTCCTTGTTTCCTTTTCTGTTGCTTTTTTACTTCTCTTCTTATTTTCTAAACTTTTACTTCCTCTCTCATCTCCTCCTTTTTCACTCCTTTTCTCCGTCCCTCCCTCCATCTTCTTCTCTCTTGTCTGTTAATATCTCCTCCTTTCCTCTCCTCTCTCCCCTCTCCTTGTCTGCTTTTCTTCTTCCCTCCTCCTCCTCCTCCTCCTCCTCCTGAGTTTCATGCTTAGTTTCTCCTCCTCCTGCCGGCTCTCCCTCGTCTCCTCTGACAGCAGGGTTCATGTGTGAATTATGATGTGGATCCTGGTCTGATCCTGGTCTCTGTCAAATCTCCAGGCTGTGCCTCTGAATCAGGAGGAGTTCACCTCCTTATCAGAGAGTCAAAGCTCCAGAGGACTCCTCTCATCTCTCACTTCCTTTCTTATCCTTCTAGTTTACTCCTCTTTTCTCCTGAATAATCTTTCCTCCTCACCTCCTCTCCTCTCCTTTCCCTGCCTTTTTTTACTGTCCTTTTTCTCCATCCATCTTCCCTTCCCTACCTCTCCTCTCCTCATTCCTCCCTCTCTTTTAATTTCCTTTTTCACCTTTATTTTTTCTTTTCTATTTCTTCACATCCCTTCTTCTCCTTATCTCTCCTCGTATCGATATCCGTTACCACTTTTCTGTCCTTTACTTCTCCTCTGACTTTTCCCGCCAACCTTTCTCCTTTCTCCTCATCTTCCCTTTCAATACAGCTGACTGACAGCTTTTCACACACTTTCTTCATCTGTTTAAACAGTCATTCTGATATTTTTTACACATTTTGGGGTCCTGAGACTTATAGGAACAAAAGAAATTTGGAATAGCTCCAGTTGATTGATTGAAACTGCTTATTTGTAACTGTGACGTCGTCCTTGGGGAGCAAATGTGCCTGATAAAAGTGTTTCTGCCCCTGACAGGCTCAGATTGTTATTCTGTCAGACGACATATGAAAACGATCCCTACAGTTTTTTAAGATGCTTTCTATTAACCAGAAACAGACGTGACATTGTTTTCTTCAAAGCCACCAGAGTCCAGTGGAAACTAGAATTACCGCCTTGCGTTTGTGCGCCTCCACCAACTAGTCAACTTGAAGTTACATTTCCGTCCGTGTAGACTCTGGATGTTGGAGTTATCAAACAAAAGGTGTTCAGTGTTTATTCCAGTGAATAGTTTCCAGAGAGAAATCTGCTGCCCTCACTTAGAGACCATGTTTCCAGAGGAGGACAGAGTACTGATAAAGAGCTTTGACACATGATGCAATCATCATCACCTTCAGTTCAATATTAGCAGATCAAAGAGCTCGTTTGATGACCAGAGGAGCAGGACACCTCCTGTCCTGGTGTCATCCAGTGAGAGGAAGTGAAGGGTGGGTTCATACACGCACCTTTGGGTCTAAATCAATAAGAATTGATTGGAGTGACAACATGAAGCATTATGCTGTCACAGTGAAGCTGACCTTTCATCTTTTGGGTACAAAATGTCATCACTTCATTTTAAACCTCTTTTGTCATAATTAGTGTATGAATGCTTGAGTTATGGCCACAAACATGTTTTGTGAGGTCACAGTGACCTTGACCTTTGACCTTTGACCACCAAACTCTAATCACGTCATTCTTGACTCCAAGTGGACAATTGTACCAAATTTGAAGAAACTCCCTCGAGGTGTTTCTGAGATATCGTGTTCAAGGATGGGACGGACGGACGTACGAAAACATAACCCTCAAACTCCACAGGATCCGTCTCCGGCACGTTCCGTGTGCGCCGCGACCTCCGGAGTCGATCGTGCCCATTCAAGTCGATGCTCGTGATTCCACAGCACGCGCTGCAGTCCGTCTCCGGTGCGTCCCAGAAGCGTCTCTCCGCTCTGCTCCGCTAAAGATACGCACCGGGTCTATTTTTGACGGAGGCCGCTTCAAGCTCGCGTCAAGCTGAACAGAACAGATCGTTCCAAACAGGAAGTCAGACAGAAAACAGCATACAGCATCCGGTCATTTCAAAATAAAACACCATGTATAGACCGGTACAGACTCCCGTTTTTTTCCATTTTCATAACAACATCACACTGAGATCTTGAAAAAAGAACACTTTTAATTAAGTAGTGTACTCAGCCATGGTAGAAGCACAAAAATCACGGGATGATCTCTAAATGAGCAGATAATCAACTGTTGTTTGTGTGTTGCTCTGTTTAACGTTGATGTTATCGCTTGATTTTGCAATTCTCGTACGATAATGTAATTCTCCCGTGATCTTGTGAAGTTGCGAATCCAGCTGCTTGGGCCAGCGCTCCGTTGTGCTGTGGATCAGACACGCTTCCTGTGGGCGAGGGCTCGCAGCCGTCTTGGATCCTATGGGATCCAGGCGTAATGCTTCCGGCCTCGGCTGTCGGCGGCGCGGAGACATAAAAAGGGATTTTACTCTGAAACAAAAAGGCCTCTCTCTGTAGAGATCCTTTCTGTAACGTTGTCAGACACTGGGAACAACAATCTGAGCCTGTCAGTGGAAACAACGTACAGTGGACGTACTTTGATCAGGAGCAAAGAGTACATTGCAGCCACTTTAGCTTGTTTCCCTACAGCTGCAGATCCGAAGCGTTTGTAACTATTCATCATTTAGACCCGGAAATATATAAAAACAGTTCAGTTTTACAAACACCTTTTGAGTTAAATGTGAACTCTTCAAACACTGATGATGCTGAGCAGCTCACACAGCTCTGAAGCTGCAGCACTTTACAAATCTTCTTCTGCCCTAATTCATCACAAATTGCAAAATCATGAATGACTCCTTGTTCTAGTTTCTGTTTTCCAAAGTTCCTTAAATATCTTGAGAACATCCATGTATCATTCTAATCTAATTCCCTTTAATCTCAGGGATTATTTCATGAAGCGTGTATTCGTCATGTTGTTTTTCTGGCTCCTCCTCGGTCTCAGCGGCTCCGAAGCGGGCGAGCGGCCAAACGTTCTCCCACAGAGAGAGCGGACGATACTGATCTGAAATCAGCAGAGTCACTCATGAATCATGGTGACGGGGTGTGAGCGGACGCCTCATGACTCGACACGCGAGCCAGACGCAGCGATCACATAAAACAACACGAACACACAGAGCTGATATCAGATTAGAAAATAACTGACAAAGAACTGTTTGTGTTTACTTCGACCTTTGACCTCTCATTTGTCTCTCTGTTGGACTAAAAACAATACTATATTTGATTTTACAATGTACTGTCATGTTATTTTGGTAACAAAACCCTGTTTGTATTTGTATTCCTATATTTAATTTGAGTTATTTACTTTTTGAAGTTCTTTCCCTTTGTTACGCCTGGACAGGTCTCCTGTCATTCACAGGGCTGACACACACAGACAGACGACCTTTCACGCTCACACCTACGGGTAATTTAGAGTCACCAATGAACCTAACGAGCATGTGTTTGGACTGTGGGAGGAAGCCGGAGTACCAGAGGGGAACCCACACATGCACGGGGAGAACATGCAAACTCCACACAGAAAGGCCTGCTACGTCCGAACAAGGAAGTGTACGTGTGTGCATCAATAAAGCCTCAACCTCTGGATTTCGCCGCCGCCATGTTGGTTTTCTGAAGCCTGAAGTGACCATATTTGGACGAGAGGGTGGTGCTGCAAACGCCAAGTTATCAAAGCCAAACAGTTTGTGTCTGATCCATTAACTCGTTAATGAGCTAGTTTAACTTTGTGTTTCCCACAGAGGAGATTCTGTTTGTGGTGGTGACTGACTGCAGGTGTTTATTCATCAGACTAAAGAAGCAGCGGACGAGCGAGCAGCAGGTGAACAACACGTAGTGGGAAACTTAAAATAACCAGTATTCTGATATCTACGGCCCGCTGTGATCTCTCTGGGGAAAAGCCAACAACTCAGCGAGACAGATTATAAAAATTCCCCCCCGCACAGTTATCTTAAACAGTAACATGAGCTATTTATAACAAAACCGTTTTCTGTCCCGGGCTGTAAACATGTTTCTTTCTGCTGTAATGTTATTTCTTTGCCTCTGGAGCCTCAAGTGGACACTTGAGAAACTGCAGTTTTTGCACGTCTGTGTTGGCGTCTGATCTAAAGAGTTAAATGATGATTCATCCCACAGGAGGAAAGAGAGCTGGGAGTCACTGCTGCTGCTTTTGACCTTTGAGCAGTCACAGAGAAACAGTCCTAAAGCAGTTTGACCTCCGACCTCTCTGTAATGTTGTTGGACTTGATTTTTGACTCCAAACAGGAAGTAGTCGTGTGTGTTGTTATGTGTGTGTGGTCGTGTCGGAGTGGATCCAGACGATCCGGCTCTGCAGCATTGTTGAGTGGAGACGATACGATCTGCGGCGACGACGCAGGAGGAGACGGTGGCTGAAGAGGACACAAAAGACACACAGCTTCTCTTTTAATTCACCCTGTTAGAGTCAAGCTGGCTTCAGTTTGTTCAAATTTCAGTTTGGCTTTTTTTGTTTGAATATTCAGATAAAGAGTAAATGTATTATTTGTTTCGAGCTCTGAAAAGTGTTATTGAGTGTTATATAAAAGAGATTATTTTATCTTAACATAACTTATCCTGTTCAGGGTCACGGGGGGGCTGGTGCCTATCCCAGCTGTCATTGGGTGAGAGGCGGGGTACACGGCGGGGTACACCCTGGACTGATCACCTGTCAATCACAGGGCTGACACACAGAGACAGACAACCTTTCACGCTCACATTCACACCTACGGGCAATTTATAGCCACCAGTGAACCTAACGAGCATGTCTTTGGACTGTGGGAGGAAGCCGGAGTACCCGGAGAGAACCCGCACATACTCAGCAGTGTTAATTTTAGCTATTTTAGACTTAGACCTGGTTCAGACCTGGTGTCAACATGTGGTTTTCATGATCGGATCACAAGTGGACAGCCTTAACTACAGGTGTGAACAACACCCAGAACGGATTGAAGACGCATTCAGATCCGATCACTCGGGCCACGTACGGAGGTGATCTGGGACTCATATACCCACATACGTCTGGTAGAGTTAACGCACATGTGTCCTGGGCCACAATAAGCACCGCCCACTCTCCCGTATCCCCGGCAACGATCACGTGGATACGGGACACCTCTCCTTTCATTCCTGTCTGATTTAACATTTCTCCGCTGTGTCTCTTAAAAAAAGGTTTTTTAAATGTATTTCTCGTGTCACTCCAGCTGTGTAAACGTAGTTTGTGCATGAGAGCGGAGTGTGCACGGAAACACAGACAGATCGTGTCTGTCTGGGAGAGGGACGGCGCGGGCCGGAGATGTGATCCAGGTGCAGTTTAATAAGGATTATCAATATATACGTTTATCTCCAACACATGTGGGCCAGTGTGATTCTGCAGAGGCCGTGCTGATGTCTCATTGAAAAAGGTCGGCTTACTTTAAACAGCAAACCTCTGTTTCGATTGCTGTCTCACAATATTGTGTGATTAATGTTGAAGCTTCATGTTTCATGCTTTCACCGTCTGCTGACCGACACAAGCCCAAATCTGCCTTCAGGTCACCATCAGTCCTGTGAATGCGATTCATTCTGAAGTCTCCATTCAGTGTGAATGTTGTACCTGGTGTGTTTTTGTTTCTCTCCCAGCTGCCTGCCTTCTGTGGAAGCAGCACACCTGTGTGCAATGTGATTATTGGACTGCTGAGAGCACACCTGTGGAGGATCCTCATCAGGAGTTTATTTAAGTGGAGCGCTGCCGGCAGAACGTCGTCGCTCTTTGTCCAGACAGGAGTCTGTTTCTGTTCTCTTTGCTTCAGAACTCACAGAAACACAACACTGATTTTATTTTGTGCTTCATGTTTCTTCAGTAAAATGTTTGAACTTACCTCCACCTGAGTGTCTGAGTCTGCTTCTGGGTCCGTCCACCTCCTAGTGTCACATTATCATCATCATACAATCTGATTTATTTTACAATTAAAAATAAGATTTAAATGTAGAATAACTTCAAACACACACACAGAGGTGATTCAGCTGCTGTTCAGTTTAGTAATGAAGGGTGTGTTTACTGTCAGCTGGCGGTCTGAGAGCGCAGAACAGCCACAGTGAGAACAGGACAAAGTCGAGCGCTGAGGCTCCTTTGTTTCCAAAAACAACCCGTCCACACGAGCACGGTTGTGAAACACAACAGAAACGCTGTCATGAGAATGCCACCGGGTCATGTCGAGAAGAAGAAGAAGAATCGCAGCCAGTCAAAAGTCTGAAAAAATCTATTGCCGATAGTAGTGCGTCCCGATGCCCTGTTCCTCAATACAGTGGACGAGTAACTGTACATATATGAGTAAACATGTAAAAAGTCCTGTTAAGCATCACTGTTTATGTCACGCCCGTCATTTTGCACGGCATGTCGCCTCATTTGTGACGCCACACAGAGGAGATAACGGCGTACGGCCTGACGTCACGAGCCAAAAACGCTGTTTATCCCGTCCACACGTCTCCGTGGAAACAGAGTTTCTAAAAGTCTTCACCCTGGCCGGAGTTTTAGAAAAGATCTGTTTTCAGTGACCTGAAACGGCGTTTGTGTGGACGAAAGTCCAAAACACAGACAGGAAGCTACGTTTTGAGAAACACCCGTGCACGTGTGGACATGACCTGAGACACTGTTAAATATTACAGTACAAAGCTCCAGGTGGAGACGGCACTGTTTGAGTTTAATGTAAAAATATAAAAAGCAAGCAAACTAAACTTTAAAAATCAGCACATTTAACGAAATTAGTATTAAATGAAAGTTGTAAATATTAAATACATTTTTAATTTTCTGCCTGACAGTAATACAAAAAGATATTTATTTTTTCTTGATATTATAAATATTTGTTTTGTGGGAAGTCTTTAACATTGTTCCACACGTGCTGCTCAGTGAAGGCCTCTGCCCCGTCCTCACAGTGAAGCAGGTAACAGGTGTGTGACGAGCCCATCAGCTGATCCCAGAACAACTCGTCATCTTCATCACTACATAACTTCAGTCTCGGTGATGATGTAGCAAAACAGGAAGTTCCTTAAAAGGTCATGCAGCAGGAGACGGAAAGAAGGTGTGTCAGCGAGGAGGAACACAAATATCACACACACACGCACACACACACTCACACACACACACACACACACACACACGGCTGTCTGATGAGCTGATGAGTAAAGTTGTCAGATTAGACTGATTACTCTGCAGGTGGACAAAAACAACAGGACTGATAGAGTAACCCGCGTCCGTCCGACCGCCAACAAACAGCTGCTGCTCCCGTTCAAAAGTTTCCACCTGGAAAGTCTCGTCTTGTTTTTAGATATTTAACAGAATTTTGACACATCCAGAAAAATAGACATTGTTTGCAGACGTATAAAAAAGAGTCTTAACTTTGTTGAAGCAGCTGTTAGAGCAGCTGAATGTTCTCTGATTTGAGTCAAACATTTACATGAAGGGGGGTTTATACTCTAAAAGACAGAGATATGAGCCAATCAGAGAGCAGGACTTTCTGTGTTTCTGTTCACCTTAATCATCTTCTGGTTCTGTTTAGAGGATGATTTTAAACAACTGGGTATAATTATTGATTTTCACTTGTTTCCTACAGTAAAGAATAAAAACCAAACACACAAGAATAAAACGATGTGTCTTTATAACGTACATGAAGTGGTTCATATGTTCGACCAACTGTCAGACACCAAACACGTCCAACAGCTGCAGAAGCTTTTAACATGTTCTTTTCTTCATTTTCCACGTTCAAAATAAACACTGAAAAAAAACACTGAGTCAACAGGTACACGCACACACACACGCGCACACACACACACACACACACACACACACACACACACACACACACAGCGAGGTGTGTCAGGGTGATTCATGCGGCTCAGACAAAGTTAAACTTCAGTAAATAAAACTAAGAAAACTTTAATCTCTCCACTCAGCGCACAAATCCCCGCAGAGCTCCTAAACCTGTGGAGGAGGACGAGGAGGAGGTGGAGGAGGAGACACTGGCCCTACCTGTCTGCAGAGAGGAGGAGGAGGAGGAAACAGGAAGCAGAAGAGGAGGGAGAGGAAGATGAAGATGGGGAGAAGAAGGAGGAGGAGGCAGTTGAGGGAGAAGAGGAGGAGAAGAAGGAGACACCTGCCCCGCATGTCTTCAGGAGGAGGAGAAGGGGAGGAGGAGACACTGGCCCTACCTGTCTGCAGAAAGAAGGAGGAGGAGGAAACAGGAAGCAAGAGAGGAGAAGAAGAGGAGGGGGAGGAAGATGAGGAGGAAGAGGAGGAGGAATAGTCCCGCCTGTCTGCAGAGAGAAGGAGGAGGAGGAGGAAATAAGGAAGCAAAGGAGGTGAAGAAGGGGGGGGGGGGCAGGAAGATGAAGATGGGGGGAGGAAGGAGGAGGAGACACCTGCCCCGCCTGTCTTCAGGAGGAGGAGAAGAGGAGGAAGATGAAGATGAGGAGGAGAAGGATGAGGAGACACCGTCTCTGCCCATCAAAAGGAGGAGGAAACAGCCAGTCAGTTTAACTGACTGTATTGATTACAGCTCCTTGAGTGATAAAACCTATCAGAGGTATCGATAAGGCTGATTGGAGCTGATCAGCTGAGTCAGTCACTTCCTGTGCAGCAGGAAACAGCCGTCGCTCTGTCGCTGTCAGATAAAAGTGCCCACTGACACACTCACAAACACACATGCTGTTATTTAATCACTATTATTGTTGTTTATTGATTATTGTTTCTTATTTCAATGTGTTTTTATATTTCAACACTTTTTCTGACTTTCAGAGTGAAGTACGTGGAATAACCTTTTCAATAAACATTTTCTGTTTCACTTTTATTTACATAAAAACACACAAATTGTGCGTAACAGATAAATGCTTTCCAGCTTCAGCCAACATGATGAACTATAAGAATTGAAGTGGATGCACATTAAATATTAAAGCTGCAGAAGAAGAAAAAAAACCAGTGTGATGATGAACGCGGCGTCCGTCACGTCGTCACATCGCTCACTGTTTGTCCGGATTAAGAACAAAAGTCCAGGAACAAGATGAAAGATGTTTTAAGGAGGTGAACAAAAGAAACATCCACCCAGATACGTTAATGATCCTTGAATCCACACACACACACCCTCCATTTAAACCCTTAAATATTTGACTTTAATCTTCCACATCTGATTTAATTTGCAAGATTAGATGCGAGGGATCTTATATAAACCTTAGACCGGGTTATTAACCCTTTAAGAATCTTTTATATAAATCAGGCTGGCTGAAAAAACTGTAGATTTCATTTCGCAATAATTATCTGGATATCTTTCTTACAGCGTTTTACAAAGGAATCCCTGCAGAGATCGTCCTTTATGTTAAAGAGTGAGGTACTTTTTAAACGTTACATCACTCTATAAAAGGCACCAGACTCCATTGACAAAATCCGCTTTTTTACACTGCAGAAAAAGTTGAGTTTAGTTTATTTGTGTTACACAATGATCCAAAAATACAAGCAAGCAAACATATAAAAGAACGTGTGTGGGTGTGGTTGAAACCAGTAAATGGTTATGAAAACCAAACCTTAAAGTTACCATGAGATGATACACAACCATCAGTCAACCGAAATATCAGTACCGGAAATAAAACAAGGGAGTTGCTGGTCTACTTCCGCCTTGATTATTTGGTTTGTTTGAGTTATATTGTTACTTTTGTGCTTTAATAGAAATCAGAAACAAAAGTTGTGTAACATAAAATAACACAAACAAACTTACAAATCCAGTCAGAAGTGGAACAGCAACTCTGATGTTCTGCTACTTAAATTGTTGTTTTTGTCAATGGAGTTTGGTGGCTTTGTAGAGAGGGATACAACAGCTGTTTCTGGTTTGAAACAAGGATCTTACTCTCTAACAACAAACCCCTATCTCTGTAGGGATTCTTTCTGTAATGTGGTCAGACACACAGAATAACAATCTGAGTCTGTTAGTGGCAAAAGCAAGAACTTTTAGTGGACGTATTTTGATCAGGCGGAGTTGCCCCAAAGGATTACATTGCAGCCAGTACAGCCTGTTTCCCTGCTGCAGGCTGAAGCAATCTACTGGAGCAACTAAGTCATTTAGACACCAAAATAGGTCAAATATGGACCATGTTTTACACTTTTGGGGTTTTTACTCACCTTTCTGACTTCACAGAGGTCAAAGGTCAACACTCAAAATGGCAATAGGTTTTGAATGGACACATTGGTGGTTGGCATTGTTATTCATAACAACTAGTTCCTTGAATCTGCCTACATCACCTCACCTGTCCTTGATGCTACGCCCACATTTATCACGATCTTTGGAGCGACCTGTCAGAGGGGCGGGGCTTACACCGACAGGTGAGACTCCCTGCAGACATCACAAACTAAAGAGAGAAGCTGTCAGTCTGTTGGCCAACACTCACCTTCTTCTTCTTCTTCTTCTTCTGCTCAGAGGAAGATGCTGCAAGCGGTAAAACACTTTCCCAATAATTAACGGCCAACTGCTGTTGCACACACACACACACACACACACACACACACCAGAGGAGTATTTATAACCTGCAGCCAGACGGAGAATCAGATGAAATAAAGACGGCAGCGTGTAAACTGTGTTGTTGTTGTTCCGAGCAGCAGGCAGATGGGCTCAGAGATTAGATCTGACCTCAGATCAGAGCCGCCGCTGTTATTTAAGCTGCGGTGGGCCGCGGCTGCACGCTGGTGTAACAGACAGACCTGCTGGAAGGACCAGGGGGGAGGCAGGGGGGGTGTCGGGGGGTGACTGCAGGAGCTGATAGGAACCGAGGATGATGGGAACCACAGACACCCCCACAGCGTGGACGGCCACAGGAAGCATGTGGGCCCTGCAGGAGCTGCAGAACTGCACAACACACTTCCTCTTTTCACACTCACACATATAAACACGCACACACACACACACACACACACACACACTGCTTACATAAGGAACACTTCATAATGAACACTGCAGCCATGTTTTAACTCCTTCAGTGTGTGATACAACAATATAATGAAGTTTAAACTTAACTTAACTTGCATTTATTGTTAATTAATTGTTTGTATATTTGGCATCTGCAGATGTTTATTGGCTACATGACAGATAAATGTGTTATATATATATTACAGGGACTGAGAGGGATGAAAGAAGGAGAAGAGTTCTTGCAAAGCATTTACATTTTGATGGACTTATTTGACCCTTTTTCTGGTAGTTTTAAAACCTGGACGATAGATTAGACATATTGAGGATCTAGGTGGCTGATAGATACAAAACATTTTGTAACTACGCCAGTAGAATGCTTCAGCCCGCAGCAGGAGAGAGGCTGTAAGGGCTGCAACGTAAATGTGCCTGATCAAAGTATGTCCACAAAAAGAGCTTATTTTTTTCCGCTGACAGGATCAGATTGTTATTTTAAGTCTCAACACAACACAACAGAAAGGGTCCCTACAGAGACCCCACCAAACTCCATTCATAAAATCAGTAATTTTTAATACAAATTCTCGACTGCTGCCTCAATCAGTTAGTTAGTTTGTGTTATTGTGTGGCTTGAGAGATTTAAAGGGTGACTTTGGATCCAACAAAATATTCCTCACTCATACTTCTTAGAAAAGTAATTTTAATTTTAACACGATCACAGATTCTGAACGGTCCACATCAGCAGCAGCCATCTTGGTTGTTTATTAATCCTGCCCTGTATTAGATAAAAAGGTTGTGATTGGCCCGACCTGAATCAGGACAGATGGAAATCTGTCTGAACTGTAACGAGACCAGATTCATCTGCAGGAGAAAGTTACATTGAAACAGTTTAGAGTTTTTAATGTGATCATTTAGTTTTTTCACTCAGCTGCTTCAGACAGAGACGCGTCCTGAGCTGTGACCTCTGACCTGTTGTGTTTTCTGCGTGTTAGAGGTCTCTCTTGTTTTCTGCTGAACTCATCATTTCTCCAAGGCTGGTTCAAATCTGACTAAATTTAATGTCATCATTTTTCTGAGTGACTCATTGACCAAAACCCAACGAGAACCAAAACCTGCAACAAGTGCAGATTCTCATTAAATCATATCTGGCTGTTTAATATGCAGTTATTAGATTATTTCTTATAAATTCATGTGTTTAAATGATTTCAAATTAGTTCCTAATCAGTTTTCTGACTTTTAAATAATAATTTAATATTTGTTTTATTATCGTGTTTTGATTTGATTTATTTAGCACATATTAAAAAAACAACAATGTTATACATTTTAAGAAAAGGAGACATGCAGGGGAAACCCAGAAAACCCTCGAGAGAAATCACAAGCGGCGCCCAGTTAGTGACGCGTTTTCCATCAGCCAGCAGTGGTTGGTCTGCCAGAGAGGGTAGGCGGAGCTAAGCGGCTGCTTTTCCGCTCTCTGCAGGTGTTGCAAGTAAACAGTAATCTACTATGGCTGAACACACAAAGAAAAGATGGATGACTACAGATACATGTTTCCTGCTGAGATGTCGTGGAGAAGAAAAGTTTGTGTTAATGCCGAAATCTGAGAATATGCATTTTTCGGATAATCAAATGTCATGTCAGTCTTTACACCAACACAGATAATCATTCACACCTGAGGACAATTAAGAGCCAACAATTAACCACACCTGTGTGACACAGTGAACTCCACACACATTCAGCAGCACATGTGCAGACCTTCAGCCTCAGATGAATTAGTGTTATTCTGTTTTTTAAGCCAATTAAGGTTTACGGGACATGTGTTGATTATGTTAATGGGTCAGAGTTTAGATGCAACATTTACTCTGGTGCAGGTCAGTTTCAGTTCAGTCGTAAGGTTAAACAGGCTTCTAAGGTCAAAGTCTTCCTGTTCTGTGTCGGACGTAAAGATCAGAGATGACCTCAGTCTGACTGACCCTGAAGAACAAACAGAGAAAGTTTTTAATTCCAGTTTTGAGGAGAAAGTTTCCAGACGGCGATGAGAGCTGCATCATCGCTCTCACAGCCTCGTCCGTCTCCGTCTTTAAGTCTTTGTTTAACGAGGAGACCGCGTCCGTCTGTGTTTGTCCGTCCAGTAAACACAGGCCTTTTGTTTTCCCGCTGCGGACACTTAAGAGGAGGTTTGTCCTGCACTTGGACTTCGGGGAAGTTATTTTCTGGTTTGTTTTGGAGGCCTTGTAAATAGTTTGTGATTTGTGGCGAGCCGAGCCGTCAGCTCCTCGTTGGGAGCAGAGAGGAGGTTTTTCCCAGCTGTCTCCATCTGTCCCCCCTCCATCACTCTCTCCTCTTTGTCTTCAAAACAACATCACTCGTCTGCTGCGTGTAAACTCAGCTGCAGCGTGGCGCCGCGCCTTCAGCCGCAGGTTTGATAACTCCATTGGACAAGAGAGGCCCGGACCTGCTGCTTTAAGCTCTGCGGGATGATTGTGATCAGTGTGGACGCTTGGTTAATGTTTGTGTAAACCAAAGTTCTTATAGTAAACGCTCATGTTTGTTTCTCTCATGCAAAGATCTGCAGCAAGATCTGTGACAGTTTAAAGGTCAGAGAGCGGGCTGGGTCTGTCAGAATAAAGATATAGCTTGGTTTGAATCAATAACTGGCACTATATATGCTCAGATTATTAAGAGACTGACAAAAGTACAGAAATGTACAAACCTTCATTAGTAGAGCCCACCAGACTGCATTTAAAAAACGGGTTATTTTATCTCAAAGGACGCAGGAGCTGCTGTTCGACTGCTGCTTTTCTGGTAACAGTTTTTTTGTGTTTCAGGTGAACTTGCCCTTTAAATACAGGTAATATAACAAACATGCAGATGTGATGGTTCTCTTAAAGCAGGCGAAACAGTCCCCCCACCCTTAGACGGGCAGTGTGTCTCTGCAGTTGTGAAAGTGGACCAAAGTTGATTGAATCTCTGATGAGAGAAACTACAATGACTTTATTCAGGAAATGCCAGCTCTCCTCGAGGGGGGCGGCGCCGAGCGTCCGCTGCCCAGATGTTGACACTGGACTCCGAAGAACACAGGAGACAGAAATATTCACAACACCACAATTATCTCCGAGCCAAACACCATCACTGCTGCCGCTGCAGATTCTTGTTCCTGTGCGGAGGTGAAGACGACTTCACTGCAGGGAGGTTTTTTTTTTGTTTTGTGCCGAGTCCAATCGCACACAGAAACAGAGTTTAAGAACCTTTAACAGTTTGTTTTATCCCCTTTAAGGTGCAGGAGGATGGAGCTTAAAAAATAACAAAGCAAAGGTGAACCTCTATGTGATGAACACGCTGTGATTTCAACTGAAATGATGCGTTCACTTACCTACATAAGTTTAAACTATGATGGGTTCACTTGCCTACAAAAGTTTAAAATATGATGCATTCACTTACCTACATAAGCTTAAACTATGATGCGTTCACTTACCTACATAAGTTTAAAATATGATGCGTTCACTTAGCTACATAAGTTTAAACTATGATGCGTTCACTTACCTACATAAGTTTAAAATATGATGCGTTCACTTAGCTACATAAGTTTGAAATATGATGCGTTCACTTACCTACATAAGTTTAATGCCTTCACTTAACTACATAAGTTTAAACTATGATGCGTTCACTTACCTTCATAAGTTTAAACTATGATGCGTTCACTTGCCTACATAAGTTTAAAATATGATGCGTTCACTTGCCTACATAAGTTTAAAATATGATGCGTTCACTTAGCTACATAAGTTTGAAATATGATGCGTTCACTTGCCTACATAAGTTTAAAATATGATGCGTTCACTTAGCTACATAAGTTTGAAATATGATGCGTTCACTTACCTACATAAGTTTAAACTATGATGCGTTCACTTGCCTACATAAGTTTAAAATATGATGCGTTCACTTACCTACATAAGTTTAAACTATGATGCGTTCACTTACCTTCATAAGTTTAAACTATGATGCGTTCACTTGCCTACATAAGTTTAAACTATGATGCGTTCACTTGCCTACATAAGTTTAAAATATGATGCGTTCACTTACCTTCATAAGTTTAAACTATGATGCGTTCACTTGCCTACATAAGTTTAAAATATGATGCGTTCACTTACCTACATAAGTTTAAACTATGATGCGTTCACTTACCTACATAAGTTGAAAATATGATGCGTTCACTTACCTACATAAGTTTAAACTATGATGCGTTCACTTACCTACATAAGTTTAAAATATGATGCGTTCACTTAGCTACATAAGTTTAAACTATGATGGGTTCACTTGCCTACATAAGTTTAAAATATGATGCGTTCACTTACCTACATAAGTTTGAAATATGATGCGTTCACTTACCTACATAAGTTTAATGCCTTCACTTACCTACATAAGTTTAAACTATGATGCGTTCACTTACCTTCATAAGTTTAAACTATGATGCGTTCACTTACCTACATAAGTTTAATGCATTCACTTACCTACATAAGTTTGAAATATGATGCGTTCACTTAGCTACATAAGTTTAATGCCTTCACTTAACTACATAAGTTTAAACTATGATGCGTTCACTTACCTTCATAAGTTTAAACTATGATGCGTTCACTTGCCTACATAAGTTTAAAATATGATGCGTTCACTTGCCTACATAAGTTTAAAATATGATGCGTTCACTTAGCTACATAAGTTTGAAATATGATGCGTTCACTTGCCTACATAAGTTTAAAATATGATGCGTTCACTTAGCTACATAAGTTTGAAATATGATGCGTTCACTTACCTACATAAGTTTAAACTATGATGCCTTCACTTGCCTACATAAGTTTAAAATATGATGCGTTCACTTACCTACATAAGTTTAAACTATGATGCGTTCACTTACCTTCATAAGTTTAAACTATGATGCGTTCACTTGCCTACATAAGTTTAAACTATGATGCGTTCACTTGCCTACATAAGTTTAAAATATGATGCGTTCACTTAGCTACATAAGTTTGAAATATGATGCGTTCACTTGCCTACATAAGTTTAAAATATGATGCGTTCACTTACCTACATAAGTTTAAACTATGATGCGTTCACTTACCTACATAAGTTGAAAATATGATGCGTTCACTTAGCTACATAAGTTTAAACTATGATGCGTTCACTTACCTACATAAGTTTAAAATATGATGCGTTCACTTAGCTACATAAGTTTAAACTATGATGCGTTCACTTACCTACATAAGTTTAAACTATGATGCATTCACTTACCTACATAAGTTTGAAATATGATGCGTTCACTTACCTACATAAGTTTAATGCCTTCACTTACCTACATAAGTTTAAAATATGATGCGTTCACTTAGCTACATAAGTTTAAAATATGATGCGTTCACTTACCTACATAAGTTTAAACTATGATGCGTTCACTTACCTACATAAGTTTGAAATATGATGCGTTCACTTACCTACATAAGTTTAATGCCTTCACTTACCTACATAAGTTTAAACTATGATGCGTTCACTTACCTACATAAGTTTGAAATATGATGCGTTCACTTGCCTACATAAGTTTGAAATATGATGCGTTCACTTACCTACATAAGTTTAATGCCTTCACTTACCTACATAAGTTTAAACTATGATGCGTTCACTTACCTTCATAAGTTTAAACTATGATGCGTTCACTTACCTACATAAGTTTAAACTATGATGCATTCACTCACCTACATAAGTTTAAAATATGATGCATTCACTTACCTACATAAGTTTAAAATATGATGCGTTCACTTGCCTACATAAGTTTGAAATATGATGCGTTCACTTACCTACATAAGTTTAATGCCTTCACTTACCTACATAAGTTTAAACTATGATGCGTTCACTTACCTTCATAAGTTTAAACTATGATACGTTCACTTACCTACATAAATTTAAGCCTATCCCAGCTGTCATTGGGCGGAAGGCGCCAGCCAGTCAATCACAGGGCTGACACACAGAGTCCAACCGCACACAGAAACAGTGTTTAAGAACTTTTAACAGTTTGTTTTATCCCCTTGAAGGTGCGGGAGGATGGGGCTTAAAAAATAACAAAGCAAAGGTGAACCTCTATGTGATGAACACGCTGTGATTTCAACTGAAATGATTCGTTCACTTACCTACATAAGTTTAAACTATGATCTGTTCACTTAGCTACATAAGTTTGAAATATGATGCATTCACTTACCTACATAAGTTTAAACTATGATGCGTTCACTTACCTACATAAGTTTGAAATATGATGCGTTCACTTAGCTACATAAGTTTGAAATATGATGTGTTCACTTAGCTACATAAGTTTAAACTATGATGCGTTCACTTACCTACATAAGTTTAAAATATGATGCGTTCACTTACATAAGTTTAATGCGTTCACTTACCTACATAAGTTTAAACTATGATGCGTTAACTTACCTACATAAGTTTAAACTATGATGCGTTCACTTACCTACATAAGTTTAATGCCTTCACTTACCTACATAAGTTTAAACTATGATGCGTTCACTTACCTTCATAAGTTTAAACTATGATGCGTTCACTTACCTTCATAAGTTTAAACTATGATGCGTTCACTTACCTACATAAGTTTAAGCCTATCCCAGCTGTCATTGGGCGGAAGGCGGGGTTACACCCTGCACTGATCACCAGTCAATCACAGGGCTGACACACAGAGACAGACAACCTTTCACGCTCACATTCACACCTACGGGCAATTTAGATTCACCAGTGAACCTAACGAGCATGTCTTTGGACTGTGGGAGGAAGCCGGAGACCCCGGAGAGAAGCCACACATGCACGGGGAGAACATGCAGACTCCACACAGAAAGGCCAACTACCTTCTAGTGACCTTCTAACCACTGCATCACCGTCATTCTGCTTAAAGTCGGGCTCTATGAGGACTGGCTCACTTTTGGAGCCAGCCTCAAGTGGCCACTCGAGGAACTGCAGTTTTTGGGCCTTCTGCATTGGCTTAAACGTTAGCTTTGTCGGTTCAGTTAGCACAGAAGTTACACACGATAAAAATAAGTGGCTTTAAATATTCAGTACAGTACATAACTGACTGAAACTACTTTGAAACGACTCCAAAGAATGACCCCCTTACTTACTTCAATGACTCCATGATCTTTGTCTTAGCGCCACATTCAGGACAAACGTTAGAGAAGTGGAAAACAAAACCAAACACCGGTTAAATGTTTCATCACTTCTCATTTCAGCTCCATGTATAAATGTCTTTAATGAACCTGAGAACCAAGTCGATGTCAGAAATGATCCATTATCGTTGGTTAAAGTCCAACACGGAGCCATAAAACACTCACACACTGCTGAGCAAACATACGTGTACGTTCTGTCAGTCCTCACAGTTTAATTGGTGTAATTACTGTAAATCACTAAATCCCACCTGGGAGGAGAGACTCTGTGGGAGGAAGGGTGAGGAGGGGGAGCAACAGCAGCAGGAGGAGAGGAGGTTCAGAAGGAGAAGAAGGATTTTTGTACCATTTTTCAATGAAACAGAACATCTTTATCATCAGGTGTTCTTTCTTTCTCGAAACAAAGGACTCAGGACTTCTTCTACCCTGCGCTTCGCCTCTCAGGCTACAGATAGTCTGCCTTACCTCACTTGTACCCCGTCTCACAGCAGATATGTACTGTAGATTTGTGTATCGACAAACCAAGGTGATTTCTTATCCATTATTTGTGATGCCTGGAAGAATGGTAGCTGGTTATGTCTGGTCACCTTAATGTGGATGCTTCATGTTTTGACAACTTCTGCAAAGAAACAAGTCATGATGAGTCAGTGAAGAGGCGTTCAGGGGCTTCTGACGCAGTAGGATTAGCAGGTTGTATGATGTGATGAATCATATGTTTGGTCACACACGGCAGAGTGTTTGAAATTCAGCATCAGCAGAGGTAGAAGTAAAGGTTTGTGTGTGAGGATGGATTCTCCTCGCTGCAGCAGTGTGGTGTTGTGGAGTTGCGACAGACGTTGCGGTCGCTCTTTCGAGGGACGTTTTGTATTTTCTCTCTCGGGGCGGGGGCTGCCGGTCCGTCGTGTGCAGTTTGTTGTTGTGTAACCTGCAGGACTTTTCAGTAGCGATGGCAGTATTACTGAGCTCTGACCCTTTGACATTGATGGGAGTGTCCCAGCCGTACACACTGTTGACTCACACGCCGGTTTACACACACACACTTCCTGATTCAGATCCTGTGAACACAACGCCGAACAGAATATGGGCCATCTGATCATTTGTATATTTCCATCAGCTGTTATCGTTAACGCTTTTAAAATGATTTTGTATCAGTTTTTACTTTAGAAATGAGTGATCATTGAAAGTCTCCAGGTGTCCACATTAGGTCACATGACAGTTGTTAGTTCACAGAGCCAAAATTAAATTTTCATTTTTATGGAAGGAATTATTATGGGTAACAAACAGGAGGGCTACGAATATGTAGCCTACTGCCAGACAGCAGGTTCAGACTATGTGCTAACAAAAAGCAGGGCTAAGACTATGTGCTAACAAAAAGCAGGGCTTAGACTATGTGCTAACAAACAGCAGGGCTAAGACTATGTGCTAACAAAAAGCAGGGCTTAGACTATGTGCTAACAAACAGCAGGGCTTAGACTATGTGCTAACAAACAGCAGGGCTAAGACTATGTGCTAACAAAAAGCAGGGCTTAGACTATGTGCTAACAAAAAGCAGGGCTAAGACTATGTGCTAACAAAAAGCAGGGCTAAGACTATGTGCTAACAAACAGCAGGGCTTAGACTATGTGCTAACAAACAGCAGGGCTAAGACTATGTGCTAACAAAAAGCAGGGCTTAGACTATGTGCTAACAAAAAGCAGGGCTAAGACTATGTGCTAACAAAAAGCAGGGCTAAGACTATGTGCTAACAAACAGCAGGGCTAAGACTATGTACTGACAGACAGCAGGGCTTAGACTATGTGCTAACAAACAGCAGGGCTTAGACTATGTGCTAACAAACAGCAGGGCTAAGACTATGTACTGACAGACAGCAGGGCTTAGACTATGTGCTAACAAACAGCAGGGCTTAGACTATGTGCTAACAAACAGCAGGGCTAAGACTATGTACTGACAGACAGCAGGGCTAAGACTATGTGCTAACAAACAGCAGGGCTAAGACTATGTACTGACAGACAGCAGGGCTAAGACTATGTGCTAACAAACAGCAGGGCTTAGACTATGTGCTAACAAACAGCAGGGCTTAGACTATGTGCTAACAAACAGCAGGGCTTAGACTATGTGCTAACAAAAAGCAGGGCTAAGACTATGTGCTAACAAAAGCAGGGATAACACTATGCAGTGACAAAAAGCAGGGCTAACTGTGCATTCACACCGAACATAAATGGACGCAAATCTGCGGCGAGATTCCATACAAAGTCAATGCAATGATGCGAGTAGACGTGCGAATGATCGCCACGCAAATGGTGTAACATGGTGTAACGAACGCCTATCAACATCGAGATTCTCCTGACGCCGTTGGTAACCATGGAGATAAGCCCTGCTTCCTCTCCTCCATTCTGGAAGCAAAGGGCGAATATTTCACTCGTTATTTAAAAGCAAATTTTGATCTGGCGGTCAAACTCGCACGAGTAACACAAGGCGAATATTCGCTTTGCATTCAGTGTGAACGCACAGTAAGACTATTTACTCCCAGACAGCAGGGCTATGATCAGTGGGCCTACTGACAAAGTCATGATGAGTCAGGGCTACAACTAATAATTAAAAACCAAGGCTACAACTAAGTACTTATCACAGGGCTACAACCATTTATGGTCCATCAGAGCTTTTAAAGGTTAAATTAACTTTAAAATAGTTAGGGTTTTTTTTTTAAATCCTACTTTGTGAAACTTTACAATTGTGTAAATTAACATGTTGCATCAATGTACACTGAAATTATTTCTAGGAACAGTTTCCTTAAGAGTGTGCAAGGGTTGATGGGTAACACCTACATGTGGTCTGTGTGTGTGTGTGTGTGTGTGTGTGTGTGTGCGTGTGTGTGTGTGTGTGTGTGTGTGTGTGTGTGCGTGTGTGTGTGTGTGTGTAGGTGTGTGTGTGTGTGTGTGTGTGTGTGCGGTTTGTGGGGGGGAGTAAGAAAAGGGGAAACTTACGGGAAGGAAGGAGGAAGGAGAGGAGGAAGTGTGAGTGACGGGAAAAAGAGGCAGCTGGTACCGAAAGATGACAAAGGACGAAACAAGGACAGGACAGTTACCTCACACACACACACACACACACCCCTCGATATCTCCCCACATCCTCACTTTTATCAGCACTGATATCAGTCAGTCAGTTTCTTCTTCCTCTGTCTTCTAACTGATCAACCGGGCTTCAGTTCAGTGGAGCTCTATGTCGCAGAGGAGGAAGAAATATCAGGCTGAAGATAGATTCACTGTTAATTTAAGTCTGAACATGAAGAAAATATCACCAGACTTTAGGTCACTCTAACTACACAGGCAGAGATCTCCTCCAGGTCCGAGCAGCTGTTTGCAACAAAACAAACCCGTCTTAATTCCTCCCGTCAGGTCTTAATTAAAGAGATTTCTGGATCCCACAAACTTCCCCCCAGGATCTGGAATCAGCTCTGTGTTTCTGTTGGTCCTGCCGGGAAATTATAATTACTGAATGGCAATAATCCCAGATCGACTCTGAAATCAAGCAGCTGAAACCTACCAAACCAGGTTGTAGGTTAAAAAGATAAATCAGCTTTGAAAGAGTAAAAAACCTGCTGCACAGTCCAGCAGATATCGCTTTCTGTTTGCACAAAGATCGGCCACTTACAATAATGCTTTTATTCTAATCTTTCCTCATCAGGATAATAATAATAATAAATTGTATTTATATAGCACTTTAAAAAGTACTCAAAGATACTGTACATGTTAGAAACAATAGGCAGCCCTAAACGCACACGCATCCACATATTCATTCAGTTATTTCCGGTTGTTTTCTCGAGAGCTCGACTTTATCTCGAGATAACAAAGCTGGTTTTCTCGTGAAACAACTGGTGATCATTTTCTGTAGAAAACAGAACGACAGGCTGGTCATGGTGATTTTACAGAGCAGGACATGGCGAGCTGCCATCGCCCACACTAACGAGGTAAATTAAACCTGTTTCTATGTTTGTTTGGTGCTCTTGCAGCTCTAGGGATTCGAGTTATGATCATGTGACGTTACGGGGGTGCAGCGTTGTTATCTCAAGATAAAAAATCAGGGGAAACCGGAGTAAATAAAATGTATGGCTGCATGTCCGCTGAGGGCTTCCGTAGGATAAATAGAAGAAGAGACTTATCAATACATCAGAGTCAGAGAGCTACAAGTTTAACAGTGTGTCGCACAGAACCAGTGGGCTTAAATAATCTGATCTATGTGCAGTTTTCTGACGACTCTATATGCAGAATAAACAAAACCAATTACATTATATTCCTTTTCATGCATAATTGTACAATCACACGTAACAGGACAATAAATATAAACATCATATCCTTGTTTCTTCCCAAACCTTGAGGATCCTTTACAACGTCTGCACTCCTGCCACAACAATCAAGGTCAAAGGTGAGATGGCGGCTAATGACGTAATAATATGCAAGGCTCATTCGCTTTAGCGGGAGTAAAAAACATTGTTTTGTATTGTATTGAGCAGGCGCCACATGTCTAGAGGCTACAGTCCTCGACGCATGAATCGCAGGTTCGATCCCCGGTCTGCCGATCCATTTAGAGCATGTCTTCCCCCACTCGCTACTCCCCACATTTCCTGTCTCTCTTCAGAGCTCCTTTATAATAAAGGCAGAATTTAATCATAAACTGACTTTTAGTCATAAGCTGCTCCAAGAGCGGCCGAACGTCACCCAGCAGCACTGTGACAGAGTGTTGGAGCGCATGCAGAGACGAATGAGAGCTGTGATTAGCAGGTTATTCCACCAGATGTTGATCTGTGAACTCTTCCTGAGTAAAACATGAGTATTCTGCTGTTTCAACATGAACATGAACTTGTTTTCTTTGCTTTATTTGAGCTCTGAAAAACATATCTTTTGCATCTTTTGGTTTTCTTAGCAATTTTACATTTTAACATTTTTGAGTCCAATTTTTTAGCCATGCGACGACCCCATCACACGCGAATTTCACCTGCTTCAGATATTCAATCTTTCTTTTCCCGATCACTCCACGTATTTTAACGTTACATTAATCCTTTAGTTGTTAATTTACATGTAACTGTTGATGTTTGCAGTGCACGTTCATGTAGATGAAACTGTTTTTTTCCCATGAGCTCTGGTGCAGTCAAAGTGTTCTGAAGCTAAAATGGTGTTTTTTTCCACAGACTCTGGTGCAGCTGGATGAGTGGACTTAATTTCACAAGCGTGTAAATGTGAGATTGAAGCAATTTGAAACGCCGCTGTGAGTCAGAGGACGTGGAGTCCGAACCTGCAGAGGAAGTGGGCTCATCATCAGAGAAGAAGAAAAGGAAGAAGAGGAACACTGTGTGATGGAGGACAGACTGAGGGACGAGTTCGGGGAAGGAAACCTCGGTCTGTCGCTCTGATGTAATCGTAGGTTTTACATTAAGTCTTTGCATCACGATCACATCCTGTCTCCTCAGTTAGTAAAGAACATGTGTCACTTTGATTTAGGGTGTAATTACACAACATGTGCCTCTGTAAAACAAGACTACAGTCAGATTTCTGTACACAGCTAGCGGAAGCAGCATTAGCAGGACATGCTAATTGCTATGCTACCAGGAGATGAAAGCAGACAGGGCCTCACAATGCTTCACCTTTACAATGTTACAATTTTACCTTTATGGTGACTTCAGGTAATTTTTCTTTCACTTAAATTCAAACTTCAACCCGAGCTGACAACAAACCAAAGTGACAGATCTGCATCGCCTGAAATATAATCAAAGAAACGTTAAAGATACGTTTCTGTCAAAACTGTGTAAAAACTCAAAAGTCAAACGATAAATCCAAAACGCTCATGGAGAAAAATATCCATGAACACACGCTGTGCAGAGTGAATATGATGATAAGAGCATCATCACACATCACTCATGCAGAAACAGAGGAGAGGAAGTGTGCTCCAGTGAGAGTGCTGATGTCATCACTGGGAGGTGTGACATCATCCTGATCTCTTAAATCAAGCTACCTGCAGGCTGAAAAAAAACCCTTGTGGGAGCACAGATGCTCTGTTTGTAGATTCAAATGTTTTTCAGTACTGATGGGGGGGAAAGGTAACTGCAGGCAGCAAACAAACAGCCTGCAGGAAGTTCTGAAAGTGGAGCGTTCCCAGCTGATAGATAGAGCCTGTGGGTAGTTCAGGGAAAACTGGGAAACTTTATGACTCCCTGCAAATACACAGAGCCAGGGCGAGGGAAATCAAACTGTTCTCAGCATTTAGAAATAATCGGTAGCAACTTTACAGGGCACGTGTTACCAGCAAATACACAGAGCCGAGTCCAGCCGAGTGAGTTTTTTCAGTTTAGTGGGTATTTCGGCAATTAGCAGAGAACCAGTGAGAAATGTAAGAATAGGACAGAGAGGCGTTTTGAGAAAATACACAGAGCTGTTGGGTAGTTCAAGAGCCTTGGAAGACTTTAGTTTAGGGGGTATGTAGAATAGATACTTTCCAATACATATCCAATACTTAAAGGTAAAGTGACATGTAAATAAATGTCTGTTCAGTCTCTATCTATCGCTGAATGAGGTAACACAATGGTGACTGAGCCTATGGCCCACTGATGAAAGCCTTTGCATTTGCAGTATTACGGACTGGTTGTCTGTGGCGATTTACAATCCCAAGCGGCGCCCAGTTAGTGACGCGTTTTCCATCAGCCAGCAGTGGTTGGTCTGCCAGAGAGGGTAGGCGGAGCTAAGCGGCTGCTTTTCCGCTCTCTGCAGTGTTGCGAGTAAACAGTAATCTACTATGGCTGAACAAACAAAGAAAAGAACGATGACTACAGATACAACAAATTTGACACTCAGTTGAAGGCAAACAGTCCAAAAAGGAAAGCGACCGTCAGCCAGGAAAATCAAGAGTTACAACCGTGACAAAGGGAGCCAGCCGTGGACGTCCCACAATTACTGTTTATCGCCATTAGAGGCGCCAAAGAGAACGCAACTGAGATCTTCGAGATCGAATCTTTAAGTTGTAAGTTTACCACCTGTATACTAGGAGATGCATTTCCAGCAAATAGACACGGTCAGCAGGTGAGTCATGGGGGGCAAAAGGAGTTTCCAGCATGTAGACAGACACTGATGGAAAATGGGGGGAATTTGGGGATTTTCCAACAAATGCACAGAGTCGTTTAGGACGTTCAGTGGAGAGTTTCCAGCCAATAGATGCAGACAGTTGTACTGGAAGAGGCTGGGGCTGATGGACTATTGCTCACAAGGAGGTGTTCCCAGCAAATACAGAGACGTGTGGGTAGTTCAGGAGCCCCCTGAGATGTATTAAAACAGACTCCACCTTTAACATGTCTGGTTTTCTTGGCATAATTCTATTTTCTGTATCTTTGCATCAGCACAGGAGGTTAACGATGAATCAGGAAGTAAAGACAATATGTGAAACTTCAAACCTAAACATCAACACTAAGAAAACCACATGCAGAGGAGGAGCAGGGAGGAGCTGGGTGGGGGAGGACGGGTGAGTCACAGACAGTGTAACGGCTGCTCCTCACTGATCTCCCCCCGCTGAGGAGGCCTCCTGGAGAAAAAAGGGAAGCGAAAAGGGCTGACGGAGAAGAGCAGGCTTCTCCTCTTCTTCCTGTTTGTGTCGTTTCGGGACAAACTCCGAAAAGTCAGCAGCGGCCTTTTTTACACGCACACAGAAAAGCACGATTACACACACACGGCATCATGCGACTACTGTCATCGAGGATGTAGCTGTTTTTATAGGTGAGACCTGAGCTCATGCTGTGTTCAAGGTCCATGGGAGATGGGAAGACTTCTGCGTAAATGATCAGACAGCAGCCACCACAATCAAGATCTTTTTTTATCAGTGTGCTTGCATTAATGAGCTTCATGTACACGTCACTGCCTTTGCCCTGGGTTCCGTCTGTCAGGCAACATGGCACCTGCAGCCTCATTTAAAACTCCTTCTGACATCAAGCAATGCAGAGAACATTGTTTAATAGTGTAAAAAATACAACATGCACCTTTATTCTGCAGGGTAGAATTTTAATTAATATTTATTAGACCACCGTTTATGACAACCTGGGCCCTATTAATACATATTATGGGGTCTATATAACGTTTGGAGATGCTCCAGTAAACAGCTTCAGCCAGCAGCCTTGAAACAGGCTGTAATGGCTGCAACATAACATTAGTACATCCACTAAAAGTTTGTAAAGATTGTTATTCTAAGAGTCTGACAACATACAGAAAGGATATCTTTTTGTTAAAGAGGACGACACTTATTTATATACCAGAAACAGCCTTTACATCGCTCCCTTCAAAGCCACCAGACTCCATTGAAAAAAACAGGAATTTTACTTGGCAGAGCAAAACCGTTGCCGGTGTTACGGCTGTATGTTTCCCTGCTCTGTTTGTCTCTTTTCCCCTCTCTGTTGTCTCCATTCTGCAGGTGAATATGATTTAAATACTGTTCCAAGGCCAGGTGCACTTCAGTAACAGACACCAGCACTGACATCAGAAGAGAGCGGCTTCGGATGTGGGGACGGCTGTGGTTCTGCCTCTCAGACAGGAATTTTATGTTGTTGTGTTTTGTGGATTTAGTTGGTCTCCAGGTATTGCTTTAGTTGTTTGTGTGTCCTTGAGTGTTTTATGGTGTTATTTTTGGGTCAGATTGTGGACAGTTGTTAGCCCCATAGGGCCACCTTAGGCAGGGGCGTATCAGCGGTCTACCGCTGCCTCAATTGACTCGTTTGACTTTGGTGTTTGAATTGGTTTGTTTCTCATTGTTTCTCCCTCAACACAATATCGGTGTAATAAATAATGACAGAAATAAACTGTAGACTGTATTAAAGTTTTTATTTTATGTAAAATGTTTTTGTGTTTGTATAACTGGTGAAGCCTTCAAAAATCATACTTTAAGTGATTATCAAAAAAGTTTCTGAGCCATTGTTTATGTATCTTCAGCTCCTGGAAGCTTTAAATTTAACCTCACAAAGTAAGAAGTCAGACTTGTTTATGAGTTTGAGTTAAAAGACTGGAACGCTTGCATGAGAGGAGAAGAAAGATGAATGGTTGATAAATAAAGAGAGAAATAAATGTAGGTAAATGCACGCAGCCTAAATGAACCTGGACTCAGGAGGGATGTTCGTACTTGTGTAACTCTATAACCTCCTAATCTTTAACATACCAGAGCTGGAAATATTACAAAAATGATTTTATACAATTGTCAAACATTGATGTTCTGTTTGGGTATTTAGTTTGAAAAATGATTAAAACTTTACACTTACTTTGATTTATGTCTGGTCAGACGGATATCTGGAGGTCGCACAGAGGTCGGATCAGCTTGTGTTGAAATATCAGTATCAATTCCTCCGTTCCACAGTCTGACTGACTTCAGCAGACTGATCGTCGACAGGTCAGAAGGTGAACGGGAGCGTCTTATTTACCGGATAAAAGCTGAATTTAACACCCAGAAAAACACAATCAATTAGGTTTAATAGTCGTGTTGTTTCAAAGATTAGCGTGGCATTCATATAAATCCTCTTCTTCTCTTTCTTCTTCAGAACAACGTTTTTCAGAGTAAAGTCAGATTCATCTCTCTGTGTTCAGTACATCGACAGGTCCTGGACGTGTTTAGACTAGCTCTTAAGGACTATTTTGTAGCCTCAAAGTCCTTACGACCTCTCTTGATTTATTACCTCAGTAAAAAAATGTTTACAAATCTATGGTCTCAATCTCTAGTTTCAAGTGTTCATCAACTCAGCATGATGCTAATTTTTATAACTTTTGTAAGCTTAAGGATGTGGCTAGCTTGTGGTTGAAATATCACCACTGCAACCAGAACAACGTCTTTTTTGTGTGTCTGGGGAGTCAGCTGTTCATTCTCTGAAAGAAGAGGTTGTTCAAAGCCTTTTCACAACCTGAAATTAGTTTCACTGTTACCACGAACTCAAATTCATCTTGCTAACAAAGCTACTAGTAGCGTTAGCTTGAACCTTGAAATCCTCACCCTTGCTCCTCTCCAGCTCTCCCATCTCGTCTAAATATAGTCACCTTCATCTCAAAACTCAAGATGGTAACTGCTAAAATGCCAAACTCAAGGCTTAAAAACAGTAGGCCTACTAAACCAATGGGGAAGTCATGTGTCTACGTCTATAAGCCTAGCTTAGCACACAGACTGGAGGCAGGGGGTAACTGCTCGCCTAGCTCCGTTAAAAGAGCAAAACCTGACTTTTACACAAGCAGCAGGTCAATCAGGGGTCAGAGGTTCAGTGAGGACGACCTCCATGTTTGTTGATTTTCGCATTTTTCAGGTTTAGTATCAAAGAGTCGCTAACAGGCAGATAAGTGAGAGGCTCAGACACTGACTCAGCATTATTGACCATCACAGCTGATTATTGTGTATCTGTCTGTCACAGCACATTTCTTACGCTGCTGAATACGACAACACCTTTGATTAAAGGTACAATCTGTGAAATATAACTCTTTAAAAACATCTAGAGGCAGCTGTAAGGAACTTCAGCCATCCTTAGCTAACCATTAGCTAAGGATTTATGCCTTTGTTGTCTCTTGTAACACTGCTGAATGTAATGTTAGACAGCTTTCATTAGCATTTACTACGTCCTAGCTAACTGTAGCTGATAGTTTGTCAAATATGTTGTTTTAACTTTTTTAGGAAGCAGCGAAATGATGACAGTTTATCAGATTCCCTCATTTATATGGTTAGCACCTCTTTCACAGACTATGGGTTCAGCTATAAAGAAAACTGTGTTCTTACTTGAACAGAAAAATGTTAATTATTTTTATCACATTATTTAAGAAATGAAAATGCTGTTTCGTTTCATTTGCTGTCCATACTTTTATTTTACACAAGTGTCTGAAACAAACTTTGAAAGATTGTCTTGCTCCCTGCAGTCAGCCGGGAGCAGAACCGCCTGATGGGAAAACAAGCACTGACATCAAACTGGTGGTTTTTGGTCACCGGAGAGAAACCACAGAATCCCACAGAGTCAGCAGGAGCAGATTCCCAGCCGCCCTCTTCAGGTTTATTAAGATGAGATCTGATTGGTTGAGGAGGGACCCTGTCAGCTGCTGAGGGAGATCATGGCAGCCATATTTGTGGTTTGTGGAGGAGAAATGTGGAGAATTAATAAAAGAGCTGCTTGTCATTATGTCAGACCGCTGCTGCCATGTTTGTTTCTCTTCTTCTCTTTGTTCTCCGCTGGATTGTTTCAATTTCATCTCACCACTTTAACTCATACAAGGCTGTTTTATCATCACTAAATACAGTTTATGTGTCCCGGAGGAATTCACAGCGACACATAATGAAACAATAAATATTAAAAAGGCCACAAAGAATGAGAGTGACACAAATCAGATTTATAGATGAAGGATTTAATGAAACTCTGAACTCTGACAAAGTCGTTCATCAAAAGCAACATGAAAACACGTCAAAGACAAAACGGGACACATTGTTAACAGGACTTTGAGAATTAACTCTCTGTGTAATATCAGAGAGAAAATAGTCCCAATACTTGTGATGAATTAAATAAAAACAAGATTGTGTTTGATCGTTTCCCCCCGCACAAACAAACACAACACAACCAGAATGAAAGAATAAATATTCACATTCATGTTGCATTAAGGTGCTCTTGGAAAAGCTGGACTTTTGCAGCGTTTGTGTGGAGTTTATATGTGCGTAAGCCCTTTTTCTCAAAACCATAAAGTAGCTTGTCTGAATCTGATTAGACGGTATAACTCTGGTTCTGTATAAGAGGCCCATATTTCTATAATGTTCATATCTGCTTTTGGACTGCTTTTGTCAAAAACTAAAATCTGCACATAAATTCAACAAAATAGCACTTTAATATATAATTATTATATAGTTTATTATTATTCTATAGTTTTTGTAAATTTTTTCCACAGGAAAGTTTTGAAAGCACATTTATTTAAATTTGCACAGGGATATATTTTTGGAATCATTTGAACTAATCTTATGCACTTCTTCCAAAATGTGTTTCATTTGATTTGGACATGTTATAATTAGTATCCATTTTCCTGCTATGCACACGTTTCTTTCCTTTTTCATCTTAATTTTTTCCCTTGGGTTTTCCTTTCTGTGTTATTGTCATCACCACGCTGTCTATTTATTATGCTTATTCTGTCTATTCGTTATCTGAAGCAATTGGTACATTTATTTTCCTGACTGTAAACCACTTTTGCATTAATAGCGCTGTACAAAAAGTTCATTATCATTATTATTAAATGGGCCGCACTCGACTCCGGCCTCCTCCCACAGTCCAAAGACATGCTCGTTAGGTTCAGTGGTGACTCTAAAATTGCCCGTAGGTGTGAATGTTCATGTGAAGGTTGTCTGTCTCTATGTGTCAGAACCTGTTTGTCCAGGTGTAACCCCGCCTCTTGCCCAATGACAGCTGGGATAGGCTCCAGCCGCCCCTGCGACCCTGAACAGGATAAACTGGTATAGATGATGGATGGATAGGTTGCACTCACATAGCACTTTTCTCGTCTTCAGACCACTCAAAGCTCCTTCACACCACATGTCACGGCCAACCTTCATATAAGAGGATGACCCCCTCTTAAGGCCTGCCAGCTTATTATTATTAGTAGTATTATTGTTGTTATAAGTCGGTCATTGAATCGGGAACACGTTTACAGTGTCCTGGTTTAGGTCTGACGAGGGGGCTTCGTTGCACCTCCTCTCTTTTCACCTGTTTTCTTTGAGAGCAAATTTTAAATTCCTCCACTGTGTTCAAAGGTTTAAGGTCAAAAACAAAAATAATATTTCAGCACATTTTGTTCAGAGACACCTGCCACTAAAGGGCCGAATGTAAGCTGGGCCAGCTCAGGTTTACAGGTGTGAACTTCAGCTCCTGCTCTCAGGCCAATGTCAGGTCTGTGTCCGCTTCTAAAATCAGCCTCTGAAAACACATTAAAGCCAAATGCGCCGATCTGTCTGGTACAACAAGAAGCACAAGCCACAGCTCTGAGCATCAGATCAACATGTCACTTCCTGTCACACTGATCTGCTGTCCAGTCATGAGGCCTGTGTGTGTGTGTGTGCGTGTGTGTGTGTGTGTGTGTGTGTGCGTGTGTGTGCGCGTGTGTGTTTCCATTGATATCATCCAGCTGTAAAGGTCAGACAGTCTGTCAGCCCTCTCATCACTGTGTATAAATGTTGATGGAGTTGTGTATTTGTGTTTCCAGCCTGACTGGCTGCTTATTAACCCTCCGCTGAGAGCAGAAAAACCCTCCCTGACCTTTGCCCGGGTCAGTGCACCTGCGGAGGTCAAAGGTCAACTATTTAAATGGTTAAACTCTCCTTTGGACTGAGATTAGCTTCAGTCTGGTTTTCTGGTAGAAGTTTAAACGGGTTCATGTGGAGACTGACCTCGTTTTATCATAAAGCTGCTGCTCAGAAAATCCTTTCAAATGTTTCCTACAGTTTGATTAAAGTCGGGAAACAAACCTTTTAAATTATACATCATTATTTAAGAAGAAATGCATCTAAATGTATCAGAAAAGTGCTTTCTGGTTACTCTGTGCACATGTTTTTGCTCTGCCCTGATGCAAAATGTTCTGCATGGAGGTAATCGATTAAAAGTCATTAATATTAAATCTGCAAAAGCCTCAATGTGCAAACACAGCGTCTTGTTTCACCTGCATTCCTTCGCAGTAAAACCCACGATCTCAATGAACTGGAAAATACAGATATATGATTGTTGTAGTTCAGACTTATGAGGGGAAAAAAGAGAACTTATTAGCAACGAAATCATTCATTATGAAAGTAAATTACGAGTGAGACTGGAAGAGCTCAAGCCAACAGTTTCTCAGTATTATTACTGCACACACACACACACACACACACACACACACCATTATTCACGTCAGCCAAGTATTCCGTTTTCACCACGACTGACGGCAGGCGCTACAGTTCATGCCAGTGGCGGCTGGCCAATAGAGGGCGCTAGGGCGATTCTGAAATCGCCCTTCGGGGATTATTAAATTCGGTTAGTCCCGGTGGTTGAAGTCTGATCAGTCTATGAGCGATGGAAATGACAATGATGGACGCTGACACCGCAAACATCTCTGTACGCTCTCTTCTTCAAAATCCGTTCGAGAGGAGAAGTTTAAGTGAAAAATTACAGATTAAAGAAACTGGACCGGTTCAGCCAGATATTAAAATCAACCAACAAGCGAGTGAAAAAGGTAAAACCTACACCAGAGGATTATCTCGCAACTGGTACACCACAAAGGCTAGGCTAGCTGGATGTAGCCATGTAAATGCACTATTTTGCTTCCAGTGTTTACTTTTTAAAACTGTCGTAGTGGGATGGTTGTTAAAAACTGAGTATGGCACAGCACAGCCCCACCTAGAATATTTTTCACCAGCCGCCACTGGTTCATGCTAACACGTCCACATGAAGCGGCTCGACGCTCCTGTTTACTTTCGACGCACCAGATCTTCGGCCGCGCCGAGCTGCACAGAGCAGAGCTGGGCAAGAAGTCAGACACAGGTTTAGTATTCAGACTGGGATGAGAACGTGTTGTGACTTCACACAGACATGCTCGCTGTAATAAGTCTGATTAGTCAGCTGCACTTCATGATTAAGGCTATAATTAATACACATTCTTCTCATCGTTCTCTGAGTGCACTTTTATTTATTATCATGGAGCTCCAGAGAATTATGCAGACTCATCTAAGTACCTGGTTTGTCTCAATTATCACCTCGAGCACAAATCTCCTTTGATCCTAAATACCATAAATAAAACAGTTTGATGAGTGTTTGATTTTTACAAACAGAATCAGCTCTGGAGGTGTAGTTGTGTGTTTTTTACATAAACAACGTCACTCACTCGCAGGCTTTTCAGTTGTTTGGCAACATTTGGCAGAACTTCTCTCTTTTCTTCTGTCAATGCATATTTTCTACAGGTGCCTGTGATGTCCAGTTTCAGCCTGAAGACATTTACAGTCAGTACAGAGAAAAGCTTTGTTATAGACATCAAGAGATTTAAGAAGCTGGACATTTTATACACTGTCGAATGTCATGCAATGTCATTGTGAAAATAAAATAACATGAAAGTAAAATATAGTAAAGTCTAAATCTTAAACTAGTCTTCTTGAATTGCACATATTGGTATTAATAAAGCACTTTACTGTATGCAGGGATGTCACTTCTGTTGGGGAGGGCTCAAGTATAGGCCTATAACTTTACGTTCACGAACACAACCGTCTGTGCCATGAACGTGATTGTCCACATACTTGTCTATGCGCTACGCGTGTTACTGGAGGATACCTCTAGAGGGCACACCAGCTCATGTGCGGGATGTAAGCACCACACATGGAGACACTCGAGGAAGTTACCGTTATGTTCATTCTGAGATCACGGCAGAAAAAAATGACAGCACCGTCCCCGCTCCGTCTCTCCAACATGTTCCTCCGTGCTCGGACGTCACGCTCCCCGACTTGTTTCCATTTAGTTTTGCAGGTTTCCACGTCGACTTCTAAAACAGAACTTATCTGTCTGCAGCTGTTGGACAGGCATGTTTGTCTCTGTGCAGTGACAGTGACACATCGTACAGATGTGGATAATTGAGGGCTTGGTCTATCAGCTTGTCTTCAAAACTTTCTGCCATTGTCGTCCCTGCTGCTGTGTTGACCCTGTCACATCCCCTCTGCTTCTACACTGCCCCTACTGTTCACGTGCATTCTGCATCTTGCGTACGCGTAGTGTTAATTTTTGAGGATGTGCACAGCCAAAGCAAGTATATCTCCAGCTTAACAGTCAAACACCCCAGATCAGATGAGAGAAGGCCTGAGTGAGTTTCACCTCTCAGGCGACACAGAGCCTGTCCTACCTTTTAGTTTGACACTCGAGATGCAATATGCAGCTTGCAAGAAAAACCTGCAGACACAATTCGGAGCTGAATAAAAACTTTTTTAAGTGTGATCTTTTATTTAGTATATTTTGCTGTCTGCTAAAGAATTAAAGATCAGTTAATACAAGCCAATTAAACACAGAGCTCCAGTAAAGACTACCTGATGTTCTGTTTAATGATCTATTTAAAGGATTAGATCTTTACACACCCATGATAGTACCTTTAAAAGCATAATAACCAATCTCATTGTTTAAGTGTCTTTTTAGATACACACTATGTCATGATACTTTCTCTCTTCCCTAAACGTCTCATCCTGTTCAATCTTGCAGGTTCTGCTGATTATTATTATTAAATGTCTGAATAAACACACACATGCACACACCCCTGTTACATGGTATCCAGCACTTTCATACCTCTCAGTGAGCCGCGGGTGATGTGGGCTGCAACCACAGAATTTGTCACATTTCTGTGCGTTTTATTGGCTGAATCATCAACAGCTGCGCCTTCAAGCTCTTCACTGGAAATCTGCCGCCTCTGAAACATGCAGCCTGCAGGCTTCTCTGCACGACTCTGTTCACTTGGAAACCTAAAACCAGTTTACAATTCAAACTGTCCAACTGTCAGAGTCCCACCGTGTTCAGGAGAGCAGGCAGAGAGCACAACACTAACAGGCTGCAGCGGTGTGCATATACGAATATACAAGTGTTCATGTATCTACTCTGAGGCTGCTTTCACACCTGCAGTCTGTTTGTTTGGTCTGAATCAAAGACAAAATTGTTGCTGCATTTTGCCTCGAGTTTGGTTTGTGTTCACACGGCAGCTTTCACCTGCAGACCAAAAGTTTTGAAGCATGAGGAAACTGCTCTCTGATTGGTCAGAATTTCGACATGGGAAAACTCCCTGAAGTAAACAAAGAGAGACAACCACAGACTTTTATGTTTTGTTGTATGAGTTCCTTTCTCCTTTAGTTTTTCACTGAACAGTTTGAACACCTCCTTGTTTCCGTGCGTTTCACCATGCATTGTGCACCAAGCATTAGTGTTTGTTCAGCCCGTATTTCTATCAGAGCCATCACCTCGCCGCTCCCTCACGTCTGTCCTCTGCTCATCTTGCTGCCTGGCTGCGCGGCGTCTCTGCAAGCATCAACATCCCTGAACAACCCACAATGCACTGTGTTTTGGTTTGCTTCCTTTATTAGGTCCTACTTTAAGTCCAATTATGTTCTCAACTGAATCGAACCGGACCGTTTGGAAATAGACCGAGTCCAGTCTTTTCTGGCGGACCAGAGCTGGAATGTGTGTTCTCACCTGTCCTAATCTCTGTTTACAGACTCTATATAGAAATGTAGGAACATGGATTATAGGGATTGTAAGTGTTCTGGTTTCTGTTTGTACTACGCTTGTAGTTTGAGTAATATTGACCAATCACGTATCAGCAGGCTGCGGCGTATTCAGGAAAAACAGTCCGTGAGGAGAGCAAAAGCAGGAAGTATTCTGCTGAAATGACATCCCGGCTCCCATCAGCTTCATCTGACAACAGTTGAGCTTCTTATTAATCTCTGTAAACAGACATCTGCATGCTAACAGCTAACAGCTAACAATCTGTTCTACATCAAAAATTCAACTTCAGACAAATTTGCTTCACACTGTGTCACGAAAGCTGGTCAGCGTTTAGATTTCCCGACTTCCTCGAATGCATCAGAAATGATCGATCCGACCTCTGCTCAACAAACGAGCATATTGAAGTAGTTTTCTTCTCCTCTTGACGACAGACCCGGCAAAGCTTCATTTTGACTTCTTACAAATCTGCATCATGAAGTTAAGAGCTGTTAATTAAAGTCGGTTACAGTCACATGGAAAAGGAAGTCTTGACTGGAAGTCGTTTATCGCTAACTACTGGCTTCACGCCCGGCACGTTCACCTCTGTCCCCAGAGGCTATACTGTCGTTAGACTATATGATGGGATCAGAGACTTCACCTGTTCAAATGAACCGGAGCCATCAGTTGTGATTGCACCCTTAGTCTCACTGGAGCTTAAATTTTCCATTTTCCCATTTCCTTTAAAAACAGGAAGCCAGGGACGGGCATGTTTTAAATACTGACTGATGTTTAAAGTAGACAATAGCGCTGAATCATCCAGGTCTAAAAATTAAAGCCAATGAAGCACCTCAAACCTGCATTCCTTCTAACATCCAGCAGGTGGCGATTCACTGGTTTCATAAACAGCCTGATTGTATTTAAGTCTACGACAAAATGGTCCAACTTCTCACTTGATTTATTACCTCAGTACACACTCCTTATGTTCTCAATGTTTAGTTTGAGTCTTTTTCAATACAGCGTGATGTTCATTCAGTAAATGATGCTCCCATTTGGAGTCCAGTAGGCCGTAAATCAGGGTAAGGCTGTGGCTGCATGGTGACTTACAAATCAATGCCGCAGTGACCTGTCAACCAAAGGATACAGACATAGCAATGCGTTTCCACCCTGTCGTCCAGACATGGTCACTTTTGGCTCCAAATATTCAAGATGGCTACTAGAAAAACAATTACTTGAGGCTTCCAAATTGCAGTGCAAAAACAAAACAATGACTCATAACTGCAAGCTAACTAGTAGGTCCTGTGCACCGTGGAGGAGGGGCTTATACATTTGAGGAAGCATTTAATTGGTTGGAAAAGGAGGAGGAGTCCCCGTCAGCCATCATGATGAATCTTCAGTGTGTTACTTTGGGAAACAGCAGATGTGAGGACATGAAGCACCAACGGTTTCTTACTGTGGCTCAAATCACACAAGAAGATGTTCAGAGAAATAAAAATACATTACTGTGAAACTTAAACTGCATCAGTCTGATCGTACTCATGTTCTTTCACTGCTTACACTCCATCATGTTGCTCCTGAGTACAACATAAACAAGTGCATGCATTGTTAGCCTTTGGCCTCTGTTAGCCTGTTAGCTGGTTAGCTGCTGTTCTGCTTGCTGGCCTGGTTTGGCTGCTATAAGCTCATTGTGATGTTGGATCTATAGGAGCTGTGATTAGACTCAAACACAAAGGTCTTTTCTTTAGCAGCG
Organism: Semicossyphus pulcher; assembly: GCF_022749685.1. NCBI lineage: Eukaryota > Metazoa > Chordata > Actinopteri > Labriformes > Labridae > Semicossyphus > Semicossyphus pulcher. The sequence continues at coordinate 2,764,352 of NW_027211603.1, forward strand.
CCGTCATCCGTCTGCCTCCACCAGCAGCTTATATCGCTGCTAAAGGTCGTTAACGTGGGAACCTGAAAGGTTTACATTCAGATCTACATCTAAAGCAACAGCAGGACATATGAAAAGATAAATCAGGAGCCGCCACACATTTCTCAAAGTAAGGTTCAGGGACCTTTAACGGTCTGGGACACATCCTCAGGGTCAGTAAAACATTTAAACATTAAAACTACATTTAAAAAGCAAATATTGTACATTTTACTTTATAACATTTGTTGCAGGTTCAAATACATAAAAATTAACAAACTAATAAACAGGTATATTGTGATTAAATGACCCAGCTGCATTTGAAGCACTTAAAAAAAGCAGCTTGAAGAATGAAGCCAACAGAAGCACCAAAACTGCAGTTCCTAAAATGGCCACTAGAGGCTGGCTCCGGAACTGAGTCAATCCCCATAGAAACCCTTGTTAATTTGCCCAACTCATAGACTGTATAAAAAGATGGACGACATGACAGCTCCCTAACAGTGAAGCCAAACCCTCTCAAACAAATGTTTAACATCTAAAATCTGGATTTAATACTTTTAAAGCAACACAAATATTTCACATTGACCAAACTCAAACTTTGCAACGTGCACGTCTTATTTACAGTCTGTGATCGGCTGCATTAAAGTATTTTATATATTATATTTGATCTATTTGCAGACTTTAAATCAACAACAAAGGAAACCGAAGTAACGGTAAAATCTTTGCAGGTTCTCAACCGTCTTTTTCTCGCTGAGGATCTTTGCCAGACTCGTTTCCTGCTTCTTGGCATTCATTTGTGACATGAACCTACAAAACAGTTTACAAAACAGACCAATTAACAAACCATTTTGACGTTCACAGGAGAGCGAAACAAAACAAACAAAAGGAAAGTCACAGCGCCCCCCCGACCCGACCCCTCCACATCTTTCACTCTCTGCGTTCAGCCAACAACAACATCACATCTGCAGCTTTATGTCGGCTCTGCCGCCACACGCTCTGCTTTTTATTGCATTTCTCCTGTAAGATGGTTGAGATACGACCTATTCTCATATATCCTGATAAGTTCTCACATACTGGAGTCGATCCTTGGATCGGGGAGTGATTTATAGCTGCTGGGAGGTGAACGTGCTCGTGTCTGAGCAGAGTAAGAGGAGAAATGTCTGAAGGAGGCAGTGAATCGCTTTTATTAGCACGAAGACACGAGAAACAAACCAGGAGGAAGATGTTTTGCAGGAACATCGTGTAAAGGAAACTTTCACTGCTTCACATAATAAAGTTTGACTGACCTTTCCCCTCACCTGTTCTTATCTTTGTCTCTCTGTTGTCTTTCTTTCATCACTTGTTTTGTCTCGTCATTCACAGCACACGTCATCTGCTTCACTGGCTCTGACATAATAAACAAAAGCCTTTGTTTCCTCATGTGTTTCTGTTTTCCTCTTGAACTGTTTGACACGTGTTATGTGTTAATCTGCTGGTAATATAAAGACCCCAGCGTTGAAACAAAACACAAAGAGAATCATGACATACTCATAAAGAAACACAGACAATGGGAACAAATATTTGACAATTACAATATAAAACTCTTAGTGTGTCAATAACACAACCTGCAGGCCAATGAACCTGGTTGTTCTCAGTAAACTCAGCTGTCAAAATACTGATGAAGACGTTTCCTCGTGAGTCATTTTTCCCTCTTAGACTTTTGTTCTCTCCCTGACTGCAGGAAGTGATGTCATCCTCCCGCTGTTACTGGTGAAAGAAGTATTTTATTAGTTATACCACAGTGTAAAAACTCCTGCATTACCTTTTTAACTTGTGGAAAGCTACAAAAGTTTTAGCATGATAATAAACTATCGATGCCCCAAAAGTTACGAAATCTGTCGGATAAATTTTAGCATCTTCGATTAGATCTTTAAGAAAGTTGTAGTTAAAACTCTGAGGGAGGAATTCACTAAGACTGAATTGCCGCCGCTGATAGCTCCATTAATTGCGCATCATTTGCCCCGGCTATCTGCTCCGTCTCAAGGTCCGATTCACAAAGCAGATTGCACTGATGATATTCAAGCGCAAACACGCCCATAAAGGTTACAGATCCGTTCAGTTTGCTCTGTTTTGTGTCTGATTGTGGGGAGAAGCTGTCTGCAGCTCCGCTCTCTGCTGCGCCGTGCTGCGCCCTCAGGCATCTGTTGAGCGCACGCTGACGGATCTCGACTCCACACACAGATCGATGATGAGCAGGGAGAGGAGGGGGCAGCTCTTTAACAGTTTATTGTAAAGTCCAGACTCGACAGGGTGTTTATAAGTTGAACTTTAATTGTTTTAAAGGAGCGCGCAACAGCAGCTTGTCCAGATAATAATCCCTGTCATGTGTAACGGCTCCAGAGCGTCCGCCCGTGTCTGTGCCCGTGTGCCGGGGTTGAGCCTCGCACAGCCCCCGACTGATTCGTCTCCCCATTATAATAATAATGACAATATATTAACAGAATCTTTTTACAGACAAATATGTTTGGCGGATCACCAGGGTCAGGGTTACCACCAGCTCTCTGTAGACGGTAATATTTTCACTCTAACTGCGCGGTGCTGTTAGCGCTGGCGGCTATGACTTAGACGCTTTTTGCCATGAGGCTCATTTGCATAGAAAGGGACCAAATTTGCCCCGATTGTCTGCATAATGACTCAAATAAAGTGTCTGATTTAAGGTACTTTTTATTGTTTGCTTCAGGGCACGTGATTGTTTGTTTGAATTTCCCTTTAGCATCCTCTTAAGTCATTCTTTAGCGTCTGTTTCACGTTACCCTGTAGCATTAGTTTTCCTCTTTGGCACAGAAACTACCAATTAGATCAGACATCACTGTGTGGGTTATAACAATAACTCATTGTTGACTTTTTTCTCCCAGTGCTTGAACCTTGCTCTCCTGGGTAAAGGTCCCGAGTTATTAACTTCATTCATTGCTCCACAAGTCTTTTCTACTTTGACCTCCTGGATGGCCGGAGCCGTCGCTCTGAGCGTCTGCTATCACCTCGGATTGGTCCAAACTGGCTCGAGATTATTCGGCTCACGTATGATTTACAGTGTAGTTTTCATGGCTATAGGTTCGAGCAGTGAATGAGAACAGCTTGTCTGTACACAAACTGGATTCGTTCCAAAAACAGATTTGGGGAGTCTGAACAAGAAAATGATTCAGATGTGAAATATTCTTTTTAGTTCTCAGTAAATCCTCGACGGCTGAAACCACCAGTCAGCACTGCGGGCACAAAGTAAACTGAAGGCTGGATTAATGGGTTCAGCCAGCACAACCAGAGTCACAGCAGTTATTGTGTAAAACCAAACCCTGTTTATATGTTTATATAATTTATGCTACATTCAACAGTTTCTCAGCAGACATTTTGACTTGTAGTGGGAAAACCAGTGCTGTTACATAAACCAGCCCAGTGCGCATTGTTCTGTTGGAAAGACGTTCAAAACTGGTTCAAATGAAACGTTTATGTTTGAAGCAGATTTCACCTGGAAATCTGCTTCTGTCACAAGATTCATCACACGTTCACACACACGTTAACGGCAATTTTCAAGTCGGATTGCAGCTAATATTATTATTATACGTGAGCAGTGCATCCACAGCCACCCAGAATCAGAGACATGGTTTTCTGTTCTAATCACCTACGCCAGCATCCAGGACTCGTTCTGCCTTCATAGACAGAGCTGCACACCTCAAGTATACTTACACACACTCAGGGGGGAATGCACTGAGACTGAATTGCGGCAGCTGATAGCTCCATTAATTGCGCATCATTTGCCCTCACTATCTGCTCCGTCTCAGGGTCCGATTCACAAAGCAGATTGCCCTTAAAGTTTACAGATCCGTTCAGTTAGCTCTTGTTTTGCATCTGATTGTGGAGAGAAGCTGTCTGCACCTCCGCTCTCTGCTGCACCGTGCTGCGCTCTCAGGCATCAGTTGAGCGCACACTGACGGATCTCAGCTCCATGCACAGATCGATGATGAGCAGGGAGAGGAGGGGGCAGCTCTTTCAACCGTTTATTGTAAAGTCCAGACTCGACGGGGTGTTTATAAGTTGAACTGTCTGTAACGCAGCTTCATTTTTTTAAACGAGCGTGCGACAGCAGCTCGTCCAGATAATAATCCCTGTCATGTGTAACGGCTCCAGACCGTCCATCCGTGTCTGTGCCCGTGTGCCAGGGTTGAGCCTCGCACAGCCCCGGACTGATTGATCCGATTATAATAACAACAACGATATATTATTGACAGAATGTTTTTACAGACAAATACATTTTTTGATCTCACAAAAGGTGGACTTGTCGTCATGATCAGCGTAAACTCAGAACAGACAGCCCTCATAGAAGGTGCGCAGCAGCTACCACCAGCTCTCTGCAGACGGTAATATTTTCACTTTGACTGCGCGGTGCTGTTAGCGCTGGCATTTGTGAATTAGGTTGGCCTTGGTCTTTTTTAATCTCATTTGCACAGATTTGGCGGGCGCTTAAAGATACGTAATCCTTTAGTGAAATTCCCCCTCAGTCTTCTTTTTTCTTCTTCTGTGGGGAATGTTTAAAACTGCTGCCTTTACGATGTCTCTGAACCTTCTTGTTAACATCACACAGCCCGTAAAGCGCCGTGTTTTTGGTTCTTGTATGAAAAATAAAATTTTAACCCAACCCACCCGGATTTAACCCAGCAAAAGGACTTTGGAGAAATGCCGCTACAATCACTTTCGTCGTCCCTTCGACACGAAAATGAGCAAATTATCAAACAAAAATGTTTTTTGTGACACGTTGATGTCGCAACTGTATTTTAGCCGGTTGAAAAATGGTTGAAATGAGGTCGTAGATGTTCAGACCTGCATTTGCATCTACTCATGACGCAGCTCTTGCTAACAGACAATGTGCAGTTAAAAAGCATTACAATGGATTATCATGTGTCTGATAAAACCTTATTAATGAGAGTCTTTTTACTTGCTGTAGACAAACAGTTTGGTTTTGAGTGTCCAGATGTGTTTTAATGAAATGAAGTAACTCATTGTGCAGCACAGTGTTTGATCAGCGACTCAGAGTTTGGCTCGCGACTCGTGTTATATACGATACCCAGCGCAGAACAAACGCTGATGATATATGGAGCGCTCAGTGGTGATTAAAGTTGCGTGTGTTCTTCATAATGAAACTGTTCATGTCTTTTTAAGAACAACAAAAGGTTTAGAGCTAATTTATTGCTTCTGTTATTGGGTAATAAACATCGTCTGAAGACAGATGGATCTTTCGTGGAGATATCCCACCGGGCGTCTGATGCAGCAAAAATCACACTTTGGTGTAAGAGTCCATAAATCACCTTCAGAGCATCAGAAATCAGAGAATCAAAATGCTTTAAGTTTTCTTCAGTATCAAAGTTATGGAGTGAAAGAGGTCTGTACAGGAGCTGTTAGCGGAGTGGGGACAAATATATGCTAAAGAAACCGTGCTAAAGCTGTAGCTTATAGCTTACTATATATTACATCTCCCAAAGCATTATGGGAGCCAAAGAAGGCTGTCCCATTTTGAAGACTCCTTCAGATGTGGCCGACGAAATGCGTCCTCCTCTTCCCGGGCCATAAAGGATCCATCCGGTGCATCCTCCAGGCCCAAACTATCCCAAGATTCATTGCGAGCCAATTCAAAAGAGATGGCGGACTCTTAAGCGGCCGAGGTTTCAACTGAATCGAATAGCTAGCAACACATTTTAAAACACAAAGGGGCCTGGAAACAAATTAGCTTCAAATTAAAGTTACATGACGTTATATATGTAAGCTAGTTAGCCGACTAGCTACTTGTTGCTAGGCGACAGGAGCGGTGTTTGCTGACGTGACAGTTCGGCTTTAACGTCTATGCAGGCTATGAATGCCTCATCCTCCATAGACCGCATACTTTGAAGGATGTAGCCCCTGAATTGAGACACAGCTGTACTTCATGGTTGTCCCATAAGTGGAAGAAAAAATGATGAAGAATCATAACAGGAGGCAAAATGTTTCGTTATTTCTGTCTGTATGTCATATGAACAGTCCATAACAGATTAACGCCGCAAGCACTGAAGGCTTAAAATACAAAGAGTTAAATAAGTAGACAAACAAAACCAGGATAAGCACAGGCCTTAACTAGCAAAGGGCTAAGGCAATGAGGAAACAGATTCCAAAGGCTAAGCTAAGCTAGCGCCTTTGGAATCAGTTTCAAGATACCCATAAAGGTCTGTTTTCTTACTTTGTAACACATGGTTCTGTTTGTTTTAAGGCACCCTTTTGCCTTCTTAACCATTGGTTATGAACTACTTGGTTAGGTATAGAAAACTTATTATGGTGTGGGTTAAAATACTACCGTAACATGACTTTTTGTTTCACACAGGATTCAAACCCCGGCCTCCTGGGTGACATGTTTCACCCATCAATTGCTCCCAGCAGCCAGCAAACAAACTGTTTTGGAATCACTTCTATGTCAACGAGCCAAATAGGAATCTCTCTTCTATTGGCTGCAGAACATACATCAGCCTCTCTATACCTCAGGCAACACCTCTGAACTGTCTCACAATGATGCAGGTCCAGTCCCTTCAGTAAGGTGGGAAGTTGATATCAAGCAAAAAGACGCAAATTCAAACAATCCCTGCGCATTTTTTGCGACCTCACAATTTTAGCCGATTACTGCAACTCTTCCACATTTGACCCATCTTTCTTTATCTCCCACGCGCGTCGTCACAAACATCACCATGCATGTATGTGCGTCGTTCTAACAAGACTCTTTTGTGAGCTTTCTAATCCGGCCTCCAACTTCAGTGTCTCTAAGGAGACTCTATACAGTGAAACCATACGTTACGGATACGTTGGGCCACGAAGGATGCACCCGTTGGATCCTTCGTGGTACGGGAAACGGAGGACGCATGTGTCAGCCCCTTTGACTGTGACTCACCTTCAAATACGTCCTTCGAAGGATGCAGCCCCTGAATTGGGACACAAGCTAAGTCTTCTTGTGATTATGTATCCATGTCTCAGTTCTGCAAACTGTTAGCCGTCCACTTAGCCACCACTTTTGTACATAAAAGCACCAATAGTGATAAAGAACAGCCTCGTGCTGATGCATTGACTTCTACACACTGTGCAGCTGTTCCTGCTACGGTCGTCAATAAAGGTGCAAGAAAAAACTGAATCAAATCAAACTGCAGAATTGGGGTTGCATCAAAGTGCTGCAGAGCAAATGTTCAACAGCTGTTTCACTTTGCTCGGCCAAACGTCCACAGACCTCCTCAATGTGTTTCAGTCAGTGGACACGGACCAATGAGAGCTCAGGGTCTGCTTCCACTTACCCTGACCACACACTCACACACAAACACACACAAACACACACACACTGTGACTTCGTTAGAACCAGGAGGAGAGTGTGTTTGATTGTGTGCGTAGGTGTGAGAGTGTTTGTTCATACACAAGTGAATTCATGCATGTATGTGTCTGTATCAGTTCCTGGCAGTGTGTGCTTCATGATTCAGCTGTTTTCCAAGGAAGTTATCTATGTGTGTGTGTGTGTAGGTGCGTGCGCGTGTGTGTGTTACTCAGCAGACCTGTTTTCAGTGTCTGTTTTCGTTATATTAAACACATTACCATGTTCGTCAATGACTCAGCTTCCAAATTATTCAATTAATTTGTTCCTATCGTATGTGACGCACAGAAGTGTTTCCTTAGTATTTGAGTTTACTGACAGCAGACATTTGAGACATCTTGTTGAAACGGTAAAAGATGGACGACGTGTCACCATCTACTCTCATTGTACAGAAATAAGGCCAAAATCACCCCGGAGCGGGCGCTGACATCTTGCACGGCTGTATCCAGAGTCTGTGCAGTAGAGATCGGCTGGTTAGGCTGCAGTAATGACGTCCCTCTTCCTTTACCCAAAACACACCTTTACCTTGTGTCCTTTACCTTGGAACCCTCAGGTGGGCTCAGTCTGCAGCAGAACAGCTTCTTGTGTCGGTCTGAAGCAGATTCACTGTTACAGAAAGTTCAATGACTGTAGTGTTCGTGTTAGTTACGTCTCCTCTCGCCGTTCCTCCTCTACTCTGCTACTCGGGGACAGAATGCTGCAGGAGCCCCATTTGTCAACAGAGCTGTCAATCATGAGGCCACGCCCCCATTTTAAAGCGTCAAATAACTAATTAACAATAAACTGAACAGAAAAATAAACACTTGGACATAAATCAGCATGATAAGAACTAACTATAATGACAGAAAAATGTATTTGACGTGTATTTTGATTTTATAGTTTGACTCATGTCCCATCTGTTAACATGGAGGAGGCGGGCTTTATGAGCTATACTGCAGCCAGTCAACAGGGGACGATAGAGAGGGTTTGGCTTCACTTTTAGAGAGCTGTCATGTCGGCCATCTTTTTATACAGTCTGTGGTTCAGACAGAAAGAGAACACTTTGACCCCTGAACTCCTTCTTTTTACTTCAAACAGCCAATATATGAACTGTACGTTAGCTGTAAGCTAGCTAACAACAAATACCTGACTGTGCGTGTGTCCATTCCTGCCTTTGATTGCAGAAACTGTTCTTTTATTCTCTCCTCTCTCTACGTTTGTTAAGAAGCTTCTTGAAGCTCCAGGATACTCGCCAAACTTGCACTCAATCTGAAACTGAAATTTGTAGCTAACTTCAATTTTTCTTTCACTTTACATGCAGTTGGCTGAATCCTAAATTTGGCTTTTTCACTTGTGGTTACTGATGAAAAAGGGCATCTGTCAGGGACTATTTTCGGCGGTGGATGAATGTAAATTTGGTGCTCTGGTTGTTATTCTGGCAGCAAATTTAACTTTAAACAGGGATGGATTTCTTTTTTTAACTATTACAGCAGGCCAGTCCAGTTTGACCTTTACAAACTTCTTCTTCTTCTTCCTGTTGCACAGCCAGTAAAAATAGCCTCTGAATTAACTTCCCTTACATTATTTAGTTCTTTCTGCACCAAACAGCAAAACTCAGACGCAGGGCATCGGTCCAGCTGTGAGCTTTTCTTGGCTCCAACACTCAAACTGCACAGTTCACGTTAACACACATGTCCCACGTTAACAGAAACTTTACACACATATCTTGAAAACTAATCCTTTAAGGCTGCGTTTTCCCAGAAGCCTCCTGAAAATAATTCCTCCTCTGCTGCTCGGGAGGTGAATGTTGCCCAAAAATGCTTCAGGGAAACCTGGGAAAGTTGCTTTCTGGATTTCAGCCGCTGTCATCATCTGAGCGGAGACTGCAGCGCTGCACGGCAGAAAGACGAGGAGGAGAGCGTGAAAGTTTCACAGGTTGCACTATCTCTCACAGAAAGGGGAGCGTGAGGCAGAACTTTTTGGTTTTGGAGGTTTTTCTTTTCCCTGTCTGAAAGCTTTTCACCCTGAAGTCACGTCACTCATGTCGGGATTTTAAATTCAGCTGTACTTTCATTCACACGCTAACTTGTTCATGTTGTAAAACTCTGAAACTTGACTTTGTGCCAAAAACTAGGCTATAAAACAGAGTCACACATCAACACAATGTGTGTATTCGCACATAAATTCTTGTCTGTCATCAGACTGAGGGACTAGGGGGCTGCAGAGACATAAAACATATGCTGAAGTGCCTCTGAGCAAAACTATAGACCTCTATAGAAATCAGTTTACAGCAGAAATCAGATTCAGGGAACAAAAGAGAGAATTCACTGTAGTTTCTATGCAGCTGGTCTGGAGTCAGCAGAAGTACTCAGATCAAGAAGTTTTGGAATCAGGCGAGTAGATTCTTTCATCCGGCATCCATGAAACTGGTTAATGACTCATCTTCGGGGGCCAAAAGTTCTTGTTGTTTCCACTGACAGGTTCAGATTGTTATTCTAACCCTCAAATTCCACAGGATCCGTCTCCGGCGCGTTCCGTGTGCGCCGCGACCGGAAACGATCGCGCTCATTCAAGTCAATTCAACAAGAGTCAAATCTTGATTCCACGGCACGCGCCGTGGTCCATCACCTGACCAGAAGCGTCTCTCCGCTCTGCTCCGCTAAAGATACGAGTCGGGTCAATTTTTGACGGAGGCCGCTTCAAGCACGCGTCGAGCTGAACAGAGCAGATCGTTCCAAACAGGAAGTCACACACGAGAACAGCATACAGCATCCGGTCATTTCAAAATAAAACACCATGTACAGACCGGTACAGACACGTTTTTTTCCATTTTCATAACAACACACTGAAATCTTGAAAACAGAACACTTTTAACTAAGTCGTGTACTCAGCCATGGTAGAAGCAGAAAAATCACAGAATGATCTCCAAATGAGCAGATAATCAAACTGAACTGTAGTTTGTGTGTTGCTCTTTTTAACATATTATGTTATGTTATCGCGTGATTTCGCAATTCTCACGCGATCTTGTGATCTCGCGAATCCAGCTACTTGGGCCAGCGCTCCGCTGCGCTGTGGATCAGACACGCCTCCTGTGGGTGAGGGCTCGTGCCGTCTGACTGACCAGACGGTGCAGACGGAACGCGCCGAACACGGATCCTGTGCGATCGAGGCGCAAGTGTCTGACAGCATTACAGAAAGGATCTCTACAGAGATGAACCTTCAGAATCAGCCGTTACGTCGCTTCCCTCACACCTCCCTTTTCTCCTGCTGCCTCGATCTGATGGTTATTTTTGTGTTATTTTGTGACTTTCGTGTTTTACAGGTTGACAAAAAGCTTCAGTGTTTATGTATGTTGTCTCACACCAAAGTATCAGACACGTTTACATGTTGACCTCAGTTTATTTTCGTGTGAGGTCAATCTCGGAACCCATCGGCTATCGTTTGATGACGATATATCCTCTGGGGGAGATGATGAGCTTTGCGGGCATTCCGGTTTATCTAGTGTTTAGCAATAACGACTTCCAGCTAAGACTTCCTTCTCCGTGCGCTGTATTGTTCACAGTGCAGTTAGCAGCATGAGAAGCGACCGTGTGTTCAGATCAAAGTGAAGAGAAATTCTCCCTCCAGATACGTCTGCTGCATGTAACCAATCAGCTGCGGTGACTACTGACTTTTTCTCACAGACGTATTGACTCATTTAAACGTGTAGAAGATGATATTCTCTCTCATTTTCAATTTCAGCTTTGGTCACATTTTCATTGTTTTGTTACAAGACTGCATCACTGTGTGTGCGGATGTTTTCCTCGCTCTGTGATCTCTGAAGATTTGTTTAGTGTGTTTGTACAGCACCTTTCAGCGAGGCAATTCACAGCACTTTAGATAACAAAGGTGTCTTTTTAAAGACACAGGCTTTAATGGGGTTTAAAGGGTGTAATTAAACAGGAGATAAACAAGAAGCTCATTCCAGGACAGGGTTTCTAATCTTTCTGCATCTGTTGACTTTTTCTTGTTTGTGACATTTTCTTTTGTTTTTGAGTTTAGAGCTTATGAAACTAATCTGTGCTTTGGTTTACTCTTTTGGCAGAGACGGGTAAACATAGTTTTAGTTTAATTTAGCTCCTTTTTGATCTTTGTTTGGTCGAATCCCACCCTGAAGCCAACTCTCACCAAGAACTCAGTAAATAAGTCAGAAGATTCTTGTTTTGATGTGGAGGTGAAGCCGGACAGCGAAATGACAAAGACCGTGCTTTAGGAGGCTGCAGAAAGACAACAGTGAAGAGGTCAGTGATATGTGCCTCTCCAGCAGCCCCTCTTATATATTAATGCTCTTTAACTTTATTTTTTGCACGTATTGGTTGAACAAAAAGATGAAATTTAACATCATATGGAGTTGATAAAGTGGATCAAGCAGCAACCACCATGGTGTAAAAATGTAGCCAATGTGGAAGAGCCAGAAATTGCAGTTCCTTAAGTGGCCACTAGAGGCTGCCTCCAAAAGTGAGTCAATCCACATAAACCCACGTTAAGAAGTGCAGGTTACAGCTGAAATAAACACGTTTACTGCCTGGTGCCTAAACACTTCTGGTCTGTTGGCTTATTTTTGTCATTTGTGGCAACCATAGAGAATTATTTTTTATAATCACCCATTTATATTATATTAACACTTACAGTTTTGCATAAGGGTGTGTAGCTTTGAGTCACAGTTGGCCGCTGCTAGCTATCTGCAAGGTGTCACCTCAGCTAATTCGTTGATGCTTTGATAACTTGCCGTTTGCTAACCCCTCGCTCCTTTCCAGCTACACCCTGTCTCTCAATACAGGGGCTGCATCCTTTGAAGGACGCAGTCTACAGCGGATGAATCAGTCGTAGCTGGTCTGGTCTACGGAGGATTTCCTGTTTGCGTCGCCAGCTGTTCCTGCCCTTACCCTTGCGTGACATAGGGCTGCTCCTGTCGTCTAGCAACATAGCTAGCTGGCTAACTAGCTAACATAAGTAACGTCATGCAACTTAACCCATTATTTTAAAGATAATCTGAAGTATCAAGGCCCCTTTCATGTTCTAACATTTGTATCGCTAGTTTTCCGATTGAGTTGAAACCAAAAACGTTTACATTTAAAGTGTATTCATCCTCCAGTGGAGTATCCTCCTGTCAGTCTCTTTTCTGCTGCGTCACCGTCTGATGTCACAAACGCACCAGAGACAGGGTTAGTAAACAGTGAAGATGTTACGGTGGTTAGGTCTTTATTGTATCTATCACTCATTCAGTCTGTTTATCAAACTCAGCGCCGACAAATTTGGAACGATGTTCGAGCGCTGCTCGGACGGAGACGGGCGGAATTTGTAGCTGAGATGACAAAGAGTTGCAGAAGTTACCGACGGAGCATAGCATCGCGCCGGACAGGGGGCGGAGATTAGCATGTCGACCCGGGTTTTGTGTTCCCATCAATGCAGATCAGAGCAGAGGCGATAATTACCCGGGTCTACTGCAGAGTCATTTGACCCGCGCCTGAATGCCGATTGTAACCTTCCTCATTAAGCAAAAAAGCCAGGTGTTAGCAGGTGTTAGCGGGTGTTTTGGTCAGTGGGAAAGCGGCTAAAGGTAGACGACAAACTAATGGGGGATGTCACAGCGGATAAGTCCATTATTTATACTGTCTATTATGTCAACACATGATATAACAGATAAAGATAACAAAGACAAACAGTTGTGATTGTTTATATGCACTTCAAGCTTCTGTAGAGATTCACTGAAGAGCGAGTGTGTGTGTGTGTGTGTGTGTGTGTTTATTATTCTGTGCATGTGTGTGTGTGTATGTGTGTTTGTGTGTGTGTGTGTTTATTATTCTGTGCATGTGTGTATAAAGTGTTTCTGTGGTCAGTCACAGCAGCATTCCTCACATACTGCTGACTAAACATCATGAAATCAAACGCACCCTCCCCTCACACACTCATACACAGTGTTGACATCTTCTAAGCAGGACAGACTGCAGCTGTTTTTTTCCCACAGTTTCACTATGTTGGTTGTGTTGTGTTTAAGACCTGTGGGAGAACCAGGCTTTGGTGTTAAGTTGCAGCAAAGCACCCTGAGATGTATGAAACGCCAGCAATTCTCAACCTCAAAATGTGTTTCCATGTGTTTGATAGTTTTCCTGTAAGTAGTACAAAGCCTTCAGTGTCACAAGAGGAAGCTATTTCAAGCCTGAAGAATGTCCTCAAGTGATGTCACTCGAGTCAGCATCCATTGAAAGCTACAAGTTTGAATCCGTCCAGACTTCTGCATCCCATTGCTCATCCTTGATGCAGGATTGAGGCTCCAATTTACATTAGCTGTTACTGGCAAAACACACTACAATCTTAAACACCTCTATCAGCTGAAGAGGTGCATGATGGGTAATGTAGGTACCATTCAATGACACAATTTGTGGAGGACAATTTTAATGTAACGATATTTACTTCTTACTCGCTCTGTGTCAAATCTAGAGCCAAGATTTTCTATCCTTATCTCTTGTTTCTTCTCCCCTCCTCCTCGTATCTCCTCTCCTTGTTATCTTTCCTTCTCCTCCTCTCCTCTCCTTTTCTCTCCTCTATCTCTCCTCCTGGTTTCTCCTCCTACTCTCTTTCTCCTGGTATTTAATCTTCTCATATCCTTATTCCCTAGTCTCCTCTCCTTGTTACTTCTACTCCCCCCCCCCTCCTTTCCTCTCCTCTCCTCTTGTCTCATCCGTTCTTCTCCTCTTGACTCCTAGCTTCTCCTCCTCCTCCTCCCCTCTCCTCCTCATTGTTTTACGTCCTCTCCTCGTCTCTTCCCTGTGTTGTGTTTTTGGCTCTTGTTCAGGTTCCATATCTTGAGGTTTGTGGTACAAATGAAATGAATACGCCCCATTAAGCGATTTTCTCCTTGTCGTGTTGTGTATGTGTGTGTTTTCATGTGTGTACGTGTGTTTGTTATCGTGTGTGTGTGTTTTATAAATAAAGGCCAAACTCCGGCAGACAGTAGAGGAGGATTTATTGCCGAGCTTAACTCTTATCTTCCTTCAGAGGGAGGACACAAAGTACACATTATGTAAAAGTCCCATAGCTGTGTGTGTGTGTGTGTGTGTGTGTGTGTGTGTGTGCGTGTATTTAAATATACTATGATTTAGCTGCTGTTGTATTTAAATAGAGCATTACATTTAAGAATTAAATTATGATCCTTGCTTTTATTTTGAAATCCAGATGAATATACTATGGAAGCCCATTTCAGCCAATGTGATAAAAAAAAAAAAAGATACGAGTCATGACAATTCAAAATGACTTCACAGTAACGACACTAACAAGGAAGCTTCTCAATATGAAGCTAAGTCATTATTTTGGAAGTCATTATCTCTAAATCATTTTGAGAAAGCTTCTCGTTATTCTGAGGTATAAAGTCCTTATTTGAGGTACTTACCAATTATTTCTGAGGTATTAAGTCATTGTTTTCAGATACAAATCATTATTTTGGCATTAAATGTCATTAATTTGAAATTACAAGTCATCATTTTAAGATATTAAGTCATTATTTTGAAATTTCAAGTAATTATTTGGGGGGTATTATTAATTATTTGTGAGTTATTCAGTCATTATTTTGAGATATTAAGTCATTATTTTGAAATTCCGAGTCATTAATCTGGCATATTAAGTCATTATTAACTATCAAATTTAACCCCTGGGGATAAATAGAGGATCATCTCATCTTATCTTATCACCTTGAGCTATTGAGTGATTTTTGGGGGAATACAAATTATTTTAAGATACTTAGGCCATTATTTTGAAATTTCCAATCATTTTTTTAGGATACTAAATTGTCTTTTTTATTAGAGATGTATTATTTTGAGATACTAAGTCATTACACTCACAGGATATTTTTTTTCTTACAATGACAGAAATGGGCTTTCATAATGTTCATCTAGTCTTACTTTAAAAGTCCCCACACTTTGTTTTAAATCTTTTTTAATTTTAGATCCAAACTAAACCTTAAAACCAACGAGACGTACACTGTGAAGAATTGCATAATTTCATACACATTTCCTCCTAATTCAGCCTGACAAATGTCTGACATCTTTTAGGATCCACAGTAGAATTTTAAATAAAGTTTGAAGGAAAAAAATGTCATGTTAATAAAGAAGACCCCAACAGAGCTTCAGTGGGTGGAATACGTTTAATACAGAAGACTTTTCCTGTGTTTTGGCTGCTGTCCAGATCAGTGTGTCAGACGCTGAGTCCAGCCTGACAGCAGTGATGAACATCAGTCATCATCAGACCACGAGGCTCCTGGTGTTTCCTCTCCTGTGACTCTCAGTCACTGCCCTGCTGACTACAACACAGTCTGCTAAAATTAACCAGCAGTGAGCACCTGCATGATGTCACCACCAGCTGGATACACTGAACAAATGTCAGATCACAACACCAAAAAGCAGCGAAGGGTTTGACAATCCTCCTGAGTTTCAGAGGTTTGTGGTGTTGTTTATTTTGTCAAATCATTTTAAACCATCATCATGTTTAAATTTAGGCCAAGTGAGTCAGAGCGTCACATGACATGAAACCACAATGTCTCTGCTTCAAATTTGTATCATCTCCCTGTGTCACAAATAAAACACTGTGGATGGAAAAAGTGAACACTGCTGAGCCATGACACTGCTACTTAGTGTAAGATTATATGTGTGAGCACACATGATGAAATGTTCTCAGGAAACTTTAAATAAATAGGTAGGTCAACAGCACATTAAATCAACTTCAATCACTGGAGGTTTACAACAGCAAAGCAACAACTGATAGTTTACAGCAAAGTGGTTGCTTCAGGGACAAGCAGTTAGCAATAGTGGCTAACAGTTACAGGCTACTAGTAATATTTAGACGCTAACCACAGCAAAAGTACTTGCAACAGCTTCAAACAGTAGTAAGCCATTTCAGTAAGAGCTAGAGGTTAACAACATATAAAACTAAGTGGTTGCTTAAGTGAAATGCAGTTAGCAATTCCTCAAGTACAAAAGCTGGTGGCTAACAATAGTAACAGCCTAGTGCTGGTGAGATTTAGAAGCTAACAACAGCAAATTTAAAACAGTAATAAGCTAATTCAGTTAAAGTTAGAGGTTAACAACAGTATGGTAGTAGTCTACCAAAAGATAACAACACCACAAATACTAGTAACAAGTGATAGTTAGCAACAGAAGGTGCAAGCCTTTCAGTAGTTGTTAGCAAAAGTACTAGCAACAAGTTGATAACAAAGTGGGTGCTTAAGTGAAAAGCAGTTAGCAATTGCAAAGTATAAGCAACATCTGCTGGCTACAGGAACAGGCCATCGCTAGGAGGATTTAGAACCTTCCAGCAAAATTACTTTTTGCTGTTAGCTTAGATTGCTTAAAATAGTAAAAGGCTATTTTGAGTGAGTTGTTTACAGTTGCTCAAGTACTATACAACAACAGCTGATAGTTATTAACAGTTATAGATTATTACAAGTGAGTATGAGCAGTAACAACAGCAAAAAATACAAAGCAACAGCTTGTAAGAGGTAAAAACAGCAAAAGTCCTTGAAACAGCTGATTGTTAATAACAGTAATAGGCTTGTATTAATAAGAGCTAGCGGTTAGCAACAGCAAAAGCACTAGCAAAAGCAACTACCCTAACAAGGCTAGTACCAATAGGTGCTAGCAAAAAAGTGCTAGTAATAACTAGCAGTTATCAATAGGAAAAGTTGTAAGCAATTTAATGCAGTAAAATAAGTCCCATAAAAATAAACGTTCCCTGCTGGCAGAACAGCATTGCTAGTCTCAGATAGCAGGAAGAAGCTGTACTATGAATTTGTGGCCAACAATTAGCAGCAACAGTTTTGTTGCACTAACTTGGATTATCCACATTATTTAAATGTTTTATTACCATTGTTAGTTGGGCCTTTTTGCTTTAGCTATAAATTAGCTTTCTTGTTGTGTTAAACATTTGTACAGCTCCATTTTAATAATCTGGATAGTTCTTTTAAATTTAAGGCACTTTGGATTTTATTTTTACCTGACTACCAGCAGGGGATGGCTTTGCTTTTTTTTAAATATTTGTTTAGGTTGAATCTATTTGCCAAGTTGGAGGAATTGATGAGATAAGATAAGATAGTACTTTATTGATTCCCCAGAGGGTATATTTGGTTGTATCTGAAATCTGAGACATCTCTTAATCAGGGTTTAAACTTGTGGTCTAAATGTTTTTTCTTACTTAGCTTCTCAAAAATGCAACATTATGTTGAGATAATACACAGCACAGACACCAGTGACAGTCATAGCAGCAGCATTTTACTAAGCTAGAGATGTAAGTGATCCTTTAACTTCACACACTAATGAATTGTTTCGGCAACAATAATTGGTCCCAGTTTTATTCAGCTTTTCCTTAAATCATATTAATTTAAAGTGAAACAATCCCAGACAACTCTTTAAACTTTTAAGATATTAGAATTTTGTAGTAAATTCGCAAGAGGAAAGGACTTTAAAATGTAAGATCTAGATGGAGACTCTACTCTGCGCTGTGTAATTTACAGAATGACCTCACAGGAGAAAAGTGCTGAGTGTCCACCGCAGTGATTGTCAGAGTGGTCAGCAGGGACCCTTTGGGTCGCTCAAAAGGTTTACAGCACTGTGAGGAATAACTTAATTTCACCATAATTTCATTTTGTAGAAATGATCCCTGTCAGAGATGTACAGATATGACTTACATACAATATAATTATAGGCTTTTCTTACCACTATTGTCTCCCACATACAGAATAAACATAAAACTCAACACTGTATCAACAACAAACACAGTCCTCCCACAGACTCCACTGGGACCGACTGTGATCAGCTCTCTGTGTGTTTGGCTTGTTGGCCATGTTGACCTTCACATACAGTACGTCTATGAGCTGTGGACAGTAAGCAAAACACAGATAATCCTGGTTCACATTGTTTTCTTCTCAGCAATTAACAAGAAAAAAAGGCAAAGTAAGGGAAAATATAGACCCAGTGTTGTGCAGCAGAATGTTTTCTTCTTCTATCCCATTGTTTAAATGCTCTCATGGTATTTATCTTTTGACCCCTTTGATTGTTCTCTTTCATCCAGCGCCATCAGGTCAACATTTGAATGTGTCCAATGGTTTATGACCAAATGCACGCGTAATTAATGACATACCCATGAGCCTCAGCTGTACTTTGTATGTTAAACAACAAACTAAAACGTAGATGCAGCAGTAGAAACAGCCTTTAAATGAATCCCTTCAAAGCCACCAGACTCCATTGGCAAAAACAGTCATTTTATTTCGCAGAACACAGGAGTTGCTGGTCCATCCCTGCAGAGGTCGAAAAGATGACCCTTTTAGGCTTTTTATTGAACCCCTCTTGAGTGTTTTGGATGTTCTACTTCAATCATAAGACCTTGGAGCCGATCAGCTGTCATTGGGCGAGAGCCTTGGACTAGTCAATCACAGGGCTGACACACAGAGACGGACAACCTTTCACGCTCACATTCACACCTACGGACAATTAAGAGTCACTAATGAACCTAACAAGCATGTCTTTGGACTGTGGGAGGAAGCCAGAGTACCCGGAGGGAACCCACACATGCATGGGGAGAACATACAAACTCCACACAGAAAGGCCCGCTAGGTCTGAACCTGGATTTGAACCAGGAACCTTCTAGCTGTGAGGCGAGCGGCACTGTGCACCACTGTGCAGCCCTAGGCCGATACAATTAATCCATAATTATGAATCCAATACTTCATCACAGAAACCCTGCTAAATCCTGGAGCTGGAGCTCGCTTTGGACAGGATCTACATTGCTCTTTTTCACTCCAAAATCTTAAAGTAGTTGTGGAGTAAATGTACTTTGAATATTCCAATTGAGTACAAACCGAACCTTTTGTTCTGCCCATTAATGTTGGACTTTCTTCAGGCTTTTACGGACCGTCTGTGATCCAGGTGTAAACCACAGAAAACAAGCTATTTACCCAAAGCAAGATGGAGTGTTACATGATTGATTCGGCCTAAACTTGATGTCATGTGTGCAGTAAATTCAGGATATTTGGGAGTTTAGTTTGGGGGTAAACACAGAAACAGTGAGAGTATAAACATTAGGTGCAGAGTTTTGGCTGACAGGATTTTAATGGCTCTCATTAGACAGTAAACTGCTCTGAGGTCAGACCACACCTTCTGCTGCATCTCTTCCTCGTTTTAACTTCTCTCTCTCCCCCCCCTCCTCCCTCCTCTCAACCCTCAGGCACATCTCTCTCTCTCTCTCTCTTTCTCTCACCTACGCAGGGTGTCTCTCGCCCGGTCTTGCGGGTTTGGCAGGGTGGGATGTTATTGTACTTTGTGGTTCTGGAGGAACGAAGCGAATGAACCTCCAGCATGCCGAGTCATCAATCACCAAAAGCTGTCACCTAAATCATGATACAGTCATCATGGGGGGTGCACGTCTCTGCCTGCGTGCGTGCGTTTGTGTGTGTGTGTGTGTGTGTGTGTGTGTGTGTGTGTGTTGCTGTGGCCAAATGTCATCACAACAATCAGAGGAGGGATAGAAAAAATCCTCCAGGGTGAGAACATTTTTCCACTCCTCTCTTCTTAAAAGGTTATTCAGTTCATGCCAACACTCATTAATTTGATCATTAAATGTGATTAATTTTCAATAAAACCATTGAATACGAAACTTCAATCATTGGAGATCTTATCAGGAGGTGTTTGTGGATGTATTTATAGTCTATGCATGAAGGTTAAAAGGAAGCTTAAGGCTTTTTGTGCAGGTTTATAGTACACAGGTATTAATGAAAAGCAGTTCATCAGTGCGGTATTTATTATATTAGTAAGCACAGATGATGTTATTGTAGTGTACTGTTGTTGTGCTGCTTTTAATTGTAGCGGTGGATAAAGTATTCCAGAGGCCTGCAATAAACTTTTGGTACTTTTTGGGACTTTTATTTTGAAATCCCAGCCCACTTCCCGCCCCGGTATGCACTAGTTTGCTAGGCTAGTTGTTGTTTTTATACTTGCATCTACTGATTAATGACAAAGACAGCAGATCAGTTTGCCTGATATTATCGGGCAGTTATCACTTAAAGAAACACTGTCTTTGTTTCCACCATCTCATCAGACTCAGTGAAAATCTGTAAGTGAGCCAAAAGACTGTCAGCGTACGAAGATTTCTTTAAAATGATTCCTGGGAAATTAATAAAGAAATGAAGCAAAAGCAACATGGGAGAAACAAAGAGGACAAAGGCTGCGTACAGACTTGACAGATCCTTGTCGTGTAAGAGATACGGACTATTACTGCAGTGAAAGTATAAATACCACAGTGTGTACAGGGATCAACAAACATTGAGTGTTTATAAATGGTAAATGGACGGTACTTCTATAGCGCTTTCCTCGTCTTGCGACCACTCAAAGCTGCTTTTGCACTACATGTCACATTCACCCATTCACACACACATTCACACACTGATGGCCAATTTCCAATCAGATCTATGCCCATTCATACCACCGGGAGCAATTTGGGGTTCGGTGTCTTGCCCAAGGAGACTTTGACATGCAACTGTACCAGTCAGGGATCGAACCCTCAACCTTCCAATTGAGAGATGACTGACTCTACCACTGAGCCACAGTCACACACATTTCAATGTGAGTAATAACAGATAGCTTAGCTCATTTTAATTTGAGTATTAACAGCCAGCTCCAATATTCATCCAGACATCACCTATTTTTTGGGATCTTCACTCGGGTTTAAAATAAGCTTCTGCTGCACAGTTTGAGTGAGTAACCTCAGAGACCAGCAGAACTCTGCTTCTTTAAGAGGTTCATGTTGAGTTTCAGCCTCTGCGCTCAGTTTGGCCCATTTCTGGTAAAAAAAGAACAAACAAATGTTAATCTGAATGTTTCATTGTAAACGTTAAAGGCTAAAACTCTCCAGAGTTGTACTTTACTCTGTTTGGACTTTGGAGTTTTAATTCCAGGGTTTGAAATGTGGACGTCACAACATGGCTGCCGCTCGTGGCCTGGCCTTGGATGGCCTTGGACGGCCTTGGATGGCATTGAATGGATCTCACTGGTTGGCTGGCACCGTGTACTGAGCAGCAGCTATAAGAGCATTAAGATCTTTGGGCATTCCTGGATAGAGAATTAATAATCACACAACAGCTGGACGACGTAACAGCACACTGCTGATTGTTCCCAAAAAATAAAACCTGTGTGGAATCTGAATGATCCCTGCTGGCTGCCGTCCTACACTCGGAGCTGTTAGGTAACTGTTTCTCCTCAGTTACGTCCGAGGTGGAGATGCCGACTGAAAGGAGCTCAAAATCACCTTTAACGAACGCCGTTTAAAAACCCCCAACTTCCTATTTGGTGTGTTGTTTGCCAATCGACTTCAGCCTCATCCCGTAAAAGGCGGCGAGGTTTTGCAGAACTACCCGACCACAGGACATCAATAAAGAACAACTGTCTTCATCCCCAGCAGGTTTCAAAATCTGCTGCACTGAAGCAACAGCGGCAATGTGTCAACATGTCCAGCAGCTGCAGGTGTAACTCCAGAGGAAGATACTGGACCACAGGTCTGATCAGAATGACCTCTGACCTTTTGGCTCAGTGTTACCACAGCAGCGTTTATATTCTTAAAGACCAGTGGAAGTACAATAAAGCAAACAGCATCGTATCAATGTATCAAGTTTGTTTGTTTGGTCCACACCAAAGTTCAAGATTGCTTTCACACCACTAACCGGACTATCCGGCTAAACGTGCCAGGGTTTGGTTTGGTTCAAACGTGCCTAACGGCTCAGGTGTGAAACACCCTTAAAAACAAAACTGTGGCTTTGAAATCCCTTGCACGTTCGCACTTGATTGACCTTCTCCTTCTTCTCCAGGTTTTTATTCCAGTTGGTATCCACGACGTTGCATTACTGCCACCCTCAGTTTCCATTCATTTGAAGCTGACCACCAAATTTCTCCTGATTTAATTTTGAATAACGAAGATTCTTCGGTGAAATGTATACGAGTCGAATCTCTGCCTGTGACCCCTCAGTTCAAGTCGAGCCTTCGTTTTTTGTTTTTTTTCCGTGACATGCGCTGGTGGTTAAGTGAAGAGAGATCACAGATCTGTGTATGTTTTTCATGCTCTGTAACTTGCTCAATAACGTAACAGAAACTCACAGAAAATACTTAAGTACTGTGACGATGTACTATTACTTCGTTCCATCACAACATGTCGTTTAATCTCGCTTCAAACTCACATGTAAACACAGAGCGATTGACGGTTACAGACTGTTCTCTTGTTGCTGTTTATGTTGGCGAAGAAGCTCGACGCGTCACTCGGACATTTGATTCCTCAATAGCTGTTTTATTGTTTCAGCCTCACCTCAAAGCATGCTGCGAATGACGCACACAAACACACACATTGTTCTGACTTCATTAAACTCTGATTAACACTTTCTTTGATTAGTTTCAACAATTCACATCCCTCATAAATTATGTTTATTACAGCACAGAGACATCATGAATACATTGCATACATTGTTGTCGTGGGATGGCTCGCTGAATTCCCACGAGAGTTTAAATGTGATTTAAACATTTTCTACTTTTTAAACTTGGCTGCTTGTGTTTGGAGAATAATTATCATGTTCACTTTTTATGTTATATGAACAAATCGGTCTCTACAGTCACACTAGCAGCTCTCTGTCTGTAGCAGCAAAGAGCTGACACTGATCAGAAGTGAAAGCTGATTTATTTTAAAGTTCTGAGGCAGAGTGAAGATATTTCCTTCCTGCTGGAAGTCAAACTTGAAACTTTCCTTTCATCTCTAACAGGACGATGTTGTGTTCTCTGTCGTCATTAATCCCTGCAAACGTGGTCGTGATCTGCTGGAATTAGAAACTCCGCTAATCCCCCGCTGCGCTGCTGGCTGCCAGTCAGCGATCAACACCGAACACTCCCAGAAACAAACACTCAGCTGCCTTTAAATAGGAAAAACCCTGAAACAATGAGGAGGAAATCTGGAGGATTTTCAGCCCAGACTGTTTACGCCTCTCATTACTACTGAAACGCCGCCTCTCCGAGTGTTTTCATGATCTTGTCATCCGCTGTATCTGCTGCTCTGTGGTTCACCACTGTCCTGTTAAGTTACCAGAGTTTTCTCTGCAGCCCAGAGCTATAATTGTGGTTCAGAAACAATCTGTGGAAAACAAATAAACTCCTCAGAGCGAGGCCCGGCAGCTCCGCTCCGCCCTCTGAACACTCTTTGAAAATCTCTTTAATCTGCTGACTGATTAAATCAATAATGTTTTGTTTCAAACTGTCATTACCTTGTCATAATGCTGCGGCTTTCCTTGACGGATGGGGAGCTGATAGCTCTGCCTCATCACTTTAATTAATTAAGGGCAGGGCCGACAGCCAATCAGGAGGGGGCTGCATGCTGGGACTCGTCTTTGGACGTGTGGGAGGTGTGATGTCACAGTGTAGGGTGATGTGGCGTGTTGCCTGTACAGGTGTACGGCAGCAGGGATAATGTGTGGCAGCATCACATTAATGCGGCCTCATTATGGGCTCAGCCTGGTAATCGTCTCGTGTCTCAGCACAGACGGCGAGACCTGAGCGGCCGTCTGAGGTTTGTTTCTGGTTTGTTTCACCACAGTGGGGGAGGGGGTGATGTCATTGCAATTCACACTCAAATGGAAACTTACTGGGAACTCAAACTGGGCAGCAAGGTGTCTTTATATGTGGGAAACACTAAACCAAAGAAAGGCAAAGTCACCCTGAAATATCAAACTTACAAGAGTTTTGCTTTTGGTTTGATGTACTTTTTTATCGTGCTTCCTGCCTTAGAAAGAACAAGACAAGGAGTGTGACCTCTGACCTTTGGACTAGGATAGAAAACACTGCAGTGCTCACTGTCACCTCACAGCAAGAAGGTTCGTGGTTTGAATCCCGGGGGCCTTTCTGTCTGCCGTTTGCATGTTCTCCCCGTGCATGCGTGGGTTCTCTCCTGGTACTCCGGCTTCCTCCCGCAGTACAAAGACTCGTTAACTGGTGACTCTAAATTGCCTGTAGGTGTGAATGTGAAGTCTGTCTCTACAGCTGTGTCCCAATTCAGAGGCTGCATCCTTTGAAGGACGTACTTGAAGGCTGATTGCATCACAGCAGCAGATGCTGCCAGCAAATGTTTCCTTCTTTTCCCGGGCCACGAAGGATCCATCAGGTGCATCCTCTGTGGCTTAATGTATCCCGATATTCATTGCGCACCAATTCAAACGAGATGTCAGACTCTTGAATGGCCAAGGAATACACTTTAAGTGTAAATGCTTTTGGTTTCACCTCAATCGAATAGCGAGCAACACAAATGTTTAAAAAAAAAACGGTTAGGTAAGTTACGTGAAGTCAGTTATGATAACTATCTGTTGCGAGGCGACAGGAGCAGCGTTTGGTGACGCAAGGGTAAGAGCGGGAACAGCTGGTGACGCAACAGGAAATCCTCCGTAGACCAGACGTCTCATGTCAGTTCGGCCTTAGCGTTCACGCAGGCTACGAATGGCTCGTCCTCGCGTCCTTGGGCAGGATGCAGCCTCTGAATTGAGACACAGCATATGTGTCAGCCCTGTGATTGACTGGAGATCAGTCCAGGTGTAACCCTGCCTCTCGCCCAATAACAGCTGGGATCGTTCCTGTGACCCTGAACAGGATAAGCAGTACAGATAATAATCACTTGCCAGGTGTTTATTTCCTCCTTCCCAGAAAAGTACATCAAACTGGCAAACTTAAACTAAGTCTAAGCACACTTTAAATAACTGCACTCTGACACCCTCTCACATCTAAAAACGTTTTAGACACAGACTACAAGATTCAGCAAAGACTGGGTATCCTGCAGGGTCACTCCTTTTCCACGACTGGTGGAATTTTACAAGAAGAAAAAACGAACAATGGAGCGTAAACAGAACTGACCAGAAGGTATGAATCCAAAACTTCACACAAAATTAAGGACACCAAAATAAATCCTGTCACTTAAATCATAAAGATGATTTATTGAAATGTTTATTTTACAAATGCAGAATGTACAGAAGCATCTTCTACTTCTTCCTTTTAGTTAAAAAAAAAAAAACACCAATGTGACCAAAAACACAGGAAGCAGAAGTGAGACTGAGTAAAGACTTAAACTGAAACTCATAAAAACCTCAAAGAAGATTTAAAAAATGAAGTTGAAATTGAAATAAAAAGTAATTTAAAATGTTTTGCTCCTTGAAATGTTTTCACTTTTGTTTTATAAATATTTGTTTCTTCCTTCGTCTGTTTGCAGGATGGAAAATACCAACATGAAGGAAAACATGCAGCATTATCTGTCCTGTAATGATTTCTGTTCAGGAATGTTCACATCATTCTTCAGTAAATGAAGCTGCTAAAACGCTTTAACCATCAATCAGCTGGGAGGACGTGCAGCTCTAATCCCTCAGATCCCTCACCAATCTCTCCGTTAGCATCCTCATATTTCTTTATCCTGTTAGCTTCAGCGCCGCCAGCCGCTATCGCATCGATTTATGTGTCGGCATTATCGTTAACCTTCCGTTCCCAGGCATCAGCACGCCTTCAGCCAGGAGTTAACAGTTCACAGTTCATCCCAACAGATTATGAAATTAAGCAATGTGCGTTAAATGTCCCTCCTTATCTGAGCAGTAAATTCACTGGAGACACTGAGGTGTAGAAGTGAGCCGGGCTGGAGGCTGCTGCTTCTCAGCATTTAGTGAGACATGTTGAACTTCAGAGTGAACTCCTGCTACTGGAATATGTACGTCTAAGGTCCCGCTCAGACAGAGCGTGTTGTAGCAGCTGGGGGCGGCTTTTATGTTGTTGTTTTTAACGAGACGGACGCTTTTTGAAATGTACGCTTCAACAAAAAAAGGCAGTGCAGTGCGCCTCAGGTTTTACAGCCTGCATAACATGCTCTGTCTGATCACGCCCTTATCTGCATCACGTTAAATCAATGGTGCAAGAAAACAAAATTTTAACTAAATGCGTCTTTTTCAAATACTGAATCTGTAGTCACTCATTAAATCTTCAATATTTTCGTAATATCCTTATTTTGACAAAAGGCAGTCAGGGAAGAGAAAAAAATGCAAACCAACTCCTGCTAACATGCTAAGTTAGACACATTTATTTACTTGCAATGTTTTGATTCCAGACCGTTGGGTTACCCCTAACCCTTTGGTTTGCCTAATAGGTCTAGTATCGAAACATTGAAAGCCAATATATGTATTTATGTATACACAATATATGTGTATAAGTTACAGTATGCAGGAGTTTGTTTGCATTTTTTGATGGACAAAAAGATTTTGTATTGCTTTGGCTGTGCTTGTACTCAGAAATTAACGCTATGAGATGCAGTCTGCTCATGAACAGTAGGGGCAGTGTAGAGGCGGAGGGGATGTGACAGGGTCAACACAGCAGCAGGGACAACAATGGCAGAACGTTCTGAAGACGAGCTGATAGAACAAGTCCACAATGATCCACATCTGTACGATGTGTCGTCGTCACTGCACAGAGACAAACATGCCTGTCAAACAGCTGCAGACAGATAAGTTCTGTTTTAGAAGTCGACGTGGAAACCTGCAAAACTAAATGGAAACAAGTCCGGGACCGTGACGTCCGTGCACGGAGGAACATGTTGGAGAGACGGAGCGGGGACGTGCAGACGGTGTTCTGTCCACCAAATACACGAAAGCTGTCACTTTTTCTGCCTTTATCTCAGAATGAACATAATGGTAACCTCCTCAAGTTTCCCCATGTCTATTGTTTACATCCCGCACATACAGTAGTTGTATGCGTCCTGAGCTCTCTGGTGCGCCCTCTTGAGGTAGGTTTTGTATGCTAACGCAAGGTTAAAAAGCAAGAATATCTCCGGCCTTGCTGCACATGAGGTTCGCCAGCTCTGTTATCTCTGTGTAGCAGCTAACAGCAGCACACGACATAAACCTAACCATAGAAATTCAACTGTACCAAATATATGGATACAAATATTTTACTTCTTTTTGGGCTGAGCAGCAGCTTGTCCAATCAGTGTGAAATGATAACATTAGCTAACGCTAGCTAACGTAACGTTAGCTCATCAGCTTAAATAGAGACTGAGAGCTGCCATATCATCAGCTTTAACCATCAGTGTTAATGGCTGTCTTCATTGCTACGTGTGTAAAACTACAAAATATATAGAATTATTATTTTTAAAGAAGAATAATATTAATTCTTAGTAAGTTATCTTTTATCTCATTAATTGTAACTAAGCAAGGTTTGCAGTTGTGTTCAGTTCACATGGTGCTTTTAATTATATGTTCGGATTTCTCCATGCAAAATTTAGATATCAAGAAAGTTCAACCTGGAAAATATGCAGTGTCATTATGCAATTATATGCAAAAGGATGTGTTAGATAGAGTTTGTCTTTTCTACTGTGTGGTGGTATTTTAAGTGTTGCATCAGGTTTTCTGCAGAGAATTTGAAGATGAAGAGTCCTGCAAAAAGTCTAAGCAACCACGTTATCAACACTTGATTTTTCTCTTTGTGACAGACATTTAAAACTTTTCTTTATGGCTATAATCGGCTTATTTGTCCTTTCAGTTGTTCAATTTAAAACACGACTCGATAACAAAGCTGCTGATATTTTTTGGAGTGTTTTGTTTAGGAAAGTGTGGTGTGCCGAGCTCTGGAGAGCAGCAGTGAATCAGCACTTAAACTAAACTCTCAAGAAGCAAGAAGTGGTTTCAGAGACTTCCTCTTTTGGGTTTGCAAACAGAAGAAGAGACGAGAGAGTGAGACACATGACGGACAGCAGGGAGGACGATGGGCGTCTGAAGACCAGAAAACAACAACAAACCCTGCAGTCGTGTTGGGCAGCGGTTGAATCCTCTTAAGGACCATGTGCCCGCTCGTCATCACTGCGTCTGCACAATAACACACAAACACTGGGCTCAGTACAGTCAGTTATATAAGAGTTCATATAAGCTGAAAGACTGTGAGCGGACCTTTTTACTGCTAAAGAAAGCAGCTGTAAAGAGCTTAAAAAACCTCCAGTCAGCATGAAAAACAGTTAAAACAAAGCTCGACGTCACAAACTGAATCAGACGCCTGAAGGTCACTGCACACCAAGCTGCTTCAACAAACTGTACTTACTTTGAGACGTGACCTACGACCCTAAAGAGCCAAAGTCCCAACATCACATGTGACTCAATGCAATCCCTCATTCAGCCTTCTGGAATCAGTGGATACAATTAAAGGCATTCCTGTGGTTTAATTTCTATAATTAACGACAAAATATACTCAACTTGTTCCCATGTTAGTTAGCAGACGTTGTTTCATTAAAAGTGGATGCTTTTGCTTTTTAAATAAGTTCATTAACATACAAAAACAACTACAACTTCATTTTTACTCCATCCACCAATGCTGCCTTCTATACAGGAGATATTTGAAGCATTCAACGTTTGAGAAGTAAAAATACCATTTATTTTTCTACAACTACAACTCCCATGGTACATCTGATCAAAACCGTCAGATGGGATCCTGGGCTGTTCCAAAGAACAAAAAGGATTCTCGCTAAAACGTCCAGTTTGTGTTACTCAAAACTTTTAAGAAGTGTTGGGATAATTGTCTCCACCATGAACACCACCTCATCGTTTCCATAATACTGTATTTTCTTTTGTTTGTTGTCTCTTCTTGAAACGCTGACCCGAACACCTGATCCCATACCGTGCGCTGCATGCATAGGTAATATAGGAGCCAATTTAGCAAATAGTTGTGTATAAATATGTGTTTATAGGTCACAGGTGAATGGACGTTCAATCAATCAATCAAATTGTATTTGTATAGCGCCAAATCATAACCAAAGTTATCTCGAGGCACTTTACAGAAAGAGCAGGTCTAGACCGACTCTTTATGTTATTCAAAGAGAGGCCCAACATGAATCACCATGAGTAACACTTAGCAACATTCGGCACATTGGCAGAAAAACGTCCTTTTAACAGGCAGAAACCTCGAGCAGAACCAGACTCATGTTGAACAGCCATCTGCCTCGACTGGATGGGCCGACAATGGGATAGAAGGAGATGCAGGATACAGACAGGCAAACAACAACATATGTCCTTGTTACATCAACAACAGGTAATACATACTTATGGTTACAATGCCAATAAAAACGTATGCCAGCGTTACACCAAATCACATTTATCTATTGTTTGAATTATTTACACTTTGTTTCTGAGAAGTTAATTTTTGTCCTGGCAGTCTAACTACTACAATACCCACGATTCTCGGCTGCTGTCGGTATTTCAAGAGGCCATGTCTCAATGGTTTCCTTATTCTTCTGAAAAATGATGCAGGATGTTTTATTTATTTTGATTTATATTCAATTAAAAGTTTAGTTCATCAGATTCATCAAAGCTCTGTGATTGCTGCTGTGTGGTGAAATGCGTCATGGGAGTTGTAGTCTGTTTTTATACCTTATACAAATGTCTTGTTAGCAGTTTGTCGCTGGATGTCTTGTCTGAATCTCATTCCTGCCCCTCAGAGGATGAACCCTGTGAAATTCTATAGTTATGATGTTTGAAGACTAAACTTCCACTTTTAACTTGTTTTTTTATAATAAAAAACACCTTTACTCTGAAACGAGGAAGTGCTCACTGACTTGTTGTGTTTGGATTCCTCTGACCTTTAGTTTTGAGCGCCCACTTGCTCGGGAACACCCCTGTCTCTGAGCTGTCTGTCATCAGTGGGTGGGCGGGGATTGACCTATGACACTCATCAGAACATACCCACCTATATAATGTGGCAGGAACTGGTCGACCCACTCATCCCCCTGACCTTTGACCTTTAGTGAGAACCACACAGGCTGCTTTTAAAGCCCTTTGTGGAAGTTATGAGTGTTTATGACCTTAAACGAGACTCATTAAAATGTTTTTGTTCTTTCTTTTGTCTTGCTCGTTTTGTGTTTTTTTCCTGCTTTGTTCCCTCTTTCTTCAGTTTTGTTTCCTTCTGCGTGCATTGATGGATCCTTTATTTAGCGCTTCTTCATTTTTTTGGTTGATGTTTTTTGACCCAGTAACAATGGACCACAAGCAGACTTTTCTTAAAGAGTCGCACACAGAACAGAGCTTCGAACAACTGAGGTGAAAACAGGAAAAACTAATGAAAAAGTTTTTTAAAATTTATTTTTAATGATTAACAAGATCTAATAGACAGTGTTGTGACCAAGTCATCTTTGCTCAGGTCCCAAGTAAGTCTCAAGTCATATTTTCTTGGGCAAATCAAGTCAAGTCACAGGTCATGTCAAGTCAAGTCGAGTCGAGTCCTTAGTTAAAGCAAGTCAAGTCCCAAGTCAAGTCACTTATTTTCCACCCGAGATCCAGCACTCTTACCTGTAGTATCCGCTCTTTATAAAGAGAAAAGATGAGGTGTTAGCAGCTCGTCTAATAATGATATTATTGGCCAGTTTATATAACTTTCAAAAAGTATGACAATGAATTGTATCTGTGTTATCTTGGCACAGACGCAGCCATGATGATGGTCTGCTATGAGACCGTGTTGAGTAGTAACGAGTACGATTGATGAGGATTCTCTTTGGGGGCTTTGATGTTGCGTGTTGCCATAGTGTACAGGGAGCTTTTTGAGTCGTCCATTCATGATTCCCAGTCTGCGCTGCATACATACTTGATAGTTAGACAGAAACTTGACAACACTGAATTTGATCATTTTATATTTAACAGCTAACATTCCAACTTATGAACACACGCAAGTCATCCAAGTCATCATGCCTCAAGTCAAGTCTCAAGTCATTTATCTTTTTGCCAAGTCGCAAGACATCAGAACAGTGACTCAAGTGAACCTGGATCTGAACAAGGAACCTTCTAGCTGTCAGACGATAGCACTAACCACTGCACCACCATGCTTCTCCTAAATAAACATTTAGGAATTAATAAAGAATCTCCTCAATCAATCTGATACTTTTTTTTTCAGAGTACCTATTACCTGGCCCTCTCAACCCCGCCCCACCAGCTCCACAAAAACCGTAAGTGACGTGTTCATGCTACGTGCATCCCTAAACGACTAAAGGGGCCAAACTAGGACACAAAAGAAAATGTAACAATAGAATATAATTCTTTATAGTCCTTTGTCAAGTTCGTGCAAACTGACTGACTTATAACAGGTAGAACTAATCGTAGTGTAGTATTCAGTGTGTTTTTAGCACACACACAAAGACACACATACACACAGAGGTTGTAATAAACCTGAAACTTATAGATCAGTGAAATCATTGGTGTGATTAGCTTAAGTGCCAATTTACACTCATGCAAATATACAATTCTGTTCAGGCACTCTTAATTACCTTTAAACTGAATCCACCACCTTTTACTCAAATGAACCAAAATGTTCTCATGACCACAGGAAGTCCTGAACTTTGTATCTAAACTACCATCCCGACTGTTTTTCATGTATAAAGACGGTTAAAACACACACGTGTGTTCACAAATCAGAGACAATTAATATTGATTGTGTTGTAAAAAATCAGTGAAGCTGCTTTAAACGAACATAATATCCATTATAACCAAGATTCTTTTTTCAATGTCTGAATGCTTCTTTGTTCCAGCTGGCTTGTGTTGTGATGCTGGACAGTAAACACTCACACACACACACTCACACACACACACACACACACACACAGGGTTCATCAGCCTGCAGTTTACTAGACAGAAGGATGAAGCTCTCAGGTCTCAGTCAAACATACTGAAAACCTTTTGTCCCGTGTTTATTCACTTCCTGTTGCGTGTCGGCGTCAGACTGTCAGGAGTCGCGGTTCGAGTTCGTCGGCCCGGTCTGAAGAACAACATAAAAACAAAAGACAAACATCTTCTCTCTCTCTCTCGGAGCAGGAACAACAAATAGTCCTCATCCCTTACTTTTTATTTCCTCAACCTTCCTTAAACATTTATTCTGTCCTTTCCTTGCCTCTGTAAAGCACTTCTGATTGCGTCTGTGTTTGAACTGTCCTATAAATAAAGTTTCCTCGCCCGGCCTATAAAAATTCTTTAGCCATCAAATAACAAGCTTCACTTTAAGGTCAATCTGTGGTCA
The DNA here is from genome assembly GCF_022749685.1 of Semicossyphus pulcher. Classification (NCBI taxonomy): domain Eukaryota; kingdom Metazoa; phylum Chordata; class Actinopteri; order Labriformes; family Labridae; genus Semicossyphus; species Semicossyphus pulcher. The sequence goes on from NW_027211603.1 coordinate 2,796,857, forward strand.
AAATTCTGCCGACTTCCTGAGAAATTCACCTATTTGGCAACCATGTCTGAGGTTTACATCTGTCTGTTTCTCTGTGAACATGTTTGCGTGTGAAAGTTGTCTGTAAAGATAAAACAGACAAAATCAGCAGGACACTGCAACCTCCAGCATCAAGCGATGAGTTTAATAAAGTTTAATGAAAGAGTTAGACAGTGTGTCTGTGCAGTCAAACAATATCAGATGTCCTTTAAAATGAGTAGAATAAAAGTACAAACACAATAACATATTGGTATTATACTGGTTCTGCAACATCCTTCTCTTTTCTCTGCCTGTTTTAATTTTTGTTCAACAACTTACTGTGATGTTTCTGATTAATGGGTTAGACCACAGTAGCATGTTCTGCATCTATACCTGTGTCCCAATCCAGGGGCTGCAGCCTTTGCAGGCCGTATTTAAAGGCTGATTGCGTCACAGAAGCGTGTCGAAGGCTGTCCCAATTCAAAGGCTCCTTCAGATGCGGCTGACAAATGTGTTGAGATGCATTGCGCGCCAATTCAGATGAAATGGCGGCCTTTTACACAGCCGTTTTGTTTTATACCCCTAATGTTTACTTTAATCACAAGTGTAAATCACTTTGAATTACTCACCCTCTGTGACAGGTGCTATATAAATAATGTTTACTATTATTATTATTATATCTCAGGCTAAGATAATAATAAATAAAATAAAATTTGATTGATTTGATTGATTGATAATTCTGCTGTAAAGTTTGGCATTTTAATATGGGCCTCAATGGAGACTGACTCACTATTGGAGACAGCCTCTAGTGGACGCTCGAGGAACTGCAGTTTTTGGCTCTTCACTGTTGGCTTCATGCCATAACGAGAGGTTGTAAAGATCTTTCTTGCTGATAGAACTCGGTCATCAGATCGGAGCAGAAGAACTTAAGTTGTGACGTAAATGTTTTAAATAAGAAATGTTGTAATTGAGAAATGACCTTCTCAGGAACTTGACTGAACTAACCACAGACATTCAACTGGTTTATGGACTCATCTCCTCTTCCAGCTGGAGCATCTGCATCCAATGGGAAACTGTTAAATGCTGCATTTCTAGTTATTAACACTGTTTAAAAATAGCATTTGGATTATGTAGGAGGTTTCCTTGAATCAGGGATCTGAGCCTTGAAGTTCAGGGTCCACTTTTGGCTGTCCATCCGATACCTGCAACCAAATGAATAAAACTGACATAAGAAATAATAAATGGATGGAGATAACAAGAAATGGATTAAGCTGAAAACTCTGGCTCTAGCTAGAGTGATGGGTGTTGGCGGTGCCTGACGCTGCCTTGGCTCTGCAGCACAAGGTCAGGAACTTCAGTCATGATATTCAGTGTACAGACTGTTTTGGTGAGCCATTCCTTGACAGATTTACTCACACTTTCCTCCTGCACTGTTCACATTCTCCCATATGAAGCCTCTAAAAGCAGCCCTGATCTGTGATAAGCCCCTGCACCATCTTAATCTCCAGTAAAAGTGAGGGAAATGAGCATGTGATTGCAGCGGCTGATGGGAAACCCACAGTGGCGTGTTTGTTTAGGTGACATTTTCACGGTTTCAGTCTTAGCATATGACTACTGGAGTCAGCTTAAAGAAGGTAATACACAGTTAGTGATTTCTAAGAAGGCCCGTCCTTCATGTGGACTCAAGAGGGTCACACATGGGTCAACTGGTTTGGGATCTTTATGTTTAAGCTGATTGGACCTCATGCTAGCCAGCTAATTCTAGCGGATAACGAGCACCAGGACGGCGAATGGTGTGAGGTAGGTTATGAAGAAGTAATCTACTGGCTTTACCTTGACCTGCTTTCATGCTAAATCTGAAAACAGAGGACAAATAGAGGTCACATAGAGGTCCACGAGGGTTCAACACATAGTTGCTACCTGGAGTGCAAGGTCCAATTCGTCCACCTAGCTGTATGTGAAGGATCTGGCTGATTAAACCTGATTAGCTTAATCACTTCCTGTAATTAATGTTGGAAAATGTACCCTCTTGCTTTCTTTCTGAGAGTGACATGTTCAGATGGATAAAAATTTCATACCAAACCAAGCTGGAGTCAAGATGTAGTTAGCCTAGCTTAGCATGAGGACTGGAATAAGGGAAACTAGTCTGGGTCTATCCAAAGTTCAAAAACACCTCTAAAGTTCAGTCAGCCGTTGAGCAGGTGGTGTACAGTGGGTTTATTAAGACCATAAATTCATGAGTCAAAGTTTACAAAATGTGGACCTCAAATCTGTGGATTTACTCGACAGAAATGCAAATCCACAAATAACGGCGAAAATAAACTTAACGAGAAGTCTCGCTCTGAAATCCTGCGGGTGGTGAGATGTTACCTGAACAGGACGGTGGAAACGTGAGCTCAAGTTGGAGAGAGGATTTGTTCACGTTGAGGACTGCCAGCAAGAATATATTTCAAAAGCCACGGCTGAAATTTACCTGATCGACGATGAAGATGAGGCTGTTCAGGTAACATCTCACCACCCGTGAGATTTCAGAGCGAGACTTCTCCTTGAGCGAGACTTCTTTTTTCTGGTTTCACAAAAAGGATCATACTCTTTAAAAAAAGGGCGATCTTTGTAGGGATCATTTCCGTATTGTTGTCGGACACTCTGTCTCGGATCCCATCGGCTATAGTCTGAGACGATGGAGCTTCTGGGAGGAGAAGAACACTTTTAAAATGCTCGTTTGTTGAACGGAGGTCGGATCGATCTGATGCATTCAAGGAAGTCGGGAAATCTGAACGGCTTTCTACATTTCTATGTAGAATCTGTAAATAGAGATTATCGGACAAATGGAGGAACAATCTGAGCCTGTCAGCGGCAAAAACAAGCGCTTTTAGTGGACGTGCTTTGATCAGTTCCAGGTCTGCGGCAGAGGAAGAGACAAGTGTGGTCGAGCGAAGAGGTGACAAACAATTAAACCTCAATAAATACTATAACTAAACACACATCAACTGTCTTGTCTCATTTTTTTTACCAGTGTAACTGGTATTTTATGTACCAGTACACCTCCGTATTAGCAACTATTTGTATGCTTATTAAATAAACCTGTCGGATACAATATCCGACCAAAGGGCAAGGTTAGACGAGAGGTTGCTGTACGTGTGTGTGTTAGGGTTTCTCTGTGACGGGGCAGTTGCCCCAGGGGATTAAGTTGCAGCCATTGTGGCCATATTGCGGCTACGACAGAGGACATCTACTGGACCGATTCCAAAAGTTTTTGTTCCCATGAATCATTTCGACACCCAAAGTTGTAAAAAATAGGGCCCATAGAAGTTGATCAACAGAGAATAACCCAACACAACATTCACTGCATTTTAAAATCTGTCGGAATCTCAGGGGCAAAATGAAAAACATTTAAGGCGACACTGCAGCCAAAACACTTCCTAGAAAACACATTAGTCTGTTGGTATCCATCAAAGATCATGATGATGTGTCCACAAACAATTCTGTGACAATGTCAGACCTGAATGCATCTCTCGAGCATTCCTCTAAATATTCTGAGAACGTCACGGTCTTAAATGTCCTTCTGATTTATTTTCTTTGTCTGCTTCGCTGTCTGTGTTTTTTCTCTTTGTTTTTCTTTGTCAGAACATTTGTCACTCTGCCCTCCTCTTTGTCATCTTTGGCCTTTTCTTTTGTTGTTTTGTGTCCAAGAGGAAATACATTTCCACAGCCCTGGCTTGTAAAGATTGCGTTTTGAGAAAACTACAAGACGAGATGACAAAGTAAAAGTTGTTTTTTTTACCCCAAAACTAAGCAGAGACTGTGGACGACAAAGATGTCATTTGTACAAATAAAGTCAAATGACCTTTGACCCTTAAGCCACGTTAGCAACAAAGTTTCCAGGAACTACCTTTCAAGGAACTAAAAGGTTCCCTCAGCCCATTGTCTGCATTTGTCTAAAGAACTGCGATGAATGAAGGAAAATTAATCATCTGACCTTTGAATTACTGCAAATTAAAAGCTTTATTTTTATACCAAACACCCCAAAGATTTCCAATTAAAGCGTAAATGCTCAGTAGAGCCATGACTTTGTCGTCGGTACGTCTACCATCTGCCTCCTCTGTCACTCCACTGATGTGTTCAAAAAAACAAATGCTGGTTTGTGGCTGCAGATTTTAGAAAATGACTGCAGAAGAGTATTTAAAAAATCAGTAATGTTAATAGCGCAGGCCCCAAAGTTCCTACACTTTTTAAAGCACTACCCCCAAAAATAATGTCCCCGAGGCTTCATTTAGACCCCGGTCCCTGCGGCGGAAACGCCTCCAAAGGTTCATCGTCCCTGGTCAAAAGTTCCTGCGGTGGAAACACGGCTTGATTTAACCTCACACAGCCGCTCTTTATGGATGTTTTTACAGTGGGGGGAGGAGATGCCGTACTGACAGACAAACAACTGTTAAATCAGATGTTTTATGACTTGGAAGAGATAGAAGGAAAGAAACACTCCTTCATTGTTTCCTCGAACTAAACACAACACACCAACAGACCTCAGAACAGGGCTCTGCCATGACGTATCACGTTGATCTGAACGATGAAGGTGGGGCTGATTTAAAGAGTTACTAAAAAGTTATTTAGTTGTTTAATAGTCAAATATAAATACAAGATATAAAAAAACGAATAAATTGTGATTTATTTCATGGATTAATCACTTCAGGATCCAACAGCTGCCTGTTTGTTCCTCGTCTCTGTGAAGCTCCTCCTATCCACCAGATGTCCTCAGACTTCCCCACCTTTCCCAGTCACGTTACTCCCACTTCCACCTGCTCATCCTTATTTGACTCTGCTTCCACATGCGTTCGAAATACCATACTATACACTTCATACTGCGTTGGGCAGTAGTCTGTAGTATGGAGAAGCTTTTCAAATTCATGTTGCAGTATGCTACGCCAGGCGGAAGTAAACAATAACTGCCGCTTCTTTAGCTACAGCGCCCCCTTCTGCTGGAATGCTGCTGCTGTCCGTCATTTCAGCTGCCACTGTGATGTTCCAACGCTTTGCATTGTGGGATACAGTAGGCGAGGCAGACTGGTCCGATGCATACTGGAGATTTTCTCCGATACTGCACATTTTGCTTTTGTTTGTTTCTACTACACTTTAGCCACATCAGTGCATACTGCTAGGATAGTGTGGCATTTCGAACACAGCAGTGGTCTCCAACTATTTGGAAACGTGATTTCCTGCCGTCAAGTCTGAACAACTACAAAGGTAGAGATTTTTTTTCAAGGCTTGTCACAGAAACATGGTGGTACGTTTTATGAATTGAATGCCCATCTGTGTTATTGTTGGGGTTCATAAATATTGTGTTGGATGACACAAACAAACTAACCAGTCAAGGCACAATAGATCAGCATCTCCTGAGTCCTGCATGGAAAAATTACTGTTTTCATGGGTCTTTGTTTGGGGAGTAGGCGGGGCTGCTCCTCCGCTGCTCATCCGCTGTCCTCACCTACGTCTGCAGCGCGCACCTGCTTTCAAACACATTGTCATCGGCCTCATAAGGACAGTCCTTGTAACACGTCGCCCACAGAAGCGTTGACCTGATGCGGTCAGCCACATACGAGGTTTTGACCGAGTCTTGTTTGAATGAAGTCTGGTGGCTTTGAAGAGAGCGATGTGAGGGCTTTTTTCTGGTTATGAAATCCTCTTCCTCTGAAACAAAAAGGTCTGTCTCTGTAGGGATCCTTCCTGTTATGATGTCACACACTTAGAATAACAATCTGAGTCAGTGGAAACAACAAGAACTTCTAGTGAACGCACTTTGATCGGATGCATTTACCCTGAAAGATTACGTTGCAGCTGTTTCACGGCTGCCAAAGAATTTTTGTACCTATTAGTCATTTAAAGGTTTTAAAAATAGCAGAGTGGCACTTTGAATTTCATTTTCATTAATGGCATCTGTAACCACTGAACCAGACCAGGCTGAAAACTACCCAGAAGCCCCCTCTCTACGGCGTCTCCTCTGGATCTGCTGCTTTCCAAAAGACTCCAAACTCTCTCCTCTGCTTCCTTCTCGCTGTCCAAAACTCCTTTTAAACTACTTTAAAAAAACCTCCTCCTCCCCCTCCTCCTCCTCCTCCTCTCCTGCAGATCAGAGCTGGCAGATCCCAGCGCCGAGGGGAACGTCCCGCCTCAGCTCCAGATTTTTCTTTTTTTTTAATTATTTGCTCTCCCTGTTGAATTTTATTTGCTCTTGTCGGGGTTTTGATGATGAACAGCCGAGCAGCGCTATCAGCTCTGCCGGGAGGAGGCCGAGGGGCGAGGGAGGGGCGGTGGTGTTGGTGGGTTAAGGCAGGGATCCAGGCTCACTGACTCTCAGGTTACTTTTTTCATTGAATACAACAAACATTTACTGACTTTGAAAATGGAGAGAAGCAGCTTGTTTGGAAGAAACAGCTCAGTGAGTCACTCCAGGTGATAGTTTCATTATTTACATCCCCAAAAAATCTACGTTATTAAGTTAACCTGATTTTCTCTCTCATTCCGTCTATCTGTCCGTTTGTCTGTCTCTATATCTCTCCATCCATCTGTCAACTTTCATCTATCTCCTCGGCTGCCTCTCTCTTTGCCTGTCTGTCTGTCTGTCTATCTTTTCATCTGTCTCTCTCTTCGTTTGTCTCTTCATCTGGCCGTCTGTCTGTCTCTCAGTCTATCTGCCTCTCCCTCTGTCTGTCTGTCTGTCTGTCTGTCTGTCTGTCTGTCTGTCTGCCTCTCCCTCTGTCTGTCTGCAGCGGGTAGGACAAAGTCCGTCTGTCCTAATCTGATTTGTGGGGACTTGGAGGTGATAAGCTTCAGGCCAGAGTCGAGGGACTGAGAACCAAAACCTGCACACAGCCAACAGCTGATCACAGGGAGGGGGGCGTTCCAACTCTCTTGTAATCCAGATTTCTTGTCCTTTTCCTCTGTTTCTTCCCTACACACGCCTCCTTTCCTACCTCTGTCCTCTGTTCTGTACTTTTCCCCTTCCTTTCCTACCATCTTCCTTCCTTGTTGTCTTCTTCACTTCCACCCTTCCCTACCAAGTTCTTTCCTTTTGTACTTCCTGCTTCCTTCCTATCCGCTTCTTTACTCCTTGTCCTTCCCTTCTCTGTTTCTTCCCTACTTCCTCCCTTGCTATACAACCTCCTGTCTTGATTCCTTACTTTGTCCAATCCTTTCCCACACTCTTATTTGCTTTCCTACCTCCTTATTTCCTTCCCTACATCTTCCCTCTCTTCTTTCCTTGCCTTGTTCTTTTCTTCTAACTGTCTTCCCTATCTGCATATTTCCTTCCCTTCCTCCTCCCTCCAATCCTTACTTCCTATAACTTTCCTCCCTGTCTCCTCTTTTCTTCTGTCTCTCTTTCCTTTGCTCCTTTGCTCCTTTGCTCCTCTCACTTATTTTATGCCACCTTTTATCCTCTTTTCCACGCTCCTCTGCCGCTCTTCTTCGTGTTCGTCTTTGGATGCTCTCCGTGATGATGGTTGCAGAGTGTTGCCTCATGCAGCAGACCTGCAGAGGGAGATCAGAAGCAGCTCTAACTGCTTTAGTCATGACTTTCTCTCCAGCAGCCTGAACGCTGCCGTCTTTAATATTTCAGGCGGCTGCTGCCGGCGCGGCATTATCGCACCATGATGACATTTAGAGGCGAGGAGGTGTAACGCTGCTCCGACACGACTGCAGGACACAAACAGACGATGAGGAGAGGAGAAGAAGAAGTACTTACATCCTTCACTTTAGCTGAGGATGTCGATAATAAGATCATTTCAGGTTAAGGAAAAGTTAACGCAAGTTATCAGGCAGGATTTTACCATCAGTCAGAGTTCACGTCTTTAAAACTCTTCACACTCTCAGCAACACGAATCAGTGTGACTGAACTGAGGAGAACTTTTCAGTGTGTCACACAACATGCCTTCAGTGTGCACAACATCATAAATAATTTCTCTGCGTACTTAACCTCAAACTGACTCGTTTAAATGCTTTAATAAAAACTTTAAATATGCCTAAATGTTCTTCATCAGGGGTCAACAACCAGCTTCAACTGTCTGCCATCTTTTTCCTGAGGGGGGCAACATGCAGTGTTGCTCAGACTATCAGCGATGACTTTCTCCTGACACCCTGACGTTGCATTAAAATTGCTCAAACCAAACTCCATTTAAAAAACATTCATTTTAAGAGTTCTTTTCCTTGTCTTATCTTAAATGCAGACGTGTTGATGCAAATGGTCCCCGTGATTTGTGAGCTGCTGTAACGAGTTAATTTCCCCTGTGGGGGATCAATTAAGCTTATCTTATCTTATCTTATCTTATGAGAACACAAGGCTGACAATCGCTTCACTTATGGTTTAAAGCTTTATAGGATCAGTCGACATGAGGCTCATGTTTTTGTTTTTAAAAGTTAAACTGATTTTTAAAACTTGTATTGAAGTCCAATGTCCTTTTTTATCCTTTAGCTGACGAGTGCTGCACGATTATGACCAAAATGATAACCACGATTATTTATTAAGATTCATTTTAGGTACAATTATTTTTTATTCTACTTCCACATTTAAATAATCAGAGCTTTGTGTTGCATTCCAGCTCAAATTTTGCATCAAACTAAGACTTAAAATTCTATAACTGACTGGAGCATCTTTGCATTGGTGCATCATGGGTAATTTCAGTGTGTCTTTGGGAGTTGGGTGGATTAGGTGTCCCACTGTGCAGCGTCTCTGTTCTGGATGTCTGCCTGGACGCTGGAGGACGGGGAGCAGCTCGTTCTTCCTCTCGGCCTTCACACACTCATCATGCTGCACTTTGTGCTGGTTCGCGGCGCAGACGCAGGTTTGTGACCTCTTTGCATAATTTTTTTCTTTTTTAACATCACTTGTCCTAAACCTGAAACACCTCCAAACAAGCACTGACGAGCCGCTTCAGGGGACCAGCTCTTTGACTCTCTGACACACATTTGACTTCAGTTTCTCCGACCGTCTCTGTTGTTTACTCTTCCACTCTAAACTGCCGCTGCAAAGTACATGCTCGTGACATGACATGCCAGCTCCCCCAAAAGTGAAGCCCTAACCTCTCCATCGCCCCCTGGGGGAGGGGCTGTTAGTTTAGGGAGCGCTTGATTTGATATGCAGCAGAGTTTTCTTGGGGCGGAGCATTTTAAATGTCAGTTTCACCGTCATCATGTTTATTTAATTGTGGGAAGACAAACTCATGATCAGGATTAATATACTTTTACACAAACGTTTCCTTTGTATCTCACGATGAGACTTTAAATACCATGGATGGTAGCTTGATGTCCTTTGCACATGTGGCTCAGTTAACCACTGTTAAAGTCTGCTGATATAAGTTCACATGTGTTCATATTTTACATCCATCCTTTCAGGCTCCTCTTTTCCTTCTCTTCCTTCTGCTTTCTTTTCCTACTTTGTCCTTTCCTTCCAAGCCTCCTCTTTTCCTTACCTCATCCTTCTAACCTTTACTTTCCCTTTTCATGGTCTTTTTTTTCTATCTCTCTTTCTTCTTGTCCTACCTCATCTTTCCTCCCCAAAAAACCCTCTCTTCTAGCTTCCTCTCCTATCCTCTTCTGTCCTCCTCGTCCATCTCGTCTGTGTTTCTTCCCCTCTGCACCTCCTGCCTCCTTTCCTCCCTCAATTCCTACAGTTTACGGATGCTTATATTCTGCATGGATCTGTGTGTGTGTGTGTGTGTGTGTGTGTGTGTGTGTGTGTGTGTGTGTGTGTGTGTGCACGCTGCGTGCAGACTTTCCAACCCTGAAGTTAAGAGATGCATCTCTCAAAAACGGAGAAACCAAACTCAAGCATCAAAAGTTTTTCACTGTGGAAATGTCTCCATCACTTCTGCAGCATGTTAGTTTGCATCAGACTGTTGGGAGTTTAAAGTCAGTGCCTCCTGTTGGTGGATTTCCCTGCTCTCAGATCAGCTAAGTCATGCTGTAAAGAAAAAATCCACTCAATTAAAATCTACATATAACTTAAAAAACTGTGTCATGATCCTCAAACCACACAGAACGATGGAGGTGAAAGGCCGAACAGCCATATTTATCAAATATAAATATATTCTGTCAGTAAACACATAAAAAAGGTTCAATATTTCTCTGTAAATTCCTCAGAACTTTAAACCTGTGATCTGTGTGCAGAAGGTGACACCTGGTGGTCACAAGTAGGAGTGCATTTATTTTCTTCCTCCTTTTTGATGAGTTCACTGTTGCCACATATTTATTATCTTTTTTTATTGTAGTTTTTACTTTTTGTTTCTAAAAAGTCCTTTTTATTGACTTGAAAACAATTCCTTGAACTGCAGTTTTTTATATTCAGGCCTTTTGGGCGGATTTGGAGCCAGAGTGAGGGTCCAATCAGACAGAGCCTGCAGAACGTGAGACGCACCACACTGCTTTTTCTGTTGAAGCCTACAGTGAAAGAAAGAGTAGCTCACTGCCCCTTTTTTTCTACTGTTGTTAAGTCAACTACCCAATGACAGCTGTCATTAACCTAACCGTTATATTTCAAACTGACATCCTTTCAACCGATTGGACAATGACAAAACGACCATGACGTCGGGGGCTTTTCTGCTTTGAGTTTAAGTTTTTTCAACTCGAGGCGCTCAGAACGGAAAAATGCAAGGCGTTCTGCAATGCTAAAGCAGCGCGCAAAAAAACTCTAATTGAAAAAAATGAAAAAAATCCCCCAGCTGCTAAAACGCGTTCTGTCTGATCGGGCCAAAAAGCTCCTATTAGGAAATGTCTGTTTGTGTTGATTTTGGCGCCCCCTGTTGACAACGCTGTACCTCTTACCTCTTTGCTGATTTTGTCCTGTTCATGCTTAAGTGGTGTTTTTTAACAAAAACTTCCATCCTGCTTTCTTTAACAGTCACATGTATCACTCACTTTAAATTTTGGGGCAGGAAAATGTAAACAAAGGCAGCGTGCAGTTCATCGCTTTGTCTCACCCCCCCCCCCCACCAGCAGTTTCAGGCATTAAAACTAACTATATAGAAATAATCAATGTTGTCGCTGATGGTCTGGTTTGCTTTTGCAGGTCATATAGAGGCATCAGAATTAATTTCAGTCTGTTTCATGTTTCAGATTTTCATGTAAATAAATGTCTGTTAAGTCTCTGTCTATCGCCGAATGAGGTAACACAATGGGGGTTGAGCCTGTGGCCCTCTGATGAAAGCCTTTGTGCACTATATAGTATTATTATGGACTGAGAGTAGGGTAGGCGGAGCTAAGCGGCTGCTTTTCCGCTCTCTGCGAGTGTTGCGAGTAAACAATAATCTACTGTGGCTGAACAAACAAAGAAAAGATGGATGACTACAGATACAACTTCAACAAGAAGTGAAAATCCAAAGAAAAAGAAACAAACTCGACGCTCAGATGAAGCAAACAGTCTGAAAAGGAAAGCGACCAACAGCGGGGAAAATCAAGAGTTACAACCGTTACAAAGGGAGCCAACCGTGGACGTCACATTGGGAAGTGTCCACTTGCAATTTCCGCACATGTCATTAGGTGGCGCCCAAGCGAACGAAACTGAAATCTTTGAGATCATCAGTTTAAGATCAGATAAACAGTTCATCTTGTTCATTTAACATCTGAGTTTGTTTGATCCCACTAAGAAGTCATTCTGTAATCGATTGTGTTGCTCTGCAGGTATCCACCCCCGCTTGTTCTAACATGCTGACTTGCTATTAAATGACCTAATGTTTAATCTTTCCCTGATTTTGTTTACTTTTATTTTTGTTCCTTTAATCATGTTTCTCCAGCACATACTCTCCTCCCCGGGTCGACGTTCAGCAGAGATCAAAACGCACCCTGCTGATGTCATGGTGATGTCATGCACTCTGAGCAAACACACAGGTTTTTGTAAAAGCCTCACAAGTTGTCTCTCAAACCTGTGACGACAGATGAAGTTCAGGCGGAAACTAGTTCAGTATGACTGTAACTTATTAAGCACAGAGACGTTTTTTCATCAGCCAGGAGCATCTTCCCCCTGAGGTGGACCTCCTGCTGACTCCTGCAGAGGCCTCCCTGCAGAGCTGCTGCTGTCTCTTCTCTGTCCCTGCCATCTTCTGGCTCGTTCCTGGGTTTGCCTCCGCTATTGTCTGTCTCGTTTTTGGCTCAGTCCGGGTAATCTTCTGTCTCTCTTCTGGGTCGGGTCCCTGCTATTGTTTGACTCTTTTCTGTCTCAGTCCCAGCTTTTATCTGGCTCAGTCCTTGCTCTCTTCTCTATTTTGGCATAGTCCGTGCTACACTCTGGCTCTTACGTGGCTCTGTCTTAGTTGACAGTTTCTGGCTCAGTCCTAGCTATCATCTAGCCTGGTCCTGGCTTGCTTCTGGCTCTTCTCTTGAGCCATACTCTGGCTCAGCCCTGGCCAGCGTTGGGATCTTTCCTCTGCCTGTACTTGCAATCTTCATGCTCTTTCCCAATTAAGTTCTGTTGTCTTCTGGCTCTTTCCTGGCTTGTGCCCCTGCTATTGTCCGACTTGTTTCTGGCTTAGTCCCGGCTACCTTCTTGCTCTCTTCTAGAAATCTCCTTGTACTTCCTGGGTCTGTCCCGGCTATCTTCAGGCTCTTTCTTGGGTTTGCCTCTTCTATCGTCTGTCTCGTGTTTGGCTCATTCCGGGCAATCTTCTGGCTCTATTTTTGGCTTAGTCCGTGCCACACTGTGGCTCTTACGTGGCTCAGTCTCAGCCGGCATTTTCTGGCTCCGTCCTAGCTATCATCTAGCCCGGTGCTGGCTAGCTGCTGGCTCTTATCCTGGTCCATCGCAGCTATCGTCCTGCTCTTTTCTGGCTATTCTTTCAGGCCATACTCTGGCTCAGTCCTGGCTATCATCGGGATCTTTCCTGTGTCTGTACTTGCTATCTTCATGCTCTTTTCTGATTAAGTTCTGGTTGTCTTCTGGCTTTTTCCTGGGTTGTGTCCCTGCTGTTGTCCGACTTCTTTCTGGCTTAGTCCCTGGCTCTTTACTGTCTGGCCTAACCTTGAGATCTTTCCTGTGTCTATACTGACCATCTTCACGCTCTTTTCCAACTTAGTTCTGGCTATCTTCTGGATCTGTCCTGGCCTCTCTTGGCCTGTCCCAGCTATCATCCTGCTTTTTTCTGGCCTCTCTTCTTGCTCTCTTCTAGCAATCTTCTTGTACCTCCTGGGTCATGTCTTTCCTGGCCCTGCTATCTTTTCTGGCCTCTCACTTCTCCAGCTATCTTATTTCTCAGTCCCAGTTATCTTCTAGCTCTTTCCTGGGTCAGTTAAGGCCATCTTTGACTCATTTCTGTCTCTCTCCTATTTCTGTCCAGGAAACTACACATTACACCACCAAACTGACCCTCAGGTCCCCATCCTGAGCTCAGTCCAGCTCTTCCCGGGTTCAGTTAGTTCAAACCCCCTGAAGTTTAGCACTTGGTCATGTTACAAAGAGCGGGGAGGCTCTGTGTTTTCTGTGTGGTCCAGGGGGTCTCAGATTTGGATCTGTGCGGAGCCTCAGCTTTCTGCTGAGCGGGGCCGTTTGGTTTATGTCGAGCAGTTTTAATACACCATCGAGGGGTTCTCAGTGATTCAGGCTAAAGGAAAACAAATGACAAACTAAATGTGGACTTTGGACGGACATTCGATAGCAGACACCTCCGCAGGCTGCAGTGGATATTTTACAGCTCTTCAACAAATGTTTGTCCTTTGTTTCATCTTGTAGTGATCAATACTCTCACCACACACACACAGAGAAATCATATAATCCACTTTTTGCTGAAAAAAATAAACAACATACCTTAATAGGTATTGCAAACACAACTATAAACATGGTAGTCTTACCTAAATACATGCTGACAACATTATATTTTCCAAGTCAACAAATAAAACAATTCTGAAATCTAACCAGTGATTGTTTTCCCACTCAAAAGTCCAAATTTTAACCAACTTATTGGTGAATTAAACAAATTAAATAATTAAAAAGCAAAAAGCACATCCTTAGGTTTGAGACGTTGTACATTTTACACGAACAATTACTTAACTGATGATCAAAATAGTTTCTGATTAGCTGTCAGCAAACAGAGTTTGGTATTTGACCAATGGTTTTCATCTGCAGCCTACTTGTCTATTTACACATGTCTGTGTGTAGAAATCGTAGTTTTCAAACTAAAAAGTACAGCTATAATTGAAGTTTATTGAAAATTTGTTTTAAAAGAAATGCAGTTGAGTTAGGTATCGCGTATTGAATATTAAATTACCGTCATGAAGTAAAAGAACAAGAACACAATTTTCGCGTCACGGCCACAAGATGTCACTCTTTCTTTTAAACGCAATTAAACGACCAAATAAACCCTTCGCGTTCGGTTTCGAAGTTTGTACTTCAGCGGCTACAGTAGTTATAGTAACAACATGGCGTCCGACAGTGACAGCGACGAGGATTTTGTGACTTACGGGACTCCTTTGGAGCCTCTGGACGAAGGTAAATTCATTTTAATGTACCTGTATCCCGCACGTATGCACTTTAAACATTCTCGCTGTTTCTTGTGTTGAGAAATTAACCAGAAAGTCTCAAGCGGCCACTTTGAGATGCTAAGCTAATGACTAGCTAGATAGCTAATCACAAGCTCATAGGCGTTAAACCAGGCTTCATTCAAATAATTGTTTGTTTTCTGTAATCGTGTATACCAGCTGAACGGATATGTCAGTGGATTGCCAGTTAAGATATTTTATGAATTGTCACTTTTATATGGTTAATCCGGCTGACAAATGATTCGCAAACCCTGTTGGAATTTCATTCAACCCCCGAGTTTTGTTTTGTTGTGACTCTTAACCGTTAACTCTATTTTAAACTACAGAGACAGGAAGAGTAAACATTACACAACAGACATTTCTGTTTTGTTTCTGATGATTTTGTACAATTAAAGAGTCTTCGTCATTATGAATAAAGTGCTTGAGACAATATCAACAGTGACTACTCATTTCGAAATACTTCAGTAAAGGTTCTGCATTTGATTATTTGACTTACATAGTAAATGTATTTTCTTCATATTTAAATTCTAAAATATGAGTATACAATTAGCTGATGAATATCTGTAGCAGTAAAAAGTACAAATACAATGTGATTTAGCAACACAGTCCAAGGAGCAGAGGATAAAGAATTCCCCCATGCACAACCTAACCTAATGCAAAAATCTTGCATGTTGTTCAGTTGCTGTTTAATATTTATCTCAGGGTTTTATAAGAACAGTATTGTGTGTATTAAACATGTAGGTCTTCATTTTTACGTTTCTGTGTGTGTTTGTTGTAGACGAGCCGCTGAAGAAACCCGTCCCGCTGCACGAGCAGACAGTGAAGGATGAGAAGGGACGGTATCAGAGGTTCCACGGAGCATTCACCGGAGGGTTCTCAGCCGGTTACTTCAACACAGTCGGCACTAAAGAAGGTCAGTGCTGCCAAATCATCACACCTCCTCACCTGCTCTGACTGTTACCAAAAGGCTGGCTGTTGGCACATTTTCATTTTCTCTTGATAAACTGAGTAATAACTTTATCACTGCGTGTTGCATCTCTTGAGTGGTGGCTCCAAACATGCCCCAGAATTTGGCATAAATTGGTAAAATCTGTATACTGACATGTTATTGTTGTTTTGTGTGTCTGTAGGCTGGGCCCCATCAACATTTGTGTCTTCGCGGCAACAGAAAGCTGAGAAACAAAATGTCAGACCAGAAGACTTTATGGATGACGAGGTACGGCCATCCTGAGAGAGAGAAAGAAAAGTGGTTTTTATAAAGCACCAAAATCTGTGGAAATTCATCTTTTTTTAATGAGTTCTAGTTTTGTGTTGTTGATGATGCAGATTTTAGTGGGTCTGAGTGTTGTTGTTATTGTTGATGTGCGTCAGGACTTCAGCGAGCACGGCATCGCTCCCAGAGAGATCACCACCAGTCAGGAGTTCTCGTCCAGTCGCAGAGACGCGATCAGAGAGAAGGCGAGGGCCGTGAACGCTCAGGCATCGCTAATCCCCGGAGACACTCTGCTGGAGGAGCTGATCGCACCTGCCAGGTAACTGCAGACATCCAAACTGCCCACTGAGAGCCATTAACAGCAACTTCATGAGTCTCTTCTGAGTTGTGTTTGTTTCGTCTCTTAGGCTGTCCATCGGGGTGGAGCTGCTGAGGAAGATGGGCTGGAAGGAAGGTCAGGGTGTCGGTCCTCGTGTGAAGAGGAAAGCTCGCCGACAGCAGACTGGTACGACTTCAGCTCGAAGCTGCTCCTCCTGCAGAATTAATTAAAATCTATCATTATCTGATCCTGTGTGTTTATTTGTATCATGAGGTCTTTGTAACTTTGTAACATCGGTTCTCTCTCCTCCTGGCAGACGGCAGTTCTCGAGTTTACGGCTGTGCGCGGCCCCCTGCTGGATCAGAGGACTCAGAGGTAAGTGAGACAGTTTATTGCCTATTTTGGAGACTTTGGGGTCAGTTGCAAAGATTTTGGTGTACTCAGCAGATAATGTAATAACATCTGATTTCTAAGCCAAGAATTCTTTCTCTGTGTGCCAGTCATTGTTTATAATCTGACTTGCAACTTGAGAATGGAGTTGAGAGATGATCTCCACGACTGGATTGTTATCTGCATTCAGCATTGCACACTATCTGAACCGGCTCATGTCATTAGTAGACCTCTAAATCAAATCAAGGCAGATTTTTTGATCAGCAAATCTTGTGTTGTTGTCCAAATAAGGCTGAGACAGTCAAAGGTACTTCTGATTGTTTCACGTCACTTTCTCTCTCTGCCCGACAGGATGGTGACGATGATGAAGAGTTTGCTCCAGAGGACGTTACTTTTGCACCAAAGGATGTGACTCCGGTGGACTTCAACCCCAAGGTGGGGGTTCAGGGTCTTGGGTACCGTGGTCTGGACCCGGGCCTGGCGCTGCTGGGCGGGGGAGCTGCTGAACACATCGACCTGTTCAGGCCGCAGTCTGAGACGAGGAATCGGCTGTTTGGAGGCGCGCAGAAGGGCTCACGGAGAGGAGGCGTGGCCGGGCAGGTGGGCTCTCTGAAGTCTAAATTAGTATTTAATAGAAAAAGAAAGATTTGAGGTGTAACGTTATGTTGCTGCTGGTGACCTTTGACCTACAGGCGTTCGGGGTCGGGGCCCTGGAGGATGACGATGATGAAGAGGTTTATCACAGAGACTCCATGTCCAGGTACGACACGGTGCTGGGAGGAGAAGAGCCTGGAGACGGCCTCTACGGCTGGACGGCTCCGCAGCAGTACACCAAGAAAAGAGGTAACGGCCTGAAAGAGACCTGGAGGGTCCTGGAAAGTTTGTGGATTTCAGCACATACATTATGTTTTCTTATATATATGAACATTTCTTTTTATTAACCATCAAAAGTAAAGAACATGTTTGTTTTTTTTGTTCAAAGACAAAAGCAAAGATGTGTCGTACCTCGGGAAAATCTTGGAGGGATTCACTCTGGCCCAGAAAACAGCCGAGGAAAAAACTGTGAGCGACTTCAAACATTTTTAGATCTGTTCCTGTCAAATAAACTCCGTCACTAATCAGATTTTCTCTGTCTGTAGATCTTCCCTCCTCCCTCTCTGCCCCGGGACTATCGTCCTGTCCATCGCTTTAGTTCAAAAGTCGATGTTAAAAGTCTATCCGGGGTCAGTCCCGCCCTGGCTGAAGCCCTGAGAAACTCCAGAGGCCACATGGTGAAAGAGGAGCCCGAACAAGGAGGACGTCACCAGCTGGACTCGGGGCAGAGGAGGACGCTGCTGGGAGAAGACGCCCTGCAAGGTAGGAATGAGTCATGCTGGTCTGCAGAGTGATGGATAATAAAACCAGTGGCATTAGTTCGACCAAGTGTAGAAAATCTGCACTAAAATGTTCTGTGGAAAAAGGATGTGTCGATATTTATTAGAAATCTTCACTGATGGATTTCTATGATCCAAGAATCTACAGAAAACATGACCTTCCTCTTCTTCCTAAATCTGGATCAGGTCCCAGTTCAGTCATGGAGCTGCTGAGGCCTGAAGACAGAGAGCGACTGCGCAACCTACGCAACGTGCCCTCTACCAAAACACCTGCCCCGGTCTCCCAGGATGCCTTGCGGGCGGCGGTGACATTGGCGGGGTCACTGGCTGCGAGCGCAGCTACGCGCGCAGGTGCCTCTTCTGGTGCCTCCCCCGGTGTCCAGCAGCAGCAGGAGGCTCTGGCAGCCTGGAGAGGCGTCCAGAGCTCCTCACAGACCTTCAGACCGTTTGAGAAGAACCCCAGCAAACAGGCGCGTTATGAGATGTACCTGGACCGCCTGAAGCAGGGAGATAAAGGTAAGAGGCTGGGTCCAGCGTGTGTCATCATCGACTGCAGCAGACACGTTTCCATCAGAGTTTAGCCAACAGTTTTCGTGTTCAGCAGACCTCCCACAGGCAGCCTCGGAGGATCATTTTCTACCATAATTTTAAATTTATGATGTATCAAAACTATGATATCTGGAGCCTTTATTCTTTTTGCAGAAAGATAAGGCATCCATCTTTTGCTTCATCAAGTTGTTCATTCTTCTATAATGTCATTATGTTAGTTGGGCTGTAAATTGGGGTGACAGCGCACACGCGGCAGGGGGCTGCAGCGATCCCATCACAGGAGACGATTGTTTGCATAATTCTGTTTTGAAATACAAAACTAAAACAAAACTCATGTGACCTTCAGTTTGAACTGACTTTAGTCATCTGAAGCTTTTGTAGATACTCTGAAGAAATGACATCACAATAAGCAAACAAACCATTGCGCTGTTTTTCTATTGCAGCCAGAACGATCGAAGCGCCTTTGTGCTCTGCTAAAAAAAGATACAATCTCAAAAACTGAAAAATAAATTGTTCAAAAAACTTTTGTAATGTTTAAAAAAAAAGGTCCATGTTTATACAATCATAATTGTTTTGGATCAATAAATGTTTTGTGTCTTAATTCAGCAAAATTTGACCCAAAAAAAAAACATGAAATCATTTAATTTTTTTAATTTATGACACAATTTCTGTACTTTTATCTTTTATTATGGTTTATTGACACCTCTTAGATTGTGTTGTATATACTCTCGGGATATAAAGCATTGGAAGATACTCCAAGAAATGACATCACAATTGGGACTGTATGTGCACATTTTGTATTCTGGCCTAGAAGAAGAGTTAGTTTTTACTTACACACACTAACACACTCTACTTTTGCTGTAGAGATGTTGTAACATATGACACATATATTCTTAGATATTAATTTTGTGTAAGACGCCAACAAATACAGACTTAAATATAATTCACACCTGTCTTTGTCTCCTGTCTTTGTGTGTCTCAGACGCCCTGGAGCAGAGTCTGGACCCGGGGGTGACGGAGTGGGAGCGCAGCAGGGAGAGGGATGAGTTTGTCAGGGCGTCCATCTTGTACCGACCCAGCTCCTCTTCGCTAAACTCCCGCTTCACCCGAGCCAAAAAGGAGGAGGACGAGGAAAGCGTGGAGGTCAGCCGGGATCAGGAGGTAAGAGGCCAACTGGGTCATGGTACTTCCATCTGACAACACCTGCTGCTCATGTTAAGACTTATTTATTCATCTGAGTTTCTTTTTGTTTTGTTTGCAGGGCGACGTGGACGACAAACAGGCGGCAGTAAAGATGAAGATGTTTGGAAAAATGACCAGAGAAACATTCGAGTGGCATCCTGATAAACTGCTCTGCAAGAGGTTCAACGTCCCCGACCCTTACCCCGGGTACGTCACAGTTCAGAAATCAGA
Organism: Semicossyphus pulcher; assembly: GCF_022749685.1. Lineage (NCBI taxonomy): Eukaryota > Metazoa > Chordata > Actinopteri > Labriformes > Labridae > Semicossyphus > Semicossyphus pulcher. Next base: position 2,816,628 of record NW_027211603.1, read on the forward strand.
CATTAAACTTTTTTTAACCGAATGTTGTGAATAATCATCTAAATTTACCCGACTGTATCGGACTGTTCTTGATCCCACAGGTCCAATATGGTCGGTATGCCGAAGATTAAGAGAGACAAGTTTTCAGTCTTCAACTTCCTGACTGTGACGGAGAGCAGAGACACACCAGGTACGTCTCTTGGTATCCTGTATAAAACTTACAGGTTAAGTTATTAAAGCTGGTAAAACATTGAATTAAGCAGTATAACATTTAAAATCAATGTTCGGCTGAAGCTCTTTGATGGCCACCGGACAACAAGAAGCTGTGGCTAACAGCTCTAAGTGCTCAGTTTGTTTTTAGGTTTGATTTCCTTCATTTTTTATCGTTCATGAGGTTTTTATCGGAAGCCATATTATCCTCCTCTCTTCAGCAAACCGACCCGCGACTTAAAACCAGTTAAAACACTGAATAAAGCAGCTAAAAGTCAGCGTCTCTTCGGTGCTCAGTTTGGGCTTTGGGGTCTGCAGGTCGAGAGGCTACTAACTTTAATTCACTAGCTGTCTAAAATCCTTTGTCCATTTAAATGTTATCATTTAAGAGGCAATATCAAGACTTGACACTTGGAGGTGGTCAGCTGGAGAAGTCAGGCACACAGCCAGTGCTTACAGACAACCCTGATTTAATGAGACTGTTGCAGATAAATCATGAGACTCAGAGAGGATGATACAAGAGAGAAACAAATAGGTGAAGCTTACAAATCTAACAGCCAAATCTCAATCGACTAACGAGTACAGCCCTCTATTGAAATTGAGATTAATATTCCCACCTGGATGTCTTTATCCTCTGTACTCGCTGCTTATTTTCTCCTCCCTCTCCTCCCTCGTCCTCCTCAGCTCCTCCACAGCCTCCAGAGCCTGGGAAGAGGTCTCGGTGGGACGTCTCAAACCAGAAGAAGGAGGAGAAGAAGAAGAACGACCCGCTGAGTGAGCTGCTCAGCGCTGCACGAAACCAAACCGAAACCAAACTGGAAAACACCTCCCTACCTGCCTTACCTGCCTCCACCAGCACCGACCACCAAACTCCAGACACCAGAGCGGAGGAGGTGAGTCCAGAGCATGTGACCAAACTCACTGTGAATCTAAAGGTCATCATGGAAATCTGACCTTTTGTTCTGTTTATGCAGACAAAGTCAGCGGATCAGGATAAAGCTAAAGACGGTGATGCAGAAGAAGAGGAGGAGGAAGAGGAGGAGAGCAGGCCTCCCATGGATCTGTTCAAGGCCATCTTTGCCGGCTCCTCTGATGAGAAGTCTTCGTCTTCATCAGAAGGAGAGAGCGACGGTGAGGAGAAGGACACAAAGGAGGACGAGGTCCAAGTTCAGCCACAGCTGCTGAACCTCTTCAACATCCCCTCCTCCTCTTCCTCCTCCGTCACCCCCTCAACCACCACCTCCTCCATCACCACGTCCAGCCAACAGACAGGTAGGAACGTCCAAAACTAATCAGAGAAACTTCTGTTTTAGATCATTTAAATGAGAAGTCCACGAGATCTACGCCACAGATTTAGTCAGAGCTTGAGAGGAGAAATATCTCAGGAGAAAGTTTTTACTGCAGAACATTTGTCTGTAAGGTTTAGCATGAATCTTAAACACAGAGACGCACAAAGACGTCACTGCTGACCTGACTCTTATAGAAAGAGTTTGTACAAAGTCTTGAAAGTTTGGGAAATGCTTCGTTGTAGAGGTTGTTTCCAAGGTAAAGAATATGCTTGAATTAAAATATACTTATTAAATAACCAAGATCACACACATGTAAACCAAAAATCCTGGCCTCATATTTGTTTGTTGATATTTTTATTGCTTTGCCAACGTGTGAGGCTGATGTTTTAATGACAACTGGCTGGCTAACGAAAAAAAGAGGGAACTACTTTTTACATATTTTGGCATTTAAATAACCACAAGGTCCAAATATTTGCAATAAAACTGCCTGTTTTTCCACTGGCGGGCTCAGAATGTTATTCTAAGTGTCTGGCAAAATTACAGAAAAGATCCCTGCAGAGATAGACCTTTTGAAGATGCATTTTTAGAAACCAAAAACAGCCCTGACATCGCTCTCTTTAAAGCCACCAGAATAATTTTACCTCTCAGGTTGCTCGTCTTCCACTGCCTTGGTCAGTTAGTTGTTTGTGTTCTTATCTTAACAAACTCACCTAAGCTACCCCAAACAGAAAAACAGTTGTTCAAATTCAAGGTAGGACTTAAGGGTGGAGACGATGAGTTGAGCTGTTCCTTTATGGTTCTAACATTTCCTGCTGTTTGTGTTTCTTTACAAGCCGTGGTAACATCTCAGAACTCAACACTAGAAGAAGAAGAGTTTGGTCCGAAGCTGCCGCCTCCTTCTGCTGCTCCCAGTGAGTCCACGAACATCTGAACATCGAAGACACAAACAACAAGACATCACACTCTTAAACACTGAAATTATTTTACTCCAGCTCTAAAGGTTGTGAGTTATTTTTAAAACCTGCTTTGGGATAAATGTATAAAGACATTAAAAAGATTATTCTCAGGATAATTAATGTTACTAGGAATATGATGTGAAACTGTTGATTCACCTCTGCCTGTTGTTCCCCTGTTCAGCCAGAGGAGGCGCAACCTCTGTCAGTGCCCCCGCTGAGGAGGAGACGCCCAGCAGGAGGAGCAAAGAGAAGAAACACAAGAACAAGAAGCAGCACAAACACAAGAAGGAGAAGAAGGTAGAAAAAGACAAATAAAAATAAGATGGCTCCTTCTCCTCGCTGTTTTAATCTTCCTGCTGACTTTACTGTCATTTATTTTTCCTGCAGAAGAAGAAACACAAGAAGCACAAGCACAAAGGGAAGCAGCAGCAGAAGAAGAGCAAGAAGGAGGCGTCTGACAGCAGCTCGGAGGACACTGAGGAGGACAGCGATGGGGAGGAAGGACATGTGTCCACAGAGGAGCTGCTCAGAAGGTCAGGGGTCACCAAAGCCTTACAGACATTAAAGTAATGAGTGCCATTTTAAAGAAAATGTCTGTAAAAAAAAACAAATAAAGGTGGACATTTTTTTTAAAAAGAAATATGATTAAAGTTGGGTAATTTAGGACAGTTAAAATATAATACTTAGAACTCTAAATTATCGAATGTAATTTGTTTTGCTGATTATAACAATTAAACCAGACTACAGATCTTATCAAACAAACACTGACACCAAAAAGTTTTATGCTTATACAGCCTTTTAATTTTATACTGTGTTACTTACTGTTAATTTTGTTCAGTGCCTTATGTAAATCAGTTTGATATGTCTTTTTGTTTGAAATAAATGTATGAGAGTGTCTCTCAGTCTGTCTTAATAAATCTCTTTGTGCGTCTCTCCTTACAGACTGAAAAGCGTTAAGTCACGTGAGATTTGGTGAAGAAGCAGGAAGTGTGTCCTCTGTGAGGACGACCAACACGAAGAAATACCACATCAGAGTTGTCTTCTCTGCCTTTAGCTGATTTTACACAATGGATTATCTGTTGTTTTTGTTTTGAATAGATAATAAAATGATTATCATTTAATGTTGATGGATTTTGTTTTTATTGATACTATTTATTTTTGTTGTGTTATTTTCGCTCCTCTGAAAATTGAAGGAAAATTGAGGAAAAATCATAACGGAGGGGGAAGAAGAAGTAAGCAAGGGGGTGCGTTACTGAGCCTTTGAACGAAATTAAAACTTGTTCTGTATTACAAAACTATCATTTGACAGCAGACTTGAAGAGAAGGTCTGTCCCACATATCCTGAAGGCACCACAACGAGCGACTGTTGCTATGGTGACTACCGCGGCGGAGAGCTACTCAAGTCTCCTTCCTTCCTACCGAAAGTTTCCCAAATGGCGTCGAAAAATTTCGACCCACTATCAGTTGAGGAACTTTCAGGAGGAGAAGAAGTTGAGGAAAAGACTAACGAAGATGAAAAAGGAGCAGGAGAGTGGAGCCGGGAGTCCCAGGTAAAAAGTAGGGTAGCTCAACGGTTAGCTCGGCAGCTAAAAGCTAAGGTGCAGGGCAAGGTGCGTTCACGGACATGACAGCATCTGTTAAAAAAATATGAATATTCTTTTCGATAAAAGTGCTAATACTAAAACTGAAACAAACCACGCTATTATAAGTAAAGGTCCTTCAATTTAAATTAAATATAGGTGGCACTCAAAGCAGAGAAATTGTCCCTGTGTATAGATAACATTTGCATACATAAAAGAATATAAATCTTTCTTTTTAAAATATGATTTAATGGAGCTCCAAGAAACACCTCTTGTTTTGTCCAGCTTTTAGCATTTAATAATAATTAAGTGACTTATCAGTTATCATAACAGGAGTTGGGTAGTTAAATATTTTAAAAATACACCATGGTTTAAAAGTTGTACATATTTTGTCAAGTAAAAGTACAATATATTTAATCTGAGATCTAGTCGAATAGAAGTGCCTAAAGGTATGTAGGCATGTAATATGTAAGTATGTAAGAACCTGCATTTAATGTTTAATGTAAGACAAACTGAACATGTATTACAGTCTCCTTCTTCAGAGTAAACTGCTGTACTATTACAGGTATTTTTTTAATTTTTTTACAAACAAAGTTTACCTAGTTGTACAAAAAAAAGTATATTACTTTCAGAATTTTTAATACCTTGCGTCTGTGTATATATAGATATTGCCACACAAAATATTACAATCCTCTGCTGTATCGATTCCCCCTCCCCAACCCTAGCTGTGATATGTTCACGTGTCTGTAGGTTCCAGTGAAGGTGTTACGAGGTCACAGCGATGCCGTCACCGCAGCTCGACTCTGCTTCAACGACAGCTGCGTTCTCAGCTGCTCCTCAGACCGCAGTGCCATCCTCTGGGTAAACTACTCCTCTCATAGACAGCCTCTTCATCTCCAAAGTCTTCACCTGTCTTTCAAAATGTCTGCCTCAGTCCCCTCTTGATATTTTAATCAAGTCAACTGAACACCTTTTTATTGTCTCAGCACTTTTCTATTCTTATTGTAGATGTGGTCAGCAGATGATGACTGCAGAATCTTTTATACTCACTGAAGGCTGTGATACCGACACTATGCTGAAGCATGTTGACTTTTGACCTTTGCAGGATGTGGAGAGCTGCAGACCTCTTAGGGTGTTTGATGGGCTTCATGGTAAAACCATCACTGAGTGTGCTCTGATCCCAAACAGCAACAGGTGAGTCTCACATTACAAAGGTCAAGACGTTTGTTGGAAACTTAGCTAGCTTGAAATGTAGTCATTAGTAGTTGTAGCGTTCTTAGTCAGTAGTGGGTTTGCATTTATACGATGATGGTCACAGCTGGCTCGCACATCGCCAAAGTGGTTGCCATAGGTTACACATAATGATATGCACAGTGTCACCCCGTCCATTAACGGGATTGGCTCCTTTGGTTTGTGACGTCTCAAACCTGCCAATCTGAACACGTGTTGTTCAGCCTGTCCTTGGTACACTGCAGTTTAAAAGCAGACAGGCCCAGCCATGGAGATGATGCTGATGTTGTCCCTGATGTGTCTTGTAGCACATGAAGAACACCACATGGAGATGTTTACAAGGTTAAACACTGGATTTTACCTGGAGGGGGGCTTTAAATGTAATGTAGAGTACATGATCATGTTGTAGAATATTAATGATTGGATTACACAGCATTAAAATTAGTGAAGTCAGTGTTGACTGGACTCTGTGTGTCCTGTCAGGATGGTAACTGTCTCTTGGGATAAGAAGATGGTTGTCTCAGACCTGGAGACCGGACAGACTGTGGTAACTCTTCTTTTTCTCTCCGTCTGCTGTGAGTTTGTCTGGTCTGATCCTGAGCTCTTAAACCTCTTTTATTAACTCTTTGTCTTATTTGAGCATTACTGAAGAGAGGATATTGTTGCTGTTATACTTTACTAATGTTCTTCTGCCTCCTGTAGATCTGCATTGCTTCGTGATCTTATTTGAAAGTGTTTTATGGCGTCTTGTTGTCTTATGTCTGCGAATGTGAGGCATCACCTCATTGGTTTAAAAACATGTGACCAAAAGACTGTAGCTGAAAATGAACCAGATGGCTAACAGTGGCATATTTACAGGATTGTTGATAAATGTTTGTTTTCCTTTGAAATTAATCATAAATAAATTAATAAAATCAGTACAAAACAAGAAGTATAACTTATTCAATCAAAAAGTGGACTTCAAAGTTATGATTTTGGTATTATTCTGCAAAGGTGGCAGAAGTAAAGTACAAATGTTGTTACCACAGTTTAAAAATGCTCTTAATATAAAATAAGTGCAGTATTTTTTTGTTTCCGGTTCAAGAATAAAGTCAAAATGTTGAGTATTTAGTGGAAATGTCAGTATTTGTGCCAGCTACAGAGGAGAAATAATTCACAGCAGGAAGTTTTTTCTTGTTTTTGATCAATACTGATGTTGATAATCGTCTTGTCCTCGTGACAGTGGAGGTGCAGGCTGGGCGGCCTGTTGATCTCGTGCAGCTCTTCGTCTGACGGCCGGCTGCTCGTCAGTGCTGAAGATCCACAGAATGGCATCTACATCGTGGACGCAGCCGGCGGACAGACGCTTCACCACGTCAATGGTACAACATGCAGCCAAGACGCTCACTGTCTGCGTTAATAACACTTTATGTAAAGTGTGTTTGCTTTCTCTTCCAGACCATCACCGCTCCACCATCACACGCTGTCGGTTCGACCCTCAGAGCCAGCGAGTGGCCACAGTGTCGGCAGACCGAAGCATCCAACTGTGGGACCTTCAGGCTAAGAAAACCACTGTGTCCATCGACAGGTGAGCAACACACCTGAGACACTTCACCAAACTTTTATTTCTCTTCCTGTTTTGCATTCACTCTGGGTTTTGTTTCCTGCTGCCTGGTTTCTGTTTTAATTGTTTCTTCCTGTGTTGTTGTTGTTGTTGTTGTTGTTGTTGCCTGTCTCTCCCTCAGTAACCATGGTAATGTCGTCTCTGACTGCTGCTTCACCAACAACGGGCACTTCCTGTGCACGGCATCATGGGATAAAAGTTTGAAGCTGTGGGACCTGCAGGCGGGAGGGTTCCGATCTCACGGCGGTACGATGCTGCAGAGGGGCCATGAAGGCAGCGTGAGCTCCTGCTGCTTCTCTGCTGATGGTGAGACTCTTTTAGAATCGTTCTTGAATTTTTAGATTCAGTTTATTATTCATGGCGGCAAGAAGACATCAAATATCTAGCTTTGTCCACAACCCAAAGATCTTCAGTTGTCTCAGAGAATTTTGACTATTTGCAATTTAGAAGTAATCAATCAATTGTTGCAGCTCTACTGTGGTTATATGTTCATCAGTCTCCTTGCACACACAACATCTTCATCTGAGGCAGTAAACAAAGAGCTGTTACAGATTTATGTTGATGATTTCAGTCCGGCAGCTCTCCTGATCGACACATAAATGGTCTTCATGTTAATCCACAGCAAACCTGCTGGTGTCTGGCTCCTTCGACCGCACTGTTGCACTCTGGGATATGTCCTCCCTCTGCCAGACTCTCATCCTGAAGGTGATTAAATGCACTTCGATGTACAGCCCACTGTAGCACTTATCATTCTGACATGAAGGTCATTGGGTTTGTTTTGTTTGTCGCAGGGCCACAGTGATTGGGTGACAGACGTGTCAGTCGGGGCTGACAAGAAGTTGGTGGTCTCTGCCTCAAAGGTACCTGTGCTCTCTTTCAATCATCTATGTTACATGATCACACTTACTGCATATACATACACAAGCTACTGTAACTGCAAGGCTTCGTTCTGTGTCTTTACATGCGTAATGTATGTAACGAGAGGCAGCTTCGTGACACAGAAAACTCTGGTTTTAGGCTCAAAAGACCAGACCCACTTATCTCGCTTCGTAGTACAGCCCTCTGGAGTCATCAGAGAGAGAGAGAGACGTACCTGTAAATAAACAATAACCCTGAAGTTAGCTTAGTTTTACAGAGTTCCCTCTGAGCCTCTCCGTCCAGGATTAAACTCTGAGCTTCTTTCTGCACTTGTTGATCTCTGCAGGACGGCACTGTCAGACTGTGGAACATAGAGAACATGGAGGAAATCCCAGAAGTCCTGGAGAAGAGGACTGCAGGAACAGGAATTCACATCCTAAAGGTAAAAAACTTTCCCAACATCTTTTGTTGTCTATGAATTTGATCAGATTCTAACTGTTGAGACGTGCCTGTGTTTCCAGTGTGAGGAGTGTGGAAAGCAATTTCCTGTGTCCAGACTGCAGACCTCCGAGCTGCTGACCCAGTGCGTCTTCTGTCGACTGAAATCACCCTCCAGATACCGACCACAGCCTCCGCCTCTCATGTGACATCCTGTCCAGAAGGTCAGAGGTCAGTTACAGAGCAGCAGCTGGTAGGGATAAAACATCATGGACACTTGGGCAGGTTGTTGGGATGATGACACAGACAGTCTAAAGTGTGAGAGGCTGCTGTGTTCGTTTCAGCTACAACCGGCTGATAATTTAGCTTTTCTCAAATACTTGATTACTTCTGATTACATCATTTAATAATAATAATAATAATAATAATAATAATATTGAGTCAATTACACTTAAAATCCAAACATTTATTATGATTATTTTAGGCAGTACATTTGTTAACGATTCACACATTCTTCATTTGCTGCAGTTTTTCTCTCAGCTTCACATTTAAAAACAGTCATGTGATCACATTTGAATCCAGCAGTGAGACGTGTAAGGCCGCTGTGAGTATGAAGAGACAGGTCCTGTTACTACAGCGAGTACACAGACAGGTAACTGCCTGACACTGAGCTGCTGTAGCTTCTCGACTTTGTGAGCAGTGAACCTTCAGCACATGCTTGACTGTCCCCACGTCATCACAGACACTAAACTAACCGCTGACGTCTGACTTATATCACTGACGGCCACAGATGCTCAAGTTTCCCGCCATTTTTACAGACAGTGAACTAACCACAGAAGCTGGACTCTGAACCAACTGCAGACATTTCTCATGTCCTCCCACATCTTTGTGACACGAGCCTTCAAGTGCTTCTGGAAATTATTTTTGTGAAGAGCTTTTAAAGTCACTTAACTTTGGTAATTTTGAGACTCAATGATTGAACAGAAATCAATGCTAGATCATTTATCAGTAAAATGATTGTTAGTTGTTTAACACTGAGATAAGCGGCTTAACTTAGTTCTGTCTTTCAGCCTGTTGAAAACGTCAGAGATTTGGCAACATGTCACCATGACGACAGGTTAACTACCAGCTCCTGGATTGCTGTGTGGCGGACAATCCCGCTCCTCCCTGTGAGACACAGGCTGAAGATTGTAGCTTTGACATTTCAGTGCTGAAAAACAACTTCGTCCTCGAGGCAGCATGAATTTCATGACAATCAGGCTTTGGTATTTTTAGTGTCCAGGTGGAAATTCAGTTCAAAGGAGAAGTCAGGAATATCCTTCAATGTAAGCTGTAGTTTGTTTTGGGTGTCGACATGTTTATCCTTATGCTTAAGCTAATCCTCTCACATCAGTTGAATCGTCAGAGGCTCAGATCTGACCGATCAGACTCCTCTCTCTCTCCAGAGGTTTGTTGGTTTTCTTCACCAAGCGTCCCTGTTGCATCAGAAGGTGCTCTGCAGCAGACAGTGGCAGCCGCAGCCGGCCGGACACTCGTCCTGCCGGCGGAACCAGTCCATCATGTGACTCGTGTGTCCCCCGTGCCCACAGCTCAGGCAGAAGTTGGAGGAGCCGCGTACGGCCACGTGACAGATGGCACACTGGAAGGTGAGGCGCTTGCAGACGGCACACTGAGTGCCACGAGCCTGACTGCGACAGTGACAGCAGTACACACCGAACTCTGAGAGAGACGACAGGGAGAGCAGGGTGAGCATCAGCAGTGGTTAGTGGTTTAACATTAAACATTAAACAGGAGTGAATTTCTGGAGATGAACGTACCGATGCCTTTGTGAGGTTCAGGAGGGCAGGAGGCGAACTTGAGCACGTCGGATCTTTTGTCCCTCAGACCCCAGCGGTACAAGATTTCCCCGTAACACTTCTTGAAGTCATCAAACTGCAGCATGTTGGCCGGGTCCAGCAGCCTGCAGGGGGAAAGATGTGTTAAAAAAACATGTCTCACTAGCATTTCCACTAGCCTCCTTAAAGCTGAAGATTCGTCTCATCTACGTCACCTCTTGTTCATGTCGTGCTGCTCCCGCTCTCGTTCCCGTGGATCCGTGTAACCCTGGGGTCCATAGCGATAGTCGTCAGGGGAGGACTCCCCCCAGGGGTTGGCGTGCTCAGAGTCTTTACCTTTAAACAACAACAAAACATCAGATCTAAACATCCTGTTGAATTTAAAACACATTAAACAGTGATGTAGTACAGCAGCTGGCCTGTGGGTGGTGCTGTGGAGTCTCACCTGTGTTCCAGGTGGTGGTCGTGATGGAGTCAGAGGTGCTGGAGCACGAGCCTGAGGTGACGGAGCTGGACGTGTAGCTGGGCTGAGACATTATAGCATTACTTTATTATGACATCACTTCCTGCAGCTGGAACATGTTTTTATTTATAGTAACAAAACTTTTTTTATACTTCAGGCTGAGAGATCCAGCTCAAAGTGTGAAGGTGCAGTTTTAATTTAAATGTTATTTGTCTCAGGAGAGCATAAAAACTTGAACTTTTATTATTTTCAGGAATCTCAGTTTAATAAACGTTCCTTCTTCTTCTGTCCGACCAACAGTCCATAGATACATTAAATAAATGAAGCTAATGGAGGACTTACGTATCGCGAGTGGTGTGGGGGGAACATGGAGGAGCGTGATGGATGATGTCCGTACAGAGAGTAACTGTCTGCAGGTGCAGCCTGAGCTCTGAACACGCTGCACAGCATGGCCAGAGTCTGAACGTCGCTCATCTGACTGTAGTGATCCAAGCTGGTCGGTTTGACACACAAACACACGCAGCGTTTAGTTCAGCTCTGAAAACCCTAAAATCATCGAACTTTCATTTTATTCAGTAGTTTCCGTCGCACGTGGAACCTCAGGTTGTTTCTCTCTCTGCTCTTTCTCTACACCCTGTGACATGAAGCTTCAGCTCTGATAAAACTGTGACTGGATGACTGAAAAACACTCACAGAGTCTCGAGTAGTTGGCGTCCAAACGGGTGTCTGGCCCAGGGGGTCTCTGTGTCCGGGTCGGAGTCTGGACTGAGGTCCTGATTGGTTGCTGCAGATGCCAGGGCCCACACCTGCACACACACACACACACACACACACACACACACACGAACAAAAACACTGAGTAATGGTCACACTGGTAAACAAACACACAACAGAGAACAGATTTCAGCCCAAGCACTTAATTTGTGTTCAGTGCAATGCAGTGCACTTTGAGTACACCTCAAGAGACACATAGTAAATGTCAGGACATATATATATTACATTTAGCAGAACTCACTTATCATTCCACTGTCGCCTGTTTGCTCAAGTATTTTAACATTTGACAAAACCAAATGTTTGCATTTATAGTTTTCAGATCTAAAGATTGCGACTAGATTGTAGAAGATTTGATAAGTTTGAGAGTGTTTGATAAAAACAGGTGATGCAGTGGATGAAGCGTGATGAGAGATGAACTCGAGACAGTTGACATAGCGCCGCCATCAGGAGACCTCCCTTAACGTGAGAAGAGGGAAAAGAGCAATCCTTACCTTTGCCACGTCTCTGCGTCCGACTGTGAGCGCAGCCGCTGCGTTCTTCTGACACGTTTCCTGAATGTCGTTCATGTTCAGACTGAGCAGGACAGAAAACACGCAATCACAACACACGCATTTAATTCTGTACAAACACAAAGGACGACAATATATAGATTCCATTAAGCTGTGTGAAGTGTAAGCTTTCAGTGAGATGATGGTGTAACTTAAATATGGAAAGATTTTTTTTATTTTAATTTTAATGGGAGGAACAGAGTTTGTATTAAAGGGACATATCACCCCAAATAAGAAAACAACACTTTCAACAGGGACTATTTCTTTAGAACAAAGATCAAAGTGAGTTTGTTGACACTAAGCTTTGGGCATTTTTCACATTGATGGCGTCCTTGTTTACAGGGCCTAAGCAGATAAAATCGAATCCCCATTTTATCTCCATTTTTTGTGGAGTTACTGCAAATAAAAAGTACGCATCACTAGATACAGCATGTTAAAAAAAGATGAAGAATGTTAGTTTGGTGATCTGAACTTTTCATTTCAGTGTGTAAGTTACAATTTCTCTACTGTTCTCACATGTAGCTCTCTCCCAGAGCCTTGTGGACGGGCAGCAGACACGAGATCTCCTGGATGATGACCTTCCCGGCCAGTTTGATGGGACGATTGCCGTAATCCGTCCCCTCTCGCTTCGTCTTAAACCGGCGGGATTTCTGACAGACAGATGAACAGACAGACAGACAGACAGAAGGAGGAGGGAGACGGCAGGCCCAGAGGAGACATAAAGCACCACTTGATTAAAAGTGGTCTGGATGACAAATTACTGTTTAAGACTGTTCACACTGCGAGACACTGACTGGTTGTTCTTTTATGGTAAATACTTTGATCAGGCACATTCTGTTGCAGCCTGTTACACAAGCCGAAACCAGGAGGCTCCATCCACTCCTTACATACAGTCTACGACCCCACAGGGACCACATGTATCTTTCCATCATGTGTCATCATTCACACAAAATCAAACAACAGTTGTGACTGTCCTTAGAGGAGGAATATTATGAGAAATGTGTAACTTTGAGGAGATTTTATACAGGTAATACAGTTGTTTATATATAATGTATGTATGTATGTATGTGGCCCAAAGATGAATGAAATCAAGACAGGGCCCAGCTGCCCAAAATAATTAATGTAGATCAGAATTATTTTTTGCTGTCCAGGATCAGATCATGCATCTTACTTTGGTCCTGGCTTTTCAAAATAAAAGAGGATTGGATCAACCTGATCCAGATGCAGTCAACCAAAGATTACCAAAGCTGGATTACCAGTGCTTTGAATGGGACTACACACTACATACTTTGTCCACAAGGGGCGCCAAAGTCCACACACAATTTAAGTTCCTCACAGTTGCTTTAAATTGAATATTTTTGTTTAATATTGACGCTATTTGCTAGATTATTTTGTTACAACCCTGATGTGTACTGTATCTACCGTATCACTGAAGCAACACAGCAAACAAGTGCAAAATATAAACAACATTTTGTTCCTGAAATCGAGCCTGAATCCGGCCCTCCGCTCAGATCAGGATACTCCTGATTTTTTTGGATCCAAGTTATCCCAATCCTACTCAAGAGAACACTGAAGGTCTTATCTGGATAAAAACCCAAACTGGATCACATGATCTAAGTCGATTGCTTTTGAACAACACATAGCGATACCGATAGCTGCATTCTGATCATGTGACTTTTGAACAACTGGACCAAGGAGATATGATCGGCTGCCGCCTGGAGGTTTACACCTGACCACTAAATCAATGACAGGTTACATCAAACTACTGGAGGGTTGAACAGCAGTGAACCTTTAGAGGGTCGACTTGTCAGCACTGTGTCTCGCAGTGTGAACACACTGTTAGTTTTCAGTTCATTAACAAACTCATGTGAAGCCTGAAAAGCCTCAAAAATGGTATAAAATTATTTATTTTAAAGGCACAGACGTAGAAACAAACCTGTTGTTAAAAGTTAGTGAGCATTAAAAGCTTCACACTCAGTTGAAGCGCAGACAGGAGTTAGACAGTGCGGTTATTAGTTCTGAATCTGAATTTTGCTGACGTTGTCACTGCTGCTAGTTTTTAACCACACAGGATAAAGGAAGATAAACTAGCAGTAACTTATCATTCTAGTGAGCCCTGCTAAACGCTGCAGAGCTGACGCCTTCAGTGACCTGCTGGAGATGGTTGGAAATGATCGGCTCACCACAACACTTTGATCTTGGTTAGCATAGCTTAGCATAAACACTGGAAGGAGGCGTAAATAATAAGCTGTTTTTGACACACCTGCATCAAAATTCATTTTCAGGACACTCAATGTTATTCCACCTTGTAAGTGCCACAGCTCTCAGGATGTTAGCCAATCAGTGACATGCAAAAGAACGATGTAAAAATGCACAGGGAGAAAGTCGGAGGTGAGCAGGAACAATGGACGGAGAGAAGAAAAAAAGGAGGGATGGATGGTTTGATGGAAGGACAGAGCTCAATACCGGCCAATCATGGAGGGTTTGGACAGACCAGCGGCGGGAGGCAGAGATTGGCTTCTGATTGGAGGAGAATAGGAAGGAGGCGGGGCCCACAGCAGCATGGGGGCAGGTGATTGGCCGGAGAAAAACAAGGTAAGAAAAATACGGGAAAAACAAAACCAAACAGAAGCCCATCAGGGAGACAGCCAGTGAGAGACGGGATGCTGACAACGTTTGACAAAGAGTCACAACAAGACACAAGCGAGGTCGCCAGGTGTGTCCCTGCTGCGACCTCATTGGCTGCTGAATTGTCTAAACAGAAAGAGCTCGCAGCACTCCACATTCCCAGTCCCCCTGAACTACCCACAGGCTCATGTTTTTGCTGGGAATGTGGACGTGAAGGCGATGGAGCTTCACTTAGGACACAGTGAGGGTGATGTAATGACTAGTGTGTTTATTTTACTCTTTCTGTATGGAAGATAATTCATGTCAGAAATACAGACGGACACCAAGACCAGGTGGAGAGTGACAGATAACGGATTAAGAGGAAGAGCTGCTTTCGTGTCCGGTGAACTTGCTATGGAATGAAAAATAATTTACTGTTCATCTTGAGCTTATCAATCAGTCAAACAGTTTTTTCTTTAATTAACCTTCATGGAGACGTCTCATTAAATGCAGAGAGATGGTTAATGAGGCGAACACTCAAACTGACAAAAACCTGTTTGTGCCTGTTATTTTGGACAGACGTCAACAAAACCAACAGCTCAAAACGTGTGTGTGTGAGTCGGTTTTTATGAATGTGCGTGTGTGTGTGTGTGCGTCTCTCACCCGTTCTTTGTAGTAGAAGGAGGAGATGGAGACGGTGTCTTTGTCTGAGCGAGTCGGGCTCCCGCTGTACAACCGCAGAGTGCTCTGAGACTCTGAACGCATCTTCATCGGCGTCAACACTCCGCTGTGATAGGCTGACAGTGCTGACAGGGACCTAAACACACACACACACACACACACACACACACACACACACACACACACACACACACACACACACACACACACACACACACACACACACACAAACAGGTCCAGGGTTTAGCCTTTCCCAGCACAAATCTGAACTGGCTGATGGAAACCAAAGCAATTGGTTTATTAAATATTACTGACTATTGTTGCAATTATTTGTCTATTAGTTTTTTCTGTGTGACGTTTTTTCTGGACTATCACATGATTTCACTCCGTTGAAACAGTTTTTCCGCTCCATGTCAGCGCCATCTCTAACCTCTTCTTCTGTAACTTTCTGAATCTGACACTCTGACATCACAGGAAACCTCAAGCTGTGATTGGCCAGCTGTGTGGAGGTTTCAACTTGTCTCTCTCAGCTGTTATTTCTCATAGAACTACAGCTGAGGTCAACACTGTTAATAACTTCAGGGGAGAGCTGTCTGATAATTTTATTATCCCCCCTCTCTCTGTTTTCACCACATCCTCCAGTGTCTGAACAACTATAAAATCTTTTCAGGGTTCAAACGCTCGAACACAACTTGTACAAACTTATCGAGCATAAACTTACATACAAAACAAGGGTGTTCTGTGTATTTCCAGAAGTTATTACTTCCTGTAGTTTTCAAATTAAAGGCATATCAGTGGTATGTTCATAAACAAGTTATTTTTTTAAGATTCATTTTATCTCTATAAGTTTATAGCAGGGTGTCAGGCTGGAAATGGAAAAGAGAAAGATATAACAGGTCGTATTATACAGAACAACACTATTGTTAATGATTTCTGGGACTCTCTTTATAAACACCTGAGCGTGTTTTTACCTGGGAGTGGGCTCAGTTGGAGGGACTGAGCGGTGCATTGTGATTGGTCGTGTAAAGTAAACAAGACAGCCGGTGCCACAGAATCGAGCGCCTGAGGTCCGAGGGAACGGGATGTTGGCGTCCTGAAAAAAAAAAAAAAGATTATTTCCTAAACAGACAGAACGACGGAGCTACAACTTCCACCAACTCCTCCTCATGTTGTGATGTCCTGTTGGTGTATGTCTGTGTGTGGGACTCGGGGTGGATGTTCCTGCTGTAGGAGAGTCAACATGTTTGTTACCTGATAGGAGCCGTACGTGTTGGTGACTCGGGGGAACGCCTGCAGGGCCGGGGTGACGGGGTTAGACAGGACGAAGGGGCCAGGGGCCGGACCGTCCTCCTGCGTCTGAGAGAGCAGAGACATGATGAGGACAGTTTCCTCGCAGGTGCAAAACCTACATGCTCGTCGTTGGCTGTTCTCTTTTTAGTGTGTTCAAATGCAACTTCTTTGCCCTGACACAGGTCACACAACAGCCTTCGTCAATGCTAGTTTTTCTCAAAAAAAAAGTTACGTCACTTTTTTGTTTTAAAGTCGAGGTGAAATGAAAAATGTCATTTTAATCCTTTTCGATCACATCCCCGGTAATATTGTGCATCTATTTGACAATAGGCCAAAAGAAATACAGAAAATCCATTTCCTCGTCATCTTATATCAAAATTCGATAATTTTTTCTTCCAGTAAAACTAAATTTCACACGTGCTTACATAAGCTAGCACCAAACAATTTCAACCAATCAATCTGCAACATTTAGCCTCTGACATGTGTCAGAGAGAGGTTGTATCGTCTCTTTCGCTTGGTGAGAAGGAAAGAAGAGGGAGCAGCTGAGGGAGGAAGAGAAGGAGGCAGAGGAGCGAATAACCCACCATGTCCGACTCCAGACAGGACACCAGCTGTCGGACACACGGCTCCAGACAGTTCTGGTTCCTCTTCACCTTCTGCAGAGACGTGTCGGTCAGAATCTGAACACAGAGAGAAAAACAAAGAGAACTATGAGCAACATTAACTCTCAACATTATTCTTTATTTATTTTCAAAATGAAAAACTGGAACATTTAAATGTTAAAATGAGAAGTAAAAAGTACCTTCTGTATTTTGATCTTCATGACGGAGGAGATGGTTGTCGGGGAGACGAACTGGAAGGTGGGCGCGGCGTTGTTTGGATACTGAGCGGGAAACTTGACGACCAGGTGAACCTGATGGCTGCCGAAGTGAGCCGACACCACGCAGCTGCGGTTCACTGCGTCCATCTGCAAAGACAACTCTCTTAGTTTGATGTCACTTCCTGATTTCGACCCACAGAGATACAGATATGGACTCAAATTACATTAGTTGAGTTGAATACAGTTTTATATTATATTATATATATATTATAATCTGTCTTAAATCTTAAATCCTAGTTTTTAAGAACATCAAGCTGCAAAGTTCAAAGTTAGGATACATTTTTACCTCCACGTTGACGTTTCTGATCTGCAGGTTGACCAGAGAGAACTCCTGCTGCAGAGTCTGAGGGAGACCTGAACCCACCGCCGAGTCCTGACGACCTCCAGAGTCCGGATCTGAGAGGCAAAAGGTGGAGGGGGGACAGGTGAGACTCAGTGCAGGAGGAGAAACATGACTTACTATGTTTGATTTTATTCATCACGCTGGCAGAATCTGTTGGATGGTCAGACCTAAAATGCTTTAATGTTCTTTGGATGATCAGCTGTAGAGATTTTAGTATATTGTGTGGAAAAGTTTGTTTTTGTTCACTCTGCAGTATTTTTAATGATGGGGAGATGAAACCTTATAACACTTTAAAGCTCCTGGGCTTCTATCTCAGCAAACACAGTCACATCTGGAAGCTTGACTTCCACTTCTCGCTAATATTAATGATTTTACTCTCATGTGTGAGCGATAAAAGTCCTGCATGTCCATCCGTATTCCTCCGCTTATCTGGGGTCAGGTCGCGGTCGCAGCAGGCTAAGCAAGTTAGCCCAGACGTCCCTCTCCCTAGAAACATTTTCCAGCTCCTCCTGGGGGATCCCGAGGCGTTCCCAGGCCAGACGGGATATACAGTATAATCCCTCCAATGAGCTCTGGGTCTGCCCCGGGGTCTCCTCGACAGGGAGGCGCCCAGGAGGCGAAGGAGGAGCCTGCATGTTATGTAATAAAGTTATCTGTGTTCTGTGTTCCCTATATTCTGCGTTATGTAAATTTTATAGTGCAAGATGTTGCAGAAAAATGACCTTCTTTGCAAAAAATAACTGTCATATAAAATTTAATTTTACTGCCTATCTGGAGTCGTTGGTAAGAGTGATCCTGGTGGCTCCTGTTTCTGAACCGTATGGCTAATGTTGATGTCAGTCACAAGACATTCTTACTTTGATACAAGCTTGTATTAAAATAACGTCCTCAACAGGAGTGAAACAACCTTCAGAGCTTTGGTCACACAAATGTGTAACTTAATGTCATCTTAACACTTTTCTCACCCTGCAGGTTGTCAGCGGCGGGGCCAAAGCCGTGCTGACTCTCAGGCTCCTGATTCGACAGAGACTTCTCCGACTCCACGTTGAGAGACATCCCCTCCATCAGGTCCTCCACGTCACTGACACACAGCTACACAACAACAACAACAACAACACACAGACATGAGGGTGAATCAGAGGCAGGAGAACAACAGTCATCTCTCTGAGGCTGCACACCGACCTTCTGCAGCTGAGGATCCACCCGCCAGATCCTCAGAGTCTGGTCTCTGGACCAGGTGACCAGCTGGTAATCCTTTGAGCCTATGAAATCCACAAACAACATGTAAACACTGTAAACAACATGGCAACCACATGGACTGTTGCGGATCCATGTTTAGCCTAGCCTAAATCTGCTGGAATGAATCAAAGGTTTCGCGGGATGTGTTTAAATCTCAGCCTCTGATTGGTCACCTTCTTTCTGCGGCCTCCACTGGAACTCGAGCACCACGTCGTCGTGTCCGACGAAGGCGTGGACGGGGTTGTTGAGGTCGAGCGCGCTCCACAGTAACAGACTGTTCTCTCTCCTCAGCTGAGGAACCATGACTGTGACCAGACCGTTGGAGAACGGCTGACACACACACACAAACACACACACACACACACATACAGACAGGAAACACTTTTTAAATATTATTTATCAGGTATTTTCATGCATATTTAAAAGTAAAGCATTAGAAAGGAATCTGTGTATCATTTGTTCATTGAACATTCAGTTTAAACTTCCTGTGAGGACCTTTCGGCTTGTGTAGATTTTGGCGCCCCCTGTTGACAAAGCTGCACCTCTGATCTCTTTGCTGATTTTGTCGTGTTCATGCTTTAGTGGTGATTTTTAACAAAAAATCTCATCCTGCTTTTTTTAACAGTCACATGTATCACTCACTTTAAATGTCTGCCCTGGAAAATGTAAACAAAGGCAGCGTGCAGTTAATCCCTTTGTCTGACACCTACCCCAAACCCCCCCGATCTGACCTTTGATACTCACCGTGTACCTGGCCTTCCACACTGGAACCTGGCAGGACAGGATGTTCAGATACTTCCTGGGTTGCCGGTAATCCCAGAACTAAACACACACACACACAGAAAGGGGGAAAATACACAAGTAATTTTACATCGACGTAAACGTTGTTTATGGCATCTTACTGGAGCAATGATAGCCGAGGTTTAATAATAGCCGGATTCCTCTTTAAACTGTGTCAAAGAAATTGTTTTTTTTCTTAAATCTACGACGTACTATGAACACAACCTTTTCCTTTTTGCTGAACGTCTTCTCTTCACTCCATGTTTTTTTTCACTCATTTAAACCTTGATTACCGGACATTAAAAACAGTGTCAGCGTTGTCTTTGTATTTCTCACCCTCACTGAGTTGTCCTGGCTCGAGGTCGCGAAGATGAACTCGTTGTCTGGATGCCAGTCGAGGCCGTGGATCTTTGACAGGTGAGCCGCCACGTACTCCACCGCCGTGTTCGGCTTCTGCTCAGAGAGAACCAGGCAGACACTTACAACACACACACTTACAGCTCACTGAGAAGCTCAGGTAACACATCTGTCTTCTGCTTACTCTTTTATCCCAGATCCGGACGTCCCCATCATGACTGGACGCCAGCAGGTACTGATTCTTTCTGTTCCACTTCACCTGAGACGCTCCAGCTGGAAACAAGACAGACGGAGTGACAGGATGGACACAGGTGTGAAAACCCTCCTGATTTATACTCTTTCACTACAATCGTCATGTTTGTGGTATATTTGTTATCATTATTTTTCCAAGTCAGTTTTGCGAAAAGGTGAGAAAAAAAGAAAACACTGCTGCTGGGGATCTCAAAGGTGAAAAAGAATTGACAGGAAGATGGTAAAAGAAATCATTTCCAGGCATTTAACTGGGTGGTTTAAAATAAAGGGTCTCAATAAAAATGCATGTATCTAAAACATAAACCAACACATACTGGTACATCAACATGTCCATTTGATTTTTGCCATATTATTTCCTCAAACATCAGTTTTTAGATTAATTTCGCTCCTCCCAGACAGCTGTGAACTTCAGTTCATGTCCACAAAATCTTCATCAAAGCTTATCCATCACCACTGTTGCTGAGAGCAGGAACTGTTACTTCCTAATGGTGCATTCAAGGACACTCCAACGTCAGTTCGGCTGCTGAAAAGCCTCAAACTAACGAGCCCTGTTTGACAGAAACTCAAAGCAGACATACACTGATATGTTGCACTTCTTTATGATTCTCTTTGATGATGTGTTCAAATAAACTCTGAATTTTGATATTTAAATCTAATCTGCAAAAATATTTTAAAATATTGTCCCTTGGCTAAAAGGATCAGCACAAAATAATATTGTTACTTTGATTAAACTGTAAAGCTGCCTGTGAAGGATTGTTTCTCAGTTTCAAGTCGATTTTTATAGGAATTAACTGAAACCAGAAGAAAAAAAAAAGTACCCTCAAAACTGATTAACAGGAATAAAAACTAGACACATCAATGCTCACCGACAGCAGACAGCGCCACAGTGGGTTTCCGTGTGTCTCTGTGGAGTCAAACACAGAAACCATGAGAAGAGTTTGGATGTAAAAGTGAAGAAAAACATTGTTCTGATTTTGTAAATTAGCCCAAATAACAACATGACTGTAAAAAGCTCAAGAACATCGACTACATGGACCTTAAAGTGAGATGTTTTGTCTTAACTTCTATTTTAACGCTGAGCTGACAGAATGAGCCACTGATGTTTCCTCTCACCTGGTGTCCCAGATGTAGATGTAGGTGTCCACTGAGCTGGTTACCAGTAACTCGGGTTCAAACCAGGACCAGTTCAGATCACTGAGGACATGAACACATCACAGAGAGGACATGAACACATCACAGAGCAGACATGAACACATCACAGAAGGGACATGAACACATCACAGAAGAGACATGAACACATCACAGAGCGGACATGAACACATCACAGAGCAGACATGAACACATCACAGAAGGGACATGAACACATCACAGAGAGGACATGAACGCACCACAGAGTCCATGAACACATCACAGAGAAAATTTGCAGAGAATCCATGAACACATCACACAAAGAAACCATGAACACGTCACACAAAGGGTCCTTGAATGCACCACATAGACTCGTCTGTTATTACCTGATGACCCGGGTGTGAGCCTGCAGGGAGGTGTGGACTTCTCCACAGCCTTCTCTCCACGAGTACAGATCCACACGCTGGTTACTCTGCAGACGACACAAACTCTCAGTGATGCGGTTGTTTTTTGTTTTTATTTCAGGACCAGATTTCCATAAATATATTTTGTCCGTTATTAATAAGCAGAACTCACCGAGGCAGCGAAGACGTGAGACTCTGCCCTGTGCGGATTCCACTGGACCGTCCCCACGTCCCATTTACTCTGACGGCCAATCTTCCTCGGAGGTTCAGACGGAGCCTCCAGGTTCACCAGGTAGAGGAAGCGTCTCCTGGAAACATGTAAAACAAGTGATGAACGTTTCTCCTGATTGAGTTCAGTGGGTCTTTATTGTCTGTATAGGTCTGAATGTTTTTTGCTGACCTGCACTACTTCCACTTTAAACTGAGATATTTAAATCTCTGTTTATTTCCCCACAGTAAAAAAACAGGTGTAGTGAACTCACCCAGACAGAACGGCATGTGAGCCCAGGCAGTCCACTGACATGGCGGTGGCCTGAAAACACAGAAGAAGAAGATGGTGATGGTTAATCTGAAAGTCACAGATGTCTTAATTGCCTAATAATAAAGACATCCTTGATCCTTGATCCTTAAAGTATAGGGACCGACCAATCCTGGAATTTTGATATTAATACGGATGACTGACAGCTTAAGAAATCTGACTATGATTTAGTGTTGGATATTTGTTTTTAACATCTAAATACGGATCTTTTCAATGGGGTTACTTAATGAAAGCGATCCACATCGGTGGTGTTTTGGTGTTTACTATGTTAAAATTAATTCCTTTAGATTAATCAGTTTATATCTTTTTGTTATTTTAAAAACTGAATCTGGCCGAGGAGAAACGAGATGCACCAAGTAACTCAGGAATAATGTTAAATTCTTTTAAACTCAACAACTAAATAAGATGTTCGAGATGCTTTTATTTAGAATTTGATGTTAGTTTTCTTTTACATTTATTTATGTGACTAAAAATACATCTATTTGCTTCAGTGAACATTATGTGCCAAAGGGTATATTCTGCCTAATTTATATTTTGCATTATATGTATTGTTTTTTATATATTTTTTTGCATTGTTATTGTCTATTTTTTCTATCTTGTTCTATTTAAGCCTTTTAATTATTATTATTATTTTTATGTTTTACTTACTTTATTCTAGTTCTGCTATAATTGTTCTGCACCAAAACACCAAAACAAATTCCTTGTATGTGTAAACCTACTTGGCTATAAACCCAGATTCTGATTCTATGTTTCATTTATATAAATAATGCCAAAATTTACACTTCGGTTTGTTAAACAGCATAATTAAAAAGTATTTATATTTCAAAATGTATTTGAAAGTTTACAGTTAATATTTATAAGGTTACCGATGATTGATGCATGATGATACGTAATCTAACGAGATTTTTCATTTGTTTCTAAATTTGAAAAAAAAAAAAAAAATAATAATAATAATAATAATAATAATATGTGACTTAATAACTTATTCACGAAATCGTTCATCTGCAACTTTGAATAAACTCGTTTATGTCATTTAGGCTGTTTAATTCTCTGCTTTCAGGTTTCTCAAGTTTTTTTTGTCTAATTAAATATATAAATCGATTTTACAGTCTTGTTTGCCTGACAAAACCCAAACATGTGGACTCTACGATGAAAAACACAACATGGAAAAGACGGATAGATGAAGAATAGAATGATTTTTAACGAGAAATTTGTATTGTTTTGTTGTATCACTTATTTTTATGTTGCTGGCTTAATCGATTAATTGAGTAGTAATTTAACTCGGAATTTCGGGGGTAGATACTGTGGACTTACAAACCCTTTAAGGCTGCATTAAACTTGATTATCTCGGCTATTTGCACCATGTAAAGAGTGTAAAATTAAGTTTGAGGTGTGGACTTGGACTGTGTGTTTATTTTCCTGACGCTGTTGACTGATTTTTTTTATTTTTTATTTAAGCTCTCCTCCACCTGTTCACGTGTCCACCTGAGCTGTCACTGACTTTGTTCACACCCGAGTTTCGGAGAGAAATACCTGAGCATCGCGAAACTCAACCACCACATTCTCACTGCTCCAGCGGGCCGCCATCTTCCTCCGTCTTCTACCGTCAACAAAACGTCACGTGACTGTAATGTGACATGACGGTACGTTCATGATCTCAAACAAAATCGGAAAAGAAGCTCAATGAGATTATTCCTGAAAATACCCGAAATTCCCCAATGTCGATATCTAAAATGTCGTTCTCATGAAGACCTTAAAATGTATTTAACTTTAATTTTTTAAGTATATGTGAATTAAACACATGAAATAAACAAAAATATGACATAGAAAGGCGTGAATAAACTAATTTAATGTAACGTAATATGAATGAAGCACAAACTATGTGAATGAATACAACAGAAATATCAAATATTTTCAACATTAAAATTAAAGATTGCTATAATTACTTAATCCAATCATCTTTAAATGTTTTTAAAGGGTAGTTTTCACATTTCTGACCTGACCGAAGCATCATTGTGTTCTTTCACGAGACTGTTTCGCGTCTTCTGATTGGTCGCTCCACATGCTAGACACAGATCCAAGATGGCACCTACCCTGGTGGAGCATGTTGTTGCAGACGCAGGAGCATTTTTAAAGAAAGCACCTCTCCAGGTGAGAATGTATTGATATTTTAAGCCTTAATACGCTCTAAGTAACAATAAATAACATACATTTAGTTTGTAGCCCTCAGAGATGTTTGTTAATTATTCTATAGAGAGACTGAAGCTAACTGTCGGGAGGCCCACAGCTTCGCACACAGGCAGCTAGCCTGTACCTAAAGATACACAAGCGTAACACAAAATAAAATATTTGTGTTATTAAGAGACATAGATCCTTTTCTTATATGCACTTCCTTATTTGCATTTTTGTTAGTAATTTTTTCTCTTCATCAACCGTGAGCTGTTTTGCGCTTTAAAACGCCATCAGCTAAAAAATATTATATATATATATATATTTATATAATATTTTTATATAACATATAAAAATATATTTATAACAATATATTCCTTGAATGCATATATATTTATGCATTCAAGGAATTAATTATATATATATATCTTTTCTGAAAGTGTTACTCTTTGAGGCTAAATTATTTACAGCATTGGTGAATTGTTTATACACCAAATAAGAGAATATTTCTCCATGAGTCCACATGTCAAGTATAAAATATACAGCATTTTTCTGATTAAGTGATGACACTTTTTTTTCTGCCAACTCAGAGACACGCGTGAAGCTCCATCCCTGATCCTGACAATAGTTTTCTTAAACTTTGTTATGTTCGTTTGTGTTGCAGGATATTGGTAAGAATATCTACACCCTGAAAGATGTGGTGGAAGAAATCAGAGACAAACCCACCAGGAGGAGTCTGGCCTTCTTGCCGTACCAGCTGAACTTTAAAGAACCACACCCTGAACACATCAGACTGGGTAAGTTACACTAAACCTTGAGAGCATCAGTGGGGGAGGGGTTTGATAGTATGCAACAAATATAAATAAATATGTATCCTTAAAATCCTTTAGATTTTTGATTGATGCCACATAACGTGTTGGATTCCTGTTCGGAAATAGTCTAAGTAGTTTTGTGTCTCTCGTCTCAGTGACCGAGTTCTCCAAGAAGACTGGAGACTACCCGAGTCTGTCAGCCACCGACATCAAAGTCCTGGCTCTGACCTACCAGCTGGAGCTGGAGCTCGTCGGCTCCCAACACCTGAAAAAAGAGCCCGAGGTCAAGGTACCTAGAAGAATATCATTTTGTCCTCTTCTTCTGTTTAATGGCACAAACTGGAGAATTAGCTGCACATGCTTATACAGACTGTTTGTGAACCTTATTCAGCTTATTGATTGTGTGTATTTTCATCACAACATGTTAACTTGTTCTATTTCAGGTGAACATTCAGAGCACACAGCGCCACCCAGAGACTCCGGTTAATGTTGCAGGATTTCACTTCCCATCCAAGGTAAACAGAGGCTTGTTAGTTCATCGTCCTCGTGTAATAATCAGTGAAATGAAGAACGTGTCTAGCTGTGAATAAAACTTAAACGATGTGTTTTATTTTTGATCTCCTTCAGAAGCCTGTTGACAGTTTGAACGTCCTGAAGACACAAACAGAGAAAAGGACGGAGACGTCAGACGCTGCTGACAGTGACAAGTTTGACAGCTTTAACTTCTGGAGAGCGCCGCTGCCGTCCGTCGACAGCGACCTGCTGGACTTACTGGTGAGTGTTCACGTGGACAAAACAAGAAGTTATTTACACTGCTTCCATCAGGTCGCAGACACAAGACTCTGGCCTGTTAAAGGACACGCTATGGCAGGAATTTTGTACCCTCCACCGTAGCATCTTTAAACAACACCACCTGGTAACTGAAGGGAGGGAAAGTGTTGTTATGTCGTTTGTTATGTTATGTTCCTTTTGTACGTGGTTTCTATATAGTCTATGTGTGTAAGAGGCACTGTACAGACTGTGGCAACAAGTTTCCTGGAAAGGACAATAAAGCATCTAATCTAATTAACGAGCACATGGAGGCTCCGCATTTGGATTCCATCAGGAGAACACGTCAGAGGCCTTTTTTTCCGATGTGGACTTAAGTGCTTGTTTCCACAAATGGAAACAGAGTTTGAAGTTTCTTCCTGTGCTGGAGAATGTGTGTAAATGTAGAAGTAGTTTGATTAACACGATTCCAAAGTCCACGGCTTAACTTTAAATTCACAACCTTAAATTCCAGCCTGTAAGACCCGTCAACAACGTTCTTGCTCTGAAATTGTAAGTCGTCCAAAAGCTTCAGAGAAATGAATGTTTATTTTAAAAAGGGGAAATAATTTCTTTAGGATGAAACTCAGTTCTTGTAAGTGTGCTGATGTCCTGCCGCCAATTTATCAACAGCTGAATCAAGCAAAATAAATAGGGACTTTTTTGATCATTGATTAAAACCACAAAACTAACTAAGCTTTTCAGTTGTAAGGATACGACTTTAAATTCAATATTTTTTGGTTTCTGGATACTAAGTTTGAGCTTTAGGAAACTTGTCGGACAGTAAAATGATCATAGAAATCAGGGTTGGTTGCAGATGTGTTGCTGCACGCAGTCTCAACAACACATCTGGAACCAGAAACATCAAGTTTCACACATACCAGGTTACTAAAGTTCATGTGAACACATTTGATGTCCTGGTAAACCTGCAGTTTGTCTCGTATCTTTCAGGATCCGGTGGATGTTTTGAATTCAAAGAACAAACAGAAAGAGACACAGACACAGAAGGACACACAGACAGAGACACAGGCGTCCTCTGACAGCGATCAGTTCAACAGTTTCCACTTCTGGAGAGAGCCGCTGCCGACCCTCGACGACAGCCTGCTGGATTTACTGGTGAGTTTAAGAAACGGCGAGAGGGACTGGCTGTGTTTCTGTTGTTCACGGTGGTGATGTTTCTTTGCTTTTGTGTTGCTTTGTTTGCAGAAAGTGGACGGCGTCTCCACATCAGAGAGCGGTTTGGAAGTGTCGAAAGAAGAGCAAGAGGACCAATCAGACGACGAGGACAAAGAGAACGAGCCTGAAGACGAAGAGGAGGAGGAAGAGGATGAGGAGGATGACGGAGGTGGTTGGATCACTCCCAGTAACATCAACCAGGTGAAGCTGGACTCAGGTGATTGGACGGCTCCTGCTGATGTCAAAGTTGGATGTCTGACCACCGACTTCGCCATGCAGGTAACAAAGGCCTCATACCTGTCTGTGATGTCACCTGGAAACGCTCGCTGTGATTTCTGTCGATAAACTGATCGATTTATTCATCTGTTGTTTCATCTTTAATCTGTTGTCTTGCAGAACGTTCTCATTCAGATCGGACTTCACGTTCTCTCTGTCAACGGGATGCTGATCAAACAGGCCAGGAACTACATCCTGAGGTGTCACGCCTGCTTCAAGTGAGTCGTTTCTCATCAGTCACAGCAGCCTCATTCAGTAAACCTTAACTTCTGATTAGTTTCAGACTAGTAGCTTTATCAGGAAGGTAACAACGGTTACACCTGGAAATCAGTGGCTGTAAATATTAACATTTCATCTGTACATAACAACTAGTTTGTGAGTTAGAGTGATGATGAATCCCCGCTTTGTAAACACTGTTCATCTTTTATTTCAGGACGACGAGCAACATGAACAAAGTGTTCTGTCCTCACTGTGGAAACAAAACTCTGAAGAAGCTGGCGGTGACGGTCAACGAGGACGGCAACAAGCAGATGCATTTCTCCAAAAACCCCAAAGTGCTGAACCCCAAAGGGCTGAGGGTGAGACGCATTAATCAGTCCAATCTGTACCTGAAGTTTAACCCCAACAGCTTCAATCATGGCTGCTAAGTTATTATTTATCTGACCGATACTTATCTCTATGTTAGATTCTATATTGAAATATAGAATCTGTAGGCAGAGGCGTGGATTTCTAGTACGGGAAGTGTTCTGGTTTCTATTTGTAGTAGGCTTGTAGTCCGAGTCGTATTGACCAATCACGTATCGGCAGGCTGCGGAGTATGCAAGAACAACGTGCCGTAATGGCATCCCGGCTCCCTTCAGTGTCATCTGATGATGATTTAGCTTCTTATTAAGCTCTATAAACAGACATCAACTTGAGACAAATTCCCATGACACTGTGTCACGAAAGCCATTCAGCGTTTAGATTTAGAACCAAGAGATGACGGCGTTTATTTTGCAGACGTATCTGGAGGGAGAATTTACCTTCACTTTGATCTGAACACACGGTCGCTTCTCGAGCTGCTAACTGGACTGTAAACAATGCAGCGCACGGAGAAGGAAGTCTTGGCTGGAAGTTCTTATCGCTAAACGCTGGCCAAACCAGAATGCCCAACATGTTCACTGTTGTCAGCAGAGGATATCTGGTCGTCAGATGATCTCTGTGGTTCTGAGATTTGACTAAAGCTAATTTTTAATGTTGGGCTAAACATTACATAACTGCATTCGTGAGTAAGAGACGTTGTAGCTTTACTGACCCCTGTATGTTTTGTGTTTCAGCACTCGCTGCCTCTGCCTCAGGGAGGAAAACACGGAAACAACCCCCAGCTGGTGGAGGACCAGCGCTTCCCCCAGCAGAGACTCTCCCGCAAAGCGCGTCAGAAGACAGACGTCTTCAACCCGGACTACATGGCCGGATCTTCACCTTTCTGCGATAACGACATCTACAGCCGAGCGGCCAACCTACACATCAGAGACAGCCAGTGTGGGGGGGGCAGGAGGCGAGCCAACCCCAACGCCACCCACAAGAAGTTTGTCAAAAAGAAGTGAAGAGCTGGAGACATGTGGACACGTGAAGCACAACATCATTGGACTTATTTAACATTAAATTAAAGGACCGTGCAGGACGTTTATCATGTTTGAGTGTTTTAGTCCTTTAGAAACAAAACCAGCTTTTCCCTCAACTTTCATGTTAGATCTGACTCCTCATTGTAATGTATCTGTTCTAAACCCAAATAAATTTTAAACTTCATCTGCTGCAAAATCAATCACTGACATGTATCTTCAGATTAAGTCTTTAATGGTTGAATCACTTTATTAAAATGTATCATTTGAATGCATAGACACATTTATGATTCTTAGATCATCTCTGAATTCAACATAAGACAGACTTCAGGCACCCGAAGTCCCCCATAATAAGGTTTATCAAGTTAAAAGGATTGTGTGAGGCCTGTGACATGAACTACTGTGTCCCTGCATGCAACACTGGGATTACAACTCCTAGCTTGAAATTATTAGAGTAAGAAAACCTGTCAAAAGCAGAAGTTAGAGAAGCAGTAGCCACTTGATAAATATGTAGTGCCACAATAAATCTGTGAATAATAAAGAGCAATAAATACCCGGAGCTGTACGATATGACAAACAGGATCACAATAGAGACCGAAAAGCCCATTTGTGGACGCAGATCAAACGGACACTAAATGTTGCTGTTAAGTGTTGTGCTTTTATCGCCCTGTGTGTTGTAAACTTGTTGTCAACTCTGTAGTAAGTTAAACTTATTGTTGTCATGGAAACAAACGACGCAGTGTTTTTTCTTTCACCGACAAGCGCTTCATCTCAGAACTCCCCAGCTCCCTGCTGCCAGAAAAAGGTGCTGTGTGGACACAGGGCCTTAAAGAATAATACTCACTGGATGACCCGCCCAAAGCTGCTTGATTGACAGCTTGGCCCTTTAAGGAATAGCAAAAGCAATCAGGATAAAATAAGGAAAATGTATGATAAATAAAAATAAATAGTTTAGAGCAGAAATGCTTATTTTATATCAAAGAAATTGAATAATTTCCGATTTATATTAATTCATCTTTTTATATATGTTTTTTACAGATGTATTCTTTTGTATGGCTCTCCTGTCACTCCAGAGATTCAGTCCTCTGCCACTCAGGATGCATTCAGGTGCAAAATTGAGCATAGGACATCAGCAATTTGGCCAACAAGTGAAGAATTTAAGAAGGTAGCAAAAAGTGGGTTGTAAATACAGATGGTTAGTTTGTTTGTGACATTTCTCTACTTTAAATACTTAAACAAATTATTCTTAAATATTTAACTGAATTTACATTTTTAAAAGCAGGACTTTTAGTAAAGTCCCCACAGTGTATTTTTACTTTGTGCTTTACTGCAGGAAAGGATCTAAACAGTTCCTCCTTATTCTCAACACTATTCAGAAAAAGTTTTAAATATGGTCAGTGTTTCCACATCAACACAGACACGTTTATAATTCAGGGCTGCTGAGATTTGATCCATGTTATTTATTTTGTCATCCTGAACCTTGAAATAAGAGTTGGGCCAGCTAAAGACAGAAGTGTGAGCTTGGATATTATTTATTACAAACACAAAGAAGATCCAGTTCCCAGAGTCCAAAATAATTCTTCAAACACCTTCAGACCAAACACCCAAAGATATTCCTCACACTGGAGAAATAAGTCATTAAATCATCCATCCATCAATTATCTATACTGCTCAACGAGTTCAGGGTCGGCGGGGGGCTGGAGCCTATCCCAGCTGTCATTGGATGGGAGGTGGGGTTACACCTTTGACGAATCACCAGTCAATCACGGGGCTGACACATAGAGACAGAGAAACATTCACTGTCACACTCACACCTGCCTGTCTTTGTAGTGTAGGAGGAAGCCAGAGCACCAGAAGAGAACCCACACATTCGAACCAGAAACCTTCCAGCTGTGAGGCGACAGCAAACAAGAAATCATCTCCAGCTCATGATTTCATCACTCCAAAGAAAACTCTTCTTCTTGTTCCTCAGACTTCGGCTCCGTCAATTCAGACTCAAAGTCTCCGAGGTCGAGCCGGGTTGGTGCTGGGTCGGGAGTTTCTGCCTCCACTGTGAGGTCAGGATCTGTGACTGTTTCTGTTAGTTGTGTGTTAAACGACAGGCTGCCCAATTCTGCGCTGATATCGACATCAGGTATCGGTGGAGCTGGATCTGGGAACGTTTCTCTCTGAGGAAGCACAAAGTCAAGAGGCTCCAGGACCACAGGGAGGTCGATGCTGCCCAGACTGCCGTACTTGTGCAGCTGAGTCACAGGAACACCTGCAGAAACACAAACAATGATTTGTTATATAAATTACATTTTTAAAGAAAAATACAAATGTAGAAGAAGGAAGAAGTCCTCACCCAGAATGAGAGCCACCTGAGCCGGAGGAAACAGGACCTGCAGACAGCGGTTGAGGAACGGCAGCAGATCTTCAGCGTACGCACAGCAGAACTGAACAAACAGCTCCTTCTCTCTGCTACTGAAGGCCGACTCCTCCGCCCGGTGAAACACCAGAATCTGACGGGTCACCTGACAGGAAACAAGACAAACAGGACTGAAGACGGACTGAATCCAGATGTCCAGACAGACCTCACATGCAGACTTATGAATGGTCATCTTCCAAATCCACAATTTATCGAGTCAGCCCCAAACAGACTTTCAGTTTATTTCATGTGAACAGCTGCTTACCAGCTTTAGTGCATCTTCTAGACATTTGGTGACATCCTGCGCCAGTCCCATGGGGCAGCAGAGCCGCAGGTCGTTGAAGGCGGTGAGGATGTTGTTTAGGAAGCAGGCCAGCGGCTGAAAGTCCAGCAGGGACATGGGGGGCTGCAGGGTGCCAGGCTGGATACTGGGGGCCACGGGGGGGATGGTCCCTCCCAGCACAGAGGGCAGAGAGATGAGCGTGTACAAGTTCATGTCCTCCTGGAACTTCTCCACTGCCTCCTGCACGGCGCTGCGGAAAGTTTCCGCTGCCACCCGCTGGAACATGGGCGCCAGCTGCCCACGGAAGTCCGCCCCCACCCTGCTGAAGGACAGGCCGAAATACATGCACTGGCCCAGCAGTGAGTCCAGGCGGCCCCCCACCCCCCGCTGCAGGTCCCTGTCTAGAGTCTCCAAGAACTCAGCCACCTTCTGCACCACCCAGCCATGGAAGATAGCCGCCTCATTCACTGCCACGTGCCCACCTGCAGGAGGCAGCAGAGGGTCCTCGTCGGAGAAGATGGCTCTGTACTGAGTGATGATGTCGAACAGGTGGACTCTGCAGGCCTCAATGGTTTTGGTGATGTGGAAGTAGGGGTCGTCTTCAGGTATGGCAGTGAGGATAGAGTTCAGCCAGGTGCCCCGAGCCTGCAGGAACTTCACCCGAAGCTCGGCCTCCGTGAACACGTCCATCCTGCGCAGGTAACCAATGACACGCAGGCAGACAGGAAGCTGCGAGTTGCTGCGCAGCTGCTGCAAAAGCTGGTTGAGCATCAGCTGAGTCGACTGACGCACCTCGCGCACGATACCCTGAAAACACCAGATGTCAGTAAGGATTAGTTGTAAGATTAACATCAGTATTGAGAACAGTTGTATTTTGTTTTCCTGAATAGTCAACATTTAAAAAGTAAACATGTACCATTTAAGAATAACTGAACCCTGTCTAGAATAGTTGAAACACACTGAAGGTGAGAGCTTCAAAAGTCTTATTTTGCATCTTAAACACAACACACCTTTAGGTTGACTAAACTCACCTGAATGACCGGCAGTGACGAGTGCTTCTTCTCCAGCCTCTTCACATATGCTGCCAGCTCCAGAGCCTCCTCGTAGTATCCGTTGCGGACGCAGGTGTCCATGAGCTGAGGGATCTCCAGGATCTCCAGGATTTCAGTGTGACGGTTCAACGTGAGGCTGTTCATTCGACGACTGGCCCCGATGTCCTCCGCCTCCTTCATGAACCCTCTGAACACAAACAAGCAGACAAATAGTATGCGTGAACAACACTGAATGACCCCAAGTAACATGTATTTAGCTTGAAGCCCCCACTGTCTCGACCCATTCCATTTTCTGTCTTGGTAGATATAAAAGAACATTATATAAAATATTACTGTATGTCTTTTTAAGAGCGTTAAAGTTCGTACATGTCATTGACCTGCCAATATGCATATTATTTTAATTTAAATTTATATCTAAAGAAATAGATGAGATAGATGATGTTGCCCTCTATTCATGACTCATGACCCTTTCTCACTCCGCGGAACAGACCTGCATCGCTCCCCGAAGCTTGGCAGCTTGTCAAGCAGCCGAGACACGCTGCTCTCCACTCGGCCGAAGTCTCGGTAGATGTGCTCGGTGCAGTCGGCGGTGCGGATGAAGGTCTGATAGTTGGCGAAAGCCAGCTCCCGGGTCTGCTGCAGGATCTGAGCCCGCTCCTCCGCCAGCCGCTCCGGCTCCCGACTCAGCTTCTCCACCCCGAAGGAACTCAGCTCGGACAGGTAGGTCGTGAAGTCCGGGTTGTCCCTCCAGCTGTCCGGGAAGCTGTCTTTAAAGATTGACGCCAAAATACTCTCATCCTCCACGTCTACCGCCGCCATGTTGGACAGCTCCTATTCCAATTTAAACTGATGCTGTATCGCTGCTGCTGGTGGTTTGTCAGTGGCTCCTACTCGTATAAACCAATTCAAAATAAGAAGGTCAATGCATAAACTGTGTTAGAAAAGTTAGTTCTGTTCTGGATAAGCATACAAGCCGGACGGCCAGTGTTGACAACTGTTTCCTGGTTCTTCTTCTTCTCTCGTTTTTGGCAGATTACAATAATTGACTTTGGATTACGTACCGCCACCTACTGTGATTATGTAGAAATGCGTTTTATACTAAATTCTGAGAAAATAAATACTTGTAAATAAATAAATATAGCAGGAAAATAGTGGTGTTGAACTTTAATAGCACAAAATTAATCTGACAGCATGAATTACTATTTTTTTCCGATTTCTGTTCGTTGGATCCACCGTGAATATTCATTCCTCAGTAATAATAATCTAATTATATAAAACATTACGGTTAAATGGGGCATTCTTCTGCCTAAAGAGTATTTTAAATTTTAATAAGGTAACAAAATTGCATATTTATTGTTCAACGGGTTGTTAATAAAGTTGTATTAAAAAAGTCAATTTGACGTCAGCGGAAGTAAGCGGTTTGTCGCTCAGTTGCTAAGCTGCAGGTGAATAGGAGAGGAGCAACCAGACTGTCAACAAGTTGTCATGGGCTGCTAAAACAGCTTAGCTGCCGGCGATTGAACGTTTAAAATTTGACCCCCCGCTCATTCAGATGATTAAAGGCGGACATACGAAGGTAAACTGACCGCGACGTGTATTTGTTGTACAGTAACCGCTCAGATAACAACTAGCCTTAATTAGCTAACCCCTGCTGACTGGCTTTCTCAAGTAAACTGCTAGCTTACGTTAGCTATTGCTCGATAACGGCAGTTAGTTCACTACCAGGGACTAGTGACTTTAAGACTGACTAACAAGTGTCCAGTATAGTTTATTAATATAACTTAAAGTGAGCTGTTTTGACTGTCTCTAATTCTTTTCAGGCATTTAAGTTGAGCCTTTTAGTTGTTTTCGTGTTAGCTAATCTGTTGTGTGTGTTTATCAAATGACGTTTGGTAAATTAGTTAAGATGTGTATCTTAACAAGATTACTAAACT
Source organism: Semicossyphus pulcher (assembly GCF_022749685.1). Taxonomy (NCBI): domain Eukaryota; kingdom Metazoa; phylum Chordata; class Actinopteri; order Labriformes; family Labridae; genus Semicossyphus; species Semicossyphus pulcher. The sequence goes on from NW_027211603.1 coordinate 2,851,407, forward strand.
TTAACTTAGCATTAAGCTAATCTTAAGTGAGCTATCTTATTGTGCTGTGTGCTGGTGTTTTACCCAAGCCCCCCTGTGTTAGTCCCAGTGGGACTTTTTCCTCTTTATTACATACTTTATTCTGAAAATTTGACTGTCAAAAATTGTGACGTGTTAACCAAGTGGGACTCAGAAATGTATATGTTTTTTTATTACAACAGGCCCACAAATTGTCATATCTGTTATCCAAGTTGGGGGGGGGGGGGGGGGGGTTATCTGTCAGAGGGTCACAGGTTTTGAGGTCTGATCTCGTAGCAAACTGTAGTTCTGAAGGTCTGTCTGTAGAGCAGAAACATCCTCAACTGACAATTTTGTGGAATATTTTTATATATATTATTTTATATATTTTATCCTTAAGTTACACAAATTATGGAAAATTAGAAGTTTTGGTACACTGAAATAAACATCATAAATGCCTCTTAATTTGAGACATGTTTGATCTAAAGACTGCGTTTTTCTTTTGGAAACAGCTATACAAAAAAAGCTATATAAAATAAGATGGACAGAATTGCAGCTGTTAAAACCTGCCTGCTAGACTTTCACTCCTCTTAGTTGCTTTGTTTCTACCTGAAATTAAGACCATTTGACCACCATGTGGTTCAGTAATTTAATAAATATGTTACACTTCTACTAAAGTGATCAAAGCTCAAACTGAAATTACTATTTTATTTTGTTTAGTTTGTCTATATCTATTTAGGTCTATTGACCGAGCAATTTAAAGATAACAAGTTTGACCAAAATGCTCTGCTGGATCCTTGTTCTTGATAACGAATTACTTTTGAAGTGAGGCTTTATGGAGAAGTCACTTAGGAACACTCTGAACATTAGAAGTAAAATATACAGTGTTAAACTCAAGGATCACTTGGCTACAGCTTTTGTATGCTCTATTTGTTGCTCTATCCCCCTATTTGCTCTAATCTTCTTGGGAAGGTGGAAGTTGCTCCTCTTAAAGAAAGAGATAGATAGATAGATAGATAGATAGATAGAGCTGTCAAAATAAGAAGACTAGAATGAAGAGCAGTAATACAACAATATGAGAATAACATTAATGTTCAGATTTAAATGTTTTTTATTTTTATTTTTGGTCAGCAGTCAAAAATAGTGACAATAAGGCAAATGCAGCAAAAAAGAAAAAGGCAACAACTGTAATAGCACATCTAAAATCAAAACAACACAATAACATAAGATGTCTGCAGTCTGGAATGCTATAGGCTAAGTGTATCGTACCTAACCTTTTTACATACAGATCTTTTTGACAGCAAAAACACCCAGCATAAAAAGCACTGACACTGTACTGCACTGTAATCTCTGTAGTAAGCTACGAGGGCAAAGCAGCCGCCGACAGCCGTTCTTTCTCAAATGTTGCCAGAAGATTTTGGCACTAGCAGCCAGAACATGAGGGTAAATAGATGTAGACAGACAATGTTTAAAAAAGACAACTTAATGATTTTTATATCTACAGTCATCATTACATTACTCTTATTGAGATGAGATAAAAATCCCTTCTGGTAAAGTTCAGTCTACAGGAATGCAACATACACGCTTAAATAATCAGCTTTAGTAATGTAGTACAACCTGCAGCCTTTCCAACATGTTATACGGCCTCTCTTTATCTTCTTAAAGGCACCACACTGAGTCCATTCATCCCCCCAGCTCCACTGTTTACTATACTGAAATGAATGTTGGTGAAGCTTTGTGTGTGTTGTTGCTTTTCTCTAAGAATCAGGTATACTTAAAGTCACAGTTAAACCTTTTGGAAAACCAGGTTTTAGGTGCCAGTTAAACTGTGAAAATAAGATCCATGTAGTCCAGTTTGAGTATCAGATTGAGGAGTTTGAAGGTCAATCAGAAGTTTGAAATACTGATATATGAAATTAGAGAGTGATCAGGCGGTTATTAATAAGTATTTCACTGTGACAGTTGCCAGTTAAACAGTAGAAACACTATAATTTACAGTGTGGATTGTTGTGTCTGATTTGTATCTTTATGTGTGTTTTCTGTCAGTGCAGGAGGAGGACGCTCAATGCAGAGAGTGAATGAGAAGCTGATGTCTGTCCTCGGTGGTCTTAATTCAACTTGATGTATTAACCTCAGCAGTGGTCCAACATTTCAAACATAGCAGCCAGTCTCCCAGTGTGACCAGTATGGCTGCTGCAAACACCACCAAGATCTCATGGAGGCTGCGTGAGTCAAAGCTTAAAATATCCTCTTTTATTTACACTGAAAATACTGACAAAACTTCAGCTGTCCAGACTCATAATTACTATATCATATTAATATACTTTAAATGTGTTCACTGAGTCGTTTGTGAATATACCTCATTGCTGCCACTTGTCTTCATGAACGAACTGTTGAAATCAAGGAGATATGCGCTCTCACGCTCTGAGTCAGTGTAGCTGCTCTAGCATCACCAGCAGCATCCTCAAAGGCAGAGCAGAATTACATTCGTCCCTCCTGTGTTGTTGTACAGAGGAGTTCGAGGCTCACTCCCGCAGCGTTTCCTGTTTGGCTCTGGCGAAAAGCTCTGGTCGCCTCTTGGCCACAGGAGGGGAGGACTGTACGGTCAACATCTGGGCTGTCAGCAAGGCCAACTGCATCATGGTGAGACATCCTCACTGCACCACCAGCTGCCTGCTCAGCTGCAGACACTTGTCACTGGTTTGTCTTTGTCCTGACTGTTTATGTTTGTTGTCACTCAGAGTTTGACTGGTCACAAGAACCCAGTGGAGTGTGTCCTGTTCAACATGTCAGAGGAGCAGGTCGTCGCCGGCTCACGGTCGGGATCGATACGAGTCTGGGACCTGGAGGCTGCCAAGAGTGAGACCCAGTTTGTTCTCTTTGTGTGTGTGTGAGGCTGAAAGGCTTTCCTTTATAAAGTCCTGTCTTTGACTGAAATCGAATGTCATCTAAATGTCCAAGAGACGTAAGCGAGGACAATATATCAAGATGCTAAATAAGGTCAGAAGCATAGACTGTATATAAGAAATACATATAGCAATCATAACATCACCCACTGGTTTGTACACTACAGTTTTAAAGCCTCAGTTTTGCATTTTGGCTGTCTAGCCATCTGATCAGCTCGAGATGTGACTCTGCTGCCTCCTGCTTCCTTCAGGTTTAAGGACTCTGATGGGACACAAAGCCAACATCACCAGTCTGGGCTTCCATCCCTTTAGTGACTTCCTCGCCTCAAGCTCCATGGACACAAACATCAAGGTTTGTTTGTTGTTGAGTTCAACTTTGTGCAGAAGAGTTAGAGTTGTGGATAGAATCAGGATTAGGTTTTGTGTATCTTGAGGGTTTGGTTATTTAGCACTGAAGTTCAGAAGTGTGTTCTAAATGTGTGTAACCACATTCTGCATTAATGATATTTTTCCTTTTGTTTGAACGTGAATGTGGTTCCTCTGTCAGCTGTGGGACGTGCGAAGGAAAGGATACGTGTTCAGATACAAGGTGAGACCTGTGAGTGTAGACGGTATTCAAATAAGATGCTGGGAAAACCTTTAAAAATTATATTTAAGAAAGTTAAAGTTCGCCAAACTCTTACACAAAGGAATCAAAGCTTTCAGTGTACAAAAACAGTTGTTCATGTCACATGTTGTTGTTTGTGTTGCAGGGTCACACTCAGGCAGTGAGGAGTCTGGCCTTCAGTCCAGATGGGAAGTGGTTGGCCTCAGCCAGTGACGACGGCACTGTCAAGGTACAACCTGACCTGACAGAGCTGATTCAATTAAATGAGTAACTATTAATTGACTTTTGAAGTTTGCTGCAGCTCCTTGTGTATGCGTTTAAAGGGTCATTTCAGTTTTATTGAACTTTATTCTAAATTGAATATCTGATGCCATTTTTCTCCTTCATGCTCAGACACAAACCAACAGTGAAATAATCCACTAAGTGCTGTATCACAGTTTGATTTATCTTAGCAACAGAGCTCAAATGTGGATTCATCCGCCTCTGCAAATAGTCCCATAAAAATGCTCTATTTCCTCCTGTGTGATGGATTAAAACAACTGTGAGCAGCTGTTTAAGAAAGTGCTAATACTTTACATTTATTACTGACACATGAGTATGTTGTTTGAGTGGAAAACTATAGAATAACAGCAGATTGATTCTTAAACATTCACATGCCATACAAGATATAAAGAGTTGTTGGTTTGTGTAATTATTCCTTCGGCCCAACAGGCTGTGGAGGGATCTAATTACACTGTTAGGGATTAAAACCGTTTTCCGTCTGAAGTTCAGTTAACGGAAATATCAGGCGTCGACAGTCTGAGTTACACAGATTAAAGCGTTTTCTGCAGCGACCTGTCTCCTGTTGTCTCTTCCAGCTGTGGGATCTCATTCAGGGGAAGGCGATCACAGAGTTCAAATCTCACACTGCAGCCGTCAACATCGTCCAGTTTCACCCCACTGAGTACCTGCTGGCATCAGGCAGCTCGGACAGGTACGACACCACAACCTGAGAACCTGTTTCAATAACCGCAGGATGGGTTGTAATCACTGCTCAGTCAGGATGTTTTTCCAGCCTCTGTCCACTGTTTGCTTTGTTTCTCCCCAGTGGAGTCATTGTGACTCCACTGTTTATGGCAGCGTCCTGAAGGAGGATTACTCTTTTTATTTAATCAAGCTGATTGCTTAGTCGTACACCTGGGCAGAATTTCAAGGCAGATACAGATCGGACGGATTAATCAAAAAAATACGATTGATCCTATCCTATCTCTGTTTATGTTTTTTTAATGTCTCTGCTGGATCGAAGGAGATAAAATTCATAAATAATCAAACCTTGTTCTCCCTGTTGAAGCTCTTCATTATAATTGTTTATTATATTTGTTTGTTGTTTGTGTTGTCTCTGTTATTTGCAGGACCATTAAGCTGTGGGATCTGGAGAAGTTTAGGATGATCGGTTCGTTAGAGGGAGACACAACTCCAGTCAGGTGAGTTTTCTCCCTATCGGTGTATTTGGTTGGACAGCGTGTTGCAGAACTGTGACCTCTGACCTCTGCCCTGGTGTGTTCAGGTGTATATGTTTCAGCCCGGATGGTGAATGTGTGTACAGCGGAGCCACAGACTCTCTGCGGGTCTTTGGCTGGGAGCCGGACCGCTGCTTCGACGTGGTGCCGGTGGGGTGGGGAAAAGTCGCTGACCTGGCAGTCTGCAACCAACAGCTGGTGTGTAGCTCCACCTGCAGGACAAAAACATTACTGTTTCTTTTAAAAACATCCTTTAATCTTTAAACTCAAAATGTCCTCTCAAACCTCTGCTCTGTCAGATCGGTGTGTCTCACGAGCTCTCCAGTGTGTCGTCCTACGTGGTGGATCTGAAGCGGGTGAAGAAGAGCAGCGGCTCTGTGATCCAGGGAATCATCAAGGACAACCAGCCGCTCGCAGAGCCCAAAGATCCCAAAGGAGCCGCACTGCGCAGAAGCTACGAGAGACCCACAACCACCTGCAGCTCACAGAGGTACGGCAGAGTACGGCCTGCAGATGTTTTAATGCTTTACTTTAATCTGCCACTGCTGAGACACCGAGAGACAATCTGTAGAGTCAGGTTAACCAAACAGAGTCCTAATTATTTAGTTGTTTTACCAGGCATGTGTTTTTTTCTGTAAAAGGTCTTTCATTTCAACAAACCTGACATCAGGTGCTAATCTTTATTTCAGATTCTACATAGAATGTAGAATCTGTAGGCAGGGACATGGATATCTGGGATGTCAAGTGTTCTGGTTTCTGTTTGTAGTATGCTTGTAGTAATATTAACCAATCACGAATCAACAGGCGGAAGTTGCTCAGCAGTCAGATTTTCTGACTTCCTCGAATGCATCAGTAATGATGGATCCGACCCCATTCAAGAAACAAGCATTTTAAAGTAGTCTTCTTCTCCTCTTGAGGACAGACCTGACAAAGCTTCATTTTGACTTGTTACTAATCTGCATCATGATGTTGAAATTTCAGCAAACTTAAGAGCCGTTAATTAAATTCAGTCACAAACTCTCTTTGCTTCTTTTGTTTGATAAATAAGAATATTGCTCAGGGGAAAAAGAAAAAGTGTTTTTATT